>NW_026087411.1:95947763-96480263 GCF_022539395.1 Myiozetetes cayanensis | reverse complement strand
CCAATTCATGTGCAATATTCTGCAAAGCGACGTAACCCATGTTACTCCTGCAATGACTTAATAACTGGTTCAGATTCCATTATCAGTGTTAAACCACCTAATTAAAAACATCTTCCTCAAAAACAAACAAGAGTAATTTCACAGAGAGCTGGCAATTAATTGATTTATAAGCATAATTATGACTTTACCATATGCTTGGGTTCCTGTATTGAATATATATTAAGTCCAACATCATGCAGCGGTATCAATAATTAATGCTGTACATTTTCCCTGCATGCCATTCTTCTTAATTGCATTCCTTAGAGATCATCCTAAATGACCAAGACAGGAGCACCAATGCAACTTCAAGACTATCTCTCTGCTCCCAGCAAAGGCTGCTCAACTGCTGGGGGATCAGGGAACATACAGAGGGCCCAGGACACTTTGCACAGCAGAATGCAAAGCAGAAGAACAGGAAAAGCCGTGCAGTCAACTGCAGACATCACAGCAAGGAAGAAGATAGTCTGTATTCTTGGTATATACACAATGTGATACATACATTTTTGTAGGTAAGATGGGGGACGTTTCAGAAAATCTGATCTCCTCCTTCAGCATCACATGTAAAATCTTATTCTTAATTGTGCATATATGATACACCCCAACCCATTCTGTTTCTTGTTGGCCTTATGTTTTTCATATTAGAACTTTATTCTTCCTAGTGTGAGACTTTTTCTGAAAAAAAACAAAAACAAAAACAAACCAAACAAACAAACAAAACACCAAAAACAAAAACCCCAAAACAGAAAACAAAAAATCAACCAAACAAAGAAACAAACCAAAACAAACAAACAAACAAAAAGAATGAGAAACTACAAGACGTGAACAGATGAAAGAAGTGAACATTTTGGAGGATAGCTGTATTTCTAATCTCAGTTCACCAGTGGGCTGGTATGATGCAGAGTACATAAAAGCATCATGTTCTCTATGTTAGTAGTCAGCTGGGCAGCGAGCTGAAGTAGTTAATGCCCAATCACTGCTTCTGTCTCTTGCCAAGGTCAGTATTTCTTCTGAGAAAGTCTTTTGCCAAAGCATATGAGCCAAATCCTCTGGTCTCATAAGACCATTTTTCCATTGTTTTGATCAACAGGCCCTTCCTTCTCTGTGCCTGTGGACTTAAATCTTCTTGAACTCTTTTGACTTAATTCTTCTTGAGACTACTGTACCCAGTATCTCAAGCAATGTCTTCATAAATAACACTAGATATCTCTGTTCTTATTGCACAGAAATACTTTGCATATCATTACATGCCTGTGTTACATTTTGCTTTTTCTTACTCATTCACTCATGGCTCTTAGACCTGTGACCAACTGCTACATTTTGGAATAGATCAAAAAGAGTCTGTTATCTCTAAGCAATCTCTAACCTTGTTTTTCTATTTAGTCCCACATATCATTAAGTTCTTTATGTACAGTATAGCATTTCTGTGCTGATCAATCTTCCTATATTAGGTAATTTCTGGTTTTGTTATGTAAAATCAGTACTGGAATTATGTGCCTCAGTAATACCAAAAAGAGAAAAATGATGGAAGAAACTTTACATACAAATAACTTTAAGCTTTGTCTTGTCATTACTATATATAGCGTTTTACTTCCATCATGGTGTGGAATGGAGCATGTGCAATCAATTATTCATTCAACATTTTTTGTGGAGAAAAACAGGTCTAAGTCTAGAGGAAGTGTTTTCATTACAGACACTTTTTTCAGTGGAGGCATTGATCTCCAAACAGAACATTTAACCCTGCTGACAGTAGACTTGATTTTCTTAACTACCTCTCATGGACAATTAGGAATAATTTGTGGATTCTCCAGGGTTCACTGACTGTGCATTGAAAATCACTCCTTTTGCAAATGCTTTCAAAAAGCATGATCAGCCAGACTTTCTGTGGAAAGGTTCAAAACAAAAGAATAAAAAAGTGCAGAGCAAGTAAACAGTGTCAGTAAAAAGCAAAATAAATAGGACATAGACAAAGGAAAAGCTTTAATCTTAAATTAGCTTTAGATGTGTCCTGCTTTTGTAATTTGAAAATAAGAAATTCTTAACACTGAAAAGTCAAACTGCTTCACTGAAAAGAAGCCAATACTCTGTCTCCTACTGCACACCAAACACCTGCTGCACGCACACTGGCATTGAGCACGTGTCTGAGTAGCAACCAACTGTGCTGTTTAACTTCCTATTTGACACTTAAAGAGTGAGTATCCCCCTGAAGAACAGAACCTTGGGCCAGGTTATCTTCTTTGTCAGATCTTGTAGTCTCATGTGAAGATGTCTTCTGGCTCCTCTGCTGGTGCTTGTCCTGCTTGTCCACCAGATGCTTGTCTGAGGCTGCAGGCAGTGAGTGGTCCCAGGGGCAGCGATACCTGCAGGAGCTGTGGGAAGATCAGCAGCTGCAGCAGAGACATCAACTGGGGTGACAGCAGCACTAACTGCTTCAAATTACACTTTAGAGAACACTTTTAGTTTAGGTCCTTTTTGTGGTAATTTGTCATGAAAATGAGTCATTGAATATATGCAGCAATTGTTTACAATGGGAAAACACAAGTAGCTTCGTGGGTTTTTTCCATTTTTGTGGTGATCGTGAGCTAGTTGTGGTTATTTTTATATGGGTTTGTTACTTCAATTAATATAAGTAAATGTGTGAAATTCAATAGTATCTGAGGAGTGTGCTGCTAGGAAATAATAGTATTTATAAAGAATGAGCTATTCAGTGACCCTCCTAACATATGGAATTGCTTTTTTTTCATTCTTCACTGACCATGGCTTTTATAACGAGAGAATGGAAGTGTGCACGTTGTAGCAGTTATTAATATAATAAATAATAAGTCCCATAGGGACCATAGTAACACCAACGTGGTGTGTAACAAGAGATCCATTTATTCCAGGAGTCCCAGCTTATATAGCAGCTTCAAATGCTGCCACGTCACACAGGTAACTTCTTAAGCCAATCCCATACAAGCATTCAACAGAGCATGTGTGACAGAGTACTTAGAACTACAGCTCCCAGGATGCTTTGTAGCACTTGGTGTAATTACACCCCACAGCACGTCACTACTGGATTTACACATTGAGGAGACGTTAATAAAATGAAAAGAGATTTTCACACATTGAAATCTTTTTCTGTATGGACCATGTTGTCCTTGCCTGAGACATTGTTCATAAAGAGATTTATTCTCTACGTGCATGAAACTGAAGATTTTTTTTTTCTTGTAACATTAACGCAAAAGACTAGTGTGTGTACATGTGCAAATAGTCTTAAATTGTGAAATGTGTTGCTTCACAAAATCCACTGTCATGCCCCGGAGCCCTCAGACTCTGCCCAGATGGATGCCCAAGATGTGTGGGCCACTTTCATATTTAATCAGATCAATGTTAACACCTCCACCAACATGTTTAGACCTAGGTAGAAGTAAAGTCTCTGCTCCAATGTGAGTAATATTTAACCTTTATTGCTAAAATAGATATTTCAGCTTTTCTGACTACACATGACATGATACTTATTTATCTCTCATGTCTATGTACCCATACACATTTTTAGAGTTAGTCTCTGATTAAAAATGCTGATAACCCCAAACTTTATGTTTCCTAAGAAAAGATGGACACCTTTCTATGATGTGCCTCTTGGACCAAGAAAGAACTTTATCTATTAGCTCACACTTCACTAACACTTTCAGTAAACTGCAAAAAGAAAATCTAGTTTTGCTGCTCCACCCAGGAAAATGGCATGGCAACAGTAATAGCAGGAAATTTAATCAATTCAAGCCTATTCAGGAGAAATTATTTCTGTCAGGTGCCAATGTCTCTTCTCCTCACCTGTTTAGTTTTATTGTCCTTTCTCAAAAACAACAACAATAACAACAACAACAAACACCCTGAAAACAACAACAAAAACCCAAAAACAAAATACCAACAACAAAATAACCCAAACAAATGAACAAAAATTCCAAAACAAAAACGTTAAGCTTCTGAAATTCCCTTCCACTTGTTTCACTCTTTCTCATTTGCACCATCTGTGTTTATCAGAATAAACCTGAGGACAATTTCTGAAGATTATTTAAGTTGAATTTCCATCCCAGGAGGTGGGTCTGGAATACACTGTCTGGAAGAATAATTCATTCCAGGAAAGAAAAGGGAGTGATCTTTTTAAGCAATTGCATTTACTGTAGGACAGCTGATGCAAAATATTTAAAATTAAGAGCAAAATGTGGTATATCTACAAACTGATACTGCATTATCAGCTGAACTGCTGTTTTTGTAGTCGCAACTTACATGACTAATTTTAAGCCATTTTAAACTGACTTGCATAAAAAGAGAATCTTTCATGGTAGGTGGGTAAATAAGCAAGAAGCGATAGCAATATTCATGGCAAAGGTTGCATCTCTCATTGGACTTGCTGATTCAGGTGGGGCTCCAAGCATTGCATGGGAGGTGATCTCATCTGTAGATAGGGATCATGAAAACCATCCCATGGTGCATCTTGTCCACACATGATCAGCAGCTGTCTGAACAGGGGTGCTCAACACCTTGGAAAATAATTGTTCTTAAATGCTTTACTTTGAAAATCATGGATGAACCTTTATTTTTCAAACTCAAATTTGAATTCACCCACTGTTTCCTAAGGAATCCGATACACAGTTAAATGCTGATTACAAACAAATCCATAGATAAAAGGTAAAATAAAAATGATAAATTTAGATAAAACATAGATAAAACGTAAAATAAAAAAGGTTAAATAAGGTAAAATATATATATGTAGTCTATAATACTATATATTAATATATAGCGTATATATTTTATATATGTGCTACCTATAATACTATGGTACTCATCTATTAAATGATCTGTTCTAAATGTTCCAAGTGCACTTCCTTCAAATCTTACTGCAGTCAAGAGAAACTATGACTTTAACAGGTCATAGTAACAAGTATGACTTTTACCAAGCATGACTGCGAAATGTGACTGTGGCAAGGTCTAAGTTGGCTTTGAAGCAGATCTGCCTAGGTGTTCTCCTCCTAAAGAAGCCCAAAAATATTTTAAATACAGAAAAATGTTTTGAACAAAAGTAGGAATTTTATTTTTTAAGCAGAGCTCAAGGCTCAGAACAGTTAGAAGAGAGAGGATTGTACAGGTGTTCTCACGTGTACCTTGCAAGCAGGTCCTATTTCCAAGCTAACCAACAACTTTCTTAGTCACTGATTTAGCCCTTGCTTAGCCCTTGCTTACTTGATACTAGGAGGTTTCTTGAACCCTCTCTGAGAAGTAACTCCAGCTCTCTACTCTGAGTCTCTTAACCACTGACTGCTCCAGGCCCCAGTGCTCACACAGAGGAGTAACCCTTCTGCTTCTGTACCACCAGGGTTCACCTTCCTCAATATTTTTTAATAACACAACTTTCTAACAGTCAATTAAAATAAACAGTGAGACTCAAAAATAGAAATGGAATTAGGAATCAATCAAGCACCTTCTAATGTTCTGAGTTTTTTAATCTAAGACCTAAAAACTTTGTACCTTGGTGAGAAAGGGCAGAAAAGCATTAAGAAGGGTGAAAAAGAAGGTTTAAAATGGGAATTAATGACTGTGTCCTTTAATTCTGGTACCTCTGAAAAAGTTACAAACTAAAATACCAGAAGGGTGTTCTCATGTTGATGCTACAAATGATACTGAGGGTTTGTGTTTTTTTTAATTTTAAGGACTAGTATTTTGTACTAAAATGCCAGTCACCTGTCAGCTTTCTAATAGATACTTGTTAAAGAGGACAAAGTCTGTTCTTGTCTGTTTCTCCACAAAATGAGACATCTTAATTGCACTAGGTTTTTCAAATATTTGCTTTTTCAATAAAACAAAAAAGTAATTTAAAAAAATCTTTCTCTTTTACCCTCACTACTCCCTGAGAGCTTTCTTTTAGCTGTTGCTGTTCTGCTAGAAAAATGAGACAGTGAGGAGAATAGAATGAGAACTGGCAATGAAAGAAAAACAAAACCAGAAAAATCAACAGGAAAAAAATATAGAATTTTCTAATCTTCTAAAATTCTTCCACCTAATTAAGTTTCAAATGATATAAGGATAACTAATAGAGCCTTAATTCATGTAACCCAGCCATATTTTAAAGATATCATCACTTTCAGTCCGAACCGGATGGGAATAAATTATGCTTTCTCCAGGCTATGGAGAAAAGAAAGAAAGGAGACCAAACCAACCAAATGTCCATTTTGTGGATGAGCATAGGACAGACTGAGGAGTGGAGGGCAGTGGGGCATGTACGGCAGAATATAATTACCGTCTGTTAAACTGAAGAGAATTTTATTACGTTGACCAGCATGCAAAAGGTGCTTATATCATTACAGGTTTTAGTAGTGGGGTTTTTTCTCTGTTTGTTTCTTAAGCAGGCTCTGTTTTGTTTACTCTTATCTAAGCCTTGCATCTGGAATGGATGTCTTGCTCTCTGACAGGTCATTCTAAAATTCAAGAGCCAACAGGAAAAGAGCATAGACTGCAAACATGAAATTTTGGTCATGATGCAATAACCTGAGTTACAAATCAAGGCCCCTAATTTCACTGCTATTGTAACTCCGAGCTGGCCCTGTGGAGCAAAGAACACATTTTTGTTTTGTTCCCTTTTTAGTACTTATTTGTCTGTATTCCCCTTTGCAGGGATGTCTTACTGTCTAAAATGACTTAATTCCAACCAGAGATTCTGTAACAAACAACAGAACATCAAAGGTGACTAAAGGAGGAAGATCAAACAGGAATTAGTAAAGGCAGGGAGCAATTAGAGGACATCAAAAGTGCCCTGAGGGAGAGAACAGGACTGAGCTGGCCCACCCTCGTTGAACAGTCCTATAGACTTTAATCAGCCTAGAAAACATGGAGGAGTTCAGGGAGGTCTGTTGATATCCTCAATCTCAGGCAACCTAGCTGAATACACCCTCTTGCCTCGTACTTTGGTATTTGACCTGAAAGTCTGAGGAACTGGTTTATCTTTCTAGTTTATTGTTTTTGAATGAATGCATCTATATGGAAAAAAAATTCTTCTGAATGTTGTGTAAAAGTATTGCATTACTTCTGTTTTTTCAAAGACCTTGGTTAAACTGTTATTGTCTGCCACTCCAATCAAGCTATGGTAAGTTGATTTTACTCCAGAAAACTGTTGCATTTCACTGGAAGCTGAGGCCATGGCAGCTAGAGCAGACCATTCCTATCTCAGATTGTGTCATACTCTTAAAACTGCTGATGACTCATCCTTTTGGCTTGTGAGGCATCTTGCCCAAGCTGGTCACCTAGGCTCCCTGCTATTGTTAATGGGTGAGGTGTCATTGCCAAAGGCCATGAGAAAACCACTGAGATGTTGGCTTGAGGGGATGTCTGAAGGCCTTTTGGCCAGCCTTCTACTCAGATAAGGACTATTGCCAGCAGTGTCTCACAGCAGTTATAACTTCCTCTAATCAAGTCCTGACAATCACTCAGAAAGACAGTTCCCAGCATTTCGGTGTAGCCTGTGCCAGTGCCATACTGCCGTCCTGGTAAAAAATATTTTTACACGATATCCAACCTAAATTTCTCCAACCGCAGTTTACAGCCACTGTACCTGTATCATGGTTACTATATCATCTGCCACTGCAAAGAATTTCTTTGCTTTATCAGTTTTTGTAGTTTCTCCTCAAAACGTCACACAACCTTAATCCAAGCTCACCAGATGTAACAAGCCCAGATCCCTCAGTCTTTGCTCCCAAGTCATGTACTCAAGGCCCTTGGGCATCTTAGTGCTCCTCCTTCTAGGCTTTTTTCATCCCCTTTGATCTGGTGAGCCCAGAACTGGATGTGTCCTTCCAGGCAGGACCTCACGTGCACCAGCTATGGAAGAAAGCAGCTCCCCTCGATCTGCTGATTATATTTCTCCCAATGATGTTCCTTCTTTTGAAATTAAGAACAGAAAATGTCTGCACTGTCCTGGGGAGTTCAGTGGTGTTTGTTCAAACACTGCCTCTAGGATCCTTCCTAGGATTTGGTATGCCCATGGCTAGGGCAGCAGGACAAGGCTCGGGCAGTCAGGGCCTGTCCCACCTCCCAGCCAGGAGCAGGGCAGCCAGAGGGCATCCCAGCCAACCCAGCCCTGGGCATCAAGCACCTCCTTGGGGATGGCATGAGACAAGGTTGGGTCAGGATTTTGAGCTGGGGACTGGGTTTGGGATCAGACCCATGGGGGAAACCAGTGTCTGACACAGCCCTGGGATGGCTGGGCAGGGCTGCAGGGATGCAGATGAGCTGAGGCTAGGCTGGGAATGGCAGTATGCTTAACAGTGGGTCTGCTTGCCCTCACAGGGGTCCTGGCCTTCCCCACAGCAGCTCCCTGTCCTCAGGGACCAGCTATGCTCTTCCCAGACTGGCCCAGCACCCCAACAGCCAGGGCTCCAGGCTCAAGGTGCCCAGGATCCTGACAGTACCCAGCTGGGAAGTGGGCACAGTCTCACTGCATTCACCTGTCTTCAGAGAGGGCATTGTTTTCTGTTTATGTCTGTAAAACATGTGGCTGGTGGCTCTGATCCTGTCTGAGGCCTCTAGGCACAGCTGTAGTACAAATCACAGCTTGGAATCTCTTCTGGGTGAGGTATTTCCTCAGTGTAGTCAAGGGATTAAACTAAAAACACCCAATTTCCCGTTGTGCTGATATTAAAGAAAATTACTCTGTGGGAAACCAGGAGCTCATTGGTTCAAGTACATTTTCCTTTGGGAAAGTCTTTTCAGGGGAGTTTTCTTATATTCCTTTATCATTACAGGCAAACTCTTCCCCTGTACATTGGCTGGCTATGCTTTCCTACATTTTAAGAGGTTTGCCAAAGCAGGGCTTAATATTAATTTTTAATTTGATTCAGTATTTTTCTTATCATATCATTTAAAAACCCATAATGATAAAACCAGGTTGTCCTCTTGTGCTATCTACTTTTCAAACCTAACTTCACTAACCAGTGCAGCTTGATAAGTGTTTGACCCCCACTGTGTTACATGTGAGAGTTTTGTGGAATAAAAAAAAAAGGCAATTAGATCTAATAGATCCATATTCACAGTTAGTAAAAAACAAGCTTAAGGCTTGTTAAAACATAACTTTTTAAAAAACAGGTTAGTAAAAAAGTAAACTTATGGCTTATTTTCCTAAATATCAGATAAGGGGTTAGCAAGGTCCATTTCCTATAGCTACACCTAACAAACTCTTCCTTTGAAAGGGAAGACACATTAAAATGCATTTTCTGAAAAAAGAGAAATATCTGGCAGATGGAAGTTACATTGGCTGATTTTAAAATGTAATAAGCATATTGGACATACACAGTAGCACCAGGTAGCCTGGTTGAAGTGAAGATTCAAAGATAATTTGGAAGACAACCTTTTCTTTTTTTACTAGTCCCAGGAAAAATTTATTATTTTAAAGAAATTAACAAAGCATGTTTAGGTGTCTGCAAATCACCAGGCAAATAAAGACACCCAGCACATTCCAGTGCTAGGTACACTTTTATTCAAACTTGGGAGGAACCTTTTTTATCACACAATCAGTGAAGGAATAATTTCCCCCAGAAATTAATATTACATTCAAAAAAGAAGAATGAAAGCTTTTAAGGATATCAACAACATAATATTCCCAACTGAGAGGAAGAAGAATTCGTGAGTCTGGTTTCTGTAGAGACAACATCTTCAATCTTTTGTACTCAACCAACAGACATTGTAAGCCCAGAAATGTCCATGGCCAGAGGAGAAGTTGTATTGCCTCTGACTGATCTGGTGATTCATGAGGTGTTTCATGAATCTGAGTATAGCCTAAGCTTTCCTGGATAATTAGGAAAATCTTATGAAAAAGCATTTATAAATTTTAATAATTGAGTTTAGCACAGTTGTTGACATGCCATCCAGCTACGTCATGATATTTGCTTTGCATACAAAATAGAAACAAAAGGCAAGATTTTATGCTTTCAAAACCAATCTCAGTTTTGTTTCTGCTTTTAAAGAAAAAAAAAAAAGATCAGATGTGTTTAATCTTTGTATTCCTGTGTTGGTCTATTATAATGAAAACACTTTATATATAAGTTTCTACCATACTTTTTCATTAGCTATTTTGACAATCTCTTACTGTTATTGTTGACCAAAATGGTTGTAAATAATAAACTAGGTCATGATTCAGTGTCTGCCAAAGTCAATGCAAAGCATTTCCATTGTCAGGTATCTGAAGATATATTGAAATGTTTTGAATGTTCCATTTTATTTCCAAAGATAGAATTTTAACGTAGAGATATAACCTAAACTGAAGAGGATTTGAGCATATATTGCTTATATCTGAATTTTTAGCAAAACAAAAGATAAAAGTATTAACTATTTGATCTTTTAAAAAGATTTTTTTAGTACTTCAGCAAAGCAAAAGCTATAAAACTAAATTACTGGTATGGAATAAAACCAGCAAGTGGCAGTATTTGACAAAAATTTGAGAGGGAGGTAGGAAACTTTTAAAAGCAAATGGAGATTTACACTGTGTCTAACTATAAGGTAAGCAGTTCTACTAGCATTCAGAAAGAAAGATGTCTCATTTACAGAGTTTTTTTTTTTGTTTTTGTTAGGTCAGCTCTTCAACTAGAGAAATTGGAAACAGAAGACAAATTTCCCATGGATATTTATATACAGGGTCAACAAAAATAACCTTGCACATTTTATAAAAATTCTTCTATGAAAACTGGCTAAGAATAGAAAGATATATCAAAACCATTTGGAAGTCTTATTTATCGGAAACCTTCCCTGCCACCAATTTAGAATAGTATGCAATGAATATTAAAATCATACAATCATAGAATTGTTTAGGTTGGAAAAGACCTTTAAGATCATTGAGTCCAACCATAAACCTAACACCTCATACTTCTGGATTCCACAGGGCATGATAAAAAGCCTAACTTAAATGACTTATGAGGCATCAATAACATATTAACCAAGAGCCTGTGAAGTTGCATGAAACAAAGTAAGTGGCAAGAGCATGTTAAGGCTAAATTGCCTATCTAGAGTGAGAATGTCTATGCACTTTTATTCTCACTCTCAGAATTACTTATATTTAGCACAGATGCTTTTAATGCATAGCACAATAGTCTAACAAGATTCCAAATGCTAAAAACTTTTCAGAACAACTTTCATTTCCTATGGAAAACATAATCAAATTTAACTATGTACTTTATTTCTTAAAAAAAAAAAATCATCATAATGCACCAAAATGACACAGAGTAAACTGTCATCATATTTTCCCGAATGCTACAAATATCCCAATTTAGTGATATCTCCATATTGCTGTGTTTAATTATCTAACCTCAGATGTTCTGCTGCTTTCAGTACAGGCACTGCAGGATGACAGATTTACAGCTGCCAAGATGCTCTAATGTGAGTGGCATTTCCGCAACAAAAACTCACTTGTGCCAACACTTGCACTTTGTAGGTCAAAAATGCCTGGGGGTTTCCTGGACCAGGAAACAAATTTAATTTTCAGATTAAGACATGCATATATCCTGATACTGATTACAAATGCAGAGGAGGCGATACATGTAGCAGCTGCTTGCTAAATTGACATTGAGGTGATGAACTTTTTACCTGCTTTCTCTATAAACTCTCTTCTACTTCAGACTGGTATCCTCTACTGTAAAACAGCTGATATGTATGTATATGAGATTCTGAGCAACTTAGTGAGTTGAAATAGCAGACTAAGCCAAGCCCTGCACCAGTATTTAGAAATGTATCCAATTTAGAAGTATATCTAAATGGTAAGAGTCTTCTAGGAGTCTCTGGCTACCCTAGAAACTCAGTAATCATACTGGTGACATGTCAGTAAGTCTCCCTATCTCCAGACACAAACTGAGCTCACAGGCTCCCACTGGGCCAACCTTCAGCTCACTAGGATGCTGAAGGATGTTTTAAAGAACACAAAAAGCACTTCTATATTTCCATTAGCTAACTTCTTTTTAAAGTTATAAAGAGCCATATCTTGCTTTGCAGAAGGAGATATAGTGATTTATGAAAAACATGGTCAAAGATAATGACTCCTCTGAGCATATTTTGATTCTTGATTTCCAGCACTTGTAGCACACTTCCAGGCTCTGATTTTCCACATGAAGTGTTTTATGTCAAAAAAAAGAAAAGAAAAAAAAGTGTCCAAAAGTAATTCACTGATTCGTGGCTAAACCCAAGTCTTCACAGTGAGATTCAGAATCACAGAAGGAGGCAGGTTGGAAGGAACCAGAGTGGTTCAACTGGTCTGCCCTCCCTGCTCAGTCAGGGTCATCTTTAAGCACATGGCACAGGATTGCATCCAGACGGTTCTTGAATATTTCCTGTGAGGGAGAGTCCACAGACTCTGTGGGCAATCTGTTCCATGAATTTCTGTAGTTAAATTTTAGACAGGAATGGCCTCTGCATTGTTCTTGCATTAAAAGGCATTCGGGCAATCCTGCAGAAGTGCCACAGCTTATTTCCGGGGTGGAACTGGGGTTGTTGACACGCATCATTTAGAAGAAATGACATGCCAATGCTCACTTGGGATAGTCAAACTGTGGAGAGGGTTGGAGAAAAGGTATCAATCCTCTTAGGGCCTGACATCACATAAGGCTGACAATGTTAGAAATCTCAAAGGCAGTCTAGTTTTTTGTTCTCATGCAAGATTCGGTTTGAGAAAGTGTTTAGATCACGTGAGCTGTGGCTGCAACCATTTTTCTCTTAAGGGGCATTTTAGTGGTCCTCTTACATCTCCTTGTCTATGTACCCACTCACCCCAAACCTCCAAAACAATGTAATTCATGGCAAATGATTGTCCTGGTTCAGCAGTCAAAGTTGCAGCTCTCAAAGGGGACAGTCCAAGGGTTGTGTACATCATTCTTTCAGAACAGGGCAGATAGGAACTTGGCTTGTTGGACTTGCTTCTTCCCATAAAGGTTTCTCTTTCCCTGATCCTTTTTTCCCCTCATCTTTTCTCTTTGTTTTCTATTATCCTTTTCCCTCCTTTCTCTTTCCCTTCTCCACTCCCCTCACTTCCCCTCGTTTTGCCTTTCTTTTCTCATCTCCCGAAGTGCAAGCTGCCGTCCCTCTCAGGGGGTGCCTTCCCTGGGGCGGAGGCGAGGACAGGGAGTAGCATCCCGGCGGCGGCAGCGGTACCCCGGGGCTCCGGCCGCGGGGCGTGCGCGGGGCGGTGCGGAGCCCCCTCGGCGGGGCGGCCCCAGCCCGGGGCGGGCCCAGCGCCGTCCCCTCCTCCCGCCCGCCGGGGGCCGGGATCGCCCCGCCGCCGACCAGAGCGGCAGCCGCGGCCGGGGAGCGGAGCGGGCGCGACGCGGACCTGCCGGAGCCCCTCTCCTCCTCCTCCTCCTCCTCCTCGCCCTCCTGCCCGCAGCATGGCCCGGCGCGAAGCGGCGGCCGCCCCCGGCTTCTGCCTCCTGCTGCTGGTGCTGGTGCTCAGCAGCGGGCGGCTCTTCCCCCCCGCGGCCGCGCAGCCCCCGCCGCCGCCGCAGCGCGGGAGCGTGTGGTGCCCCAGCCGCTGCCTCTGCTTCCGCACCACGGTGCGCTGCATGCATCTGATGCTGGAGAGCGTCCCCGCCGTGTCCCCACAAACCACCATCCTGTGAGTACCCGGCGGGGGCTGCCGCGGCGGCCGCGGGCAGGGATGGGGGCGGAGGAGGAGGAGGAGGAGGAGGAGGAGGGATGGATACCTGGGATGAGAGGCACTGGGGTGGGTGGCGGCGAAACCTCAGCTCTTTGTCTGCGGTCGGGGGAGGGGGCCGGACCCGTGGCTGTGGCTCTGCCCGAGGGGCCCGGGCGCCCTCACGCTGCTCCAGGGCTCCTCGGTACCGGGGTGGCTCGGCGGGGCCGGGCCGGGCCGGGCTGGGCTGGGCTGGGCTGGACTCCTGCCCGGGGTCCGGTCGGGTCTGACCGATGCCCCCGGTTTTGCGGGGGCTGCTGGAGGTGGATGTTTTCTGATTTACCCTGCAGGCGTTGTGTCCCAGCTTGTTCTTCCCTAGAAGGATTTTGCTGCTTCCTTAGTATCCTGCTTAAGACCATATTCAGTCGGCAGGGGGATCGACATGGGTATAGGTGGCACTTTCTGCTCAGTTCTGAGACACGCTGGGGGTGTTTGAGCAAACTGGGATCCAGACGTGGGCTTACTGAAAACTAACTCGGTTCACATTCCTGCAGAGACTTTTGAACGTTATTTAATGTTCAGTTTTTTAATTCAGGCACAAATGTGTCAGTTGAAGTGCCCGGCTGTTCCTCTATAGTCTCTGGTCACTGTTTTGGATGGGATTGTATTGGTAATAAAATCCAGTATTGACAACGATTGACATTTAGTTCACATTGATTTTACTGAAATAGTTACCTTTCCAGCCATATTTCCCTATAATAAAGGCAAAGTTACAAATGAACATCACATTCTGTTTTGTTTCGTGGCTTACTAAGAGGAACATATTTGTTCCACTGACCTGCTTATATGTTACTTGGGCTCAGAAAGCTCTTGGCACCAGCCCTGCCCTTTCTTTACACACACGCAGCCATGGAAGCTGAGCAGAGCTTGGCCCTGGGAATTTTCTGCAGGGCCTCCTGTAATAAATTAACTTGTGACTTTGTCAGATATTTTCAAAAGAGATCTATAAAGCCTTGCTGTGTTTCAGCTTCCAACTATTATTTAATGTGAAGAGTGCAGTCATTTAACATTAGCCGAGTCCCTCTTTGGCAAGAAGCGCAGCCTTTTGGCAGAATGGGATTAGTCCTGCAGTACTTGTAAACCTTTTAGGGAACAGTACAGGAAGTGGGTGGTTAATGTTTCTTACATTTGAAACAAAGTACATTTACAGAACACCTTTTGCCTAGAGATTACAGGAAACCGTGTAAAGCTAGTTTTGTGAATCATCTTGAATGTAAAATAAATCAAATAAAATCAGTGTAGAGTCAAGTCTTAATGGCTTTGTTTCATGTTAAAGGTAGAATCATCTGCAACATCAGAAACTATTAGATTAAACCTCGCCAGGGTGGAACTCTCCTTATGGTGGGTATTTATAATCTTGCAGTAACTCAGAGAAGAATGTGTGAACAATGCAAGCATTATACTCATCTAACCCCACTAACATATCAAATTGTCTAGTATCCCAAATCTGAATTATCATTTTGTTATAATGCAAGCTGCAATGCTGCAGAAGTAATGCAAAAGACGTTAAAAACATGTTTTCAGCTTGACAAAGAATGGTCATTCTCAAAATACGCCTGTGGATTACTGGGATTCTTCAAAACCTAATAGTGGCCTTACTTGTAAATAGTAATATCCCTTTCTTGACAACTGACTAGGGAACCATTATAAATAAAATAGGCAGTATTATGTCTGTAAATACTCAATTACTACTTCTGATGCTGTGAATGGGAAGGAGATGGATCAGAAGATAGGCAATATGAGTGCCTGGGACAAAGAACAATGGTACAATTTATTTAATAATCAGTAGTTTGGTAACAATTATACATAAATAGCTTATCTGTTGCATATGAATTGCCTACTTTTAGCTGTAGGATGTACTTTCAGAATGATTATCACGTGTCTGAAGTACTCATTGAATTACGAGAGAGTTTACCACTCCTTTTTTTTACTTATGTGCTATGTTGAACTGCAGTTCTGCACAGCAGTGTTACGCTTCACAGAGGTAGCCCATCACCCACAGAGGGCTTTCTACATTCAAGCATAGGGGTTTTTTTTAAGCATTAAAGTAGAAACTGTTTCATTTTTCATCTCTGAGTTGACTCTCACAGTTTGTCTTTTATTGGAGCATGTATATTAAACGTATTTTCTTTAGTAGTGGTGTTGA
This sequence comes from Myiozetetes cayanensis, assembly GCF_022539395.1. NCBI lineage: Eukaryota > Metazoa > Chordata > Aves > Passeriformes > Tyrannidae > Myiozetetes > Myiozetetes cayanensis. The sequence goes on along the minus strand of NW_026087411.1, from coordinate 96,464,388 downwards.
TAGTTAAATAATTAAAAATAATAAACTAATTTCAATTAAATGCCTTCCCCTTTAAAGCACAAACTTAGGAAATCCTGCAAAGTGTGTTGCTGATGCGTTAAGTCCATTTTTACTGGCATTGATAAATTCCACACTCTCTTCTGTTTTATTTCTTCGTTGCAACACAGATTGACTGTGCAAAGTAATTTTGTAAAAAAAAATCACCATAAGTTTTTCCCCATTTATAAGTATTTTGCTGAGCAGTGATTCTGAAAAATATCCCATTCTGGAAGCCGACTTGACTTTGCTCTACTTCACATATAATTTGTTACATGGATTAAAACAGCATGGGGCCCAGACCAATGGTACAGCCAAATGTTTTTCCCCACATATAAAAAATGTCTACTCCTAATCTCGGGCTCTCTTTTGAAAACTGTTCATAACGTTACTAGTTGCTGACCTTGCCAGTGCTACTTCTGGCTGTACATTTTCTCACTCTCTCCTGCTTCCCCCGCTTTTTGGCACTTCCCCCACTTTCTGGCACTTCCCCCTTCCCGGCTAGAGGCTGGGATCCATGGTTTAGATTGCTTCCTCAGGGTGGATTCTGCCAGCTTTGAAAGAGTGCATGGAGCCTTGCACGAGCATGTGGTTTCACCCAAGATGAGATTGTTACCTGGATGCATTGTAGGACTAGGACCAACATCCCAGTCAGAAGATCCCATGCTGAATAAGCATAAGAGTATAAGAATAGAGACCCACCTCCAAAGTGGTTTGAAACACCACTTCATGCCATAAGTACGATTGTGGAAATTTCCTTTCATCTCAGACTAAAGATAGAGTGCTTATGTATTTGTAGAAATTGCTGAAATGTGTTTATATTAGACCACTTAAACAGTTGAGGAATGTGAAATTCTGGGTAGGGTACTATTGCTGTCCCTTCTTCCCATAACTGTATTGTATCTTACATATTCTTTCAGTTGTGTTCTACAGCAGTTTCTAGTATATGTTGTTGGTAATTCTTACAGTAGTCCTTTGAATATTGATGCAATATGCTACTATTTGTATCTTGCCTAAACACGATCCAAATCCGAACCCGTCTACAGGAGTAGTTACACATACTGAGACCAATACTGAAATTTGTTCGCAGTTTTTCTTGGCAGCACCTCATTGCTCTCTTATTTTTTACTAGCTGTACAAGCTGAACTGTATTCACTGCATTTTGGGTCTAACAGACTGAACAAGAAAAGAAACTAATGATCTGCTATTAGCAGAAAAGGTAAAAATGGACAAAAATAGTTGTCACAAAAGAAAGTGGACTTGATTTGCACTAAGAATGGCATGCAAATTATCGAGGAAAAAAATTTGTTTTAAAATAAGTCACTCAGTATTGTATCTATGGGTAATTATTACTTTGACTGTCCTGCACGTCTGTTATGAACAAAACACCTTTTCAATATATAATTTTAAGCAGACTGTCTGTAGGTTTCTATCCATAAGAGTCTACAGCCATATTTGGGTTGTGAACTTCCCTTTTAATGAGTAGCAACATAGCCAGTACAGTTCATAATGCCTGGAGTGGATTCAGCTCACTAAAAAAGGGACACCTTCATTTGAGATAGTAATTTCTAGCCTCAGGCTACCTTCTCAAAAAGAACTCAGGTCCCCATTGGACCTGTTGCCATACCTGCTTGCTCTCAACAGATGTCTCAGATAGCCTGAGACACTGGTTGCACAACTGAATTAACTGGTTTGTGCAGCTTATCGATTTACTTCTGCCTTCTCCAGCATGAGCATGTTAACTAGTGTTCTGTTGACAATAAAAGGAGTTTAAACATGCATATGTAGATGTGAATATTTATTTGTCTAAACAAAAGCTTCAAGTATTTTTCAGAACAGAATGTTTTTCTAGAATTTTCAAGAGAAAGAAACTACTTGCGAAAAATTAACTTTTGAAGTATGTAATTTGCTCAAAGGAGAGTATTTTTCCTCTAGTAAGCCCCATGCTCTGAGTCCCAGCAAATCAAGTGGATACTGCGAAAGATAGCAATCCTCCCCAGCAAAGCAGCTGTGTAGAGTGTGTAGGATGTGAACTCTAAATGCTAAAGTCATTCCCAGGCAGTCTGATTGTACTGCTGGTAGAATGAGCCAGGACCAAGGCATGAGTGTGTTAAGGAGACATTTGCAGAGCTTGCAGATTTTGCTTGGTCGTTAGCAGGGGACAGAAGGGCACAGCACTGATAGTGTTTGACATTTACTGGGAGACATCAGGCAAAGCTGCTGAGGGCTGCAGCAGAAGGCCCAAATGAGTCTTCTCTTCAAGTCACTGGATCCTCTAGTGGGAAAATATTTTTGTCATTTCAGCAGTATGTTAGCCCTCATCAAATCCTTTGTTGGAGAATGGGAAAACATATGGAGAAAAAAATCATACCAGACATTTCTTGCAAGTATCTTACTGTATATTCAACCCACTGTCATCAGAGGAATACATTGTCTTATGTTCCACTTAATAGTATAATTTCTGGTTTTATCTTTTTTTATTAAGTTGTACTTTTGAGTAACTTTACTTTGTTAAGTAAATACTTAACATTTGAGTGTTAAAATGCTCAATATGTGTCTATTGACAGAAAGATATCCATAACTGATAAAACCAAAGATCCATTCAACCCGATATCTGTTCTTTGAGGGTGACTGAAAGGGCATCTTATAAACAAGTAGACAGTATAAAGAAGCATATAGTGGTTTATCCCTATAATAACTTGTAGATAGGGGTTTTCTGAGCTAAGGGTATTTCCATATTATATGTGAATCTTGATGGATCGCTCCTCCACAAATTGTTTAACCTCTTTTTCAACTAATTTAGCTCTTAACTTACACTCATAACTTTCAGTTTAACACTACACAAACCACAAGGTGTAAATTGCTCTCTTCTCTTTTAAAGCCTCAAGGTTGCTAGTTTCACTTCAGCATCTCCCATTTCTTCTATTGGAAGAGACAGTGAATACTTGATCCCTCTCTGTCATCTCAGTGTTGGCCATGATTTTATGATCTTTGATCCTAATCTTCTCCATTAATTTCTTTTTAAAGTTGGAGCCTTCTCAGTGAAAGGTCAGTGTTCTTAATCTATCATCTGGACTGCTGCTTCCCCACTCTGCTGTGTTTTGAGATGAGGGAATTTTTTAACTTTCCCCACTATCTGCATGGACAGATCTGGTATGTGGGCTAACTGGGGATTATAGAGCAGCATTAGAGAGGTCTGTTTTTATTTTCTCTTCCTTTTTAATAATTCCAAATGTGGTGTTTCCTTCTCTTGAACTACCTTTTTTTTTTTGTCCCAGGGACTAATCAAGGGTAGCTTAAGATCTTGTGTGTAAGTAGTAATGATCAGTTCCAGGCCCACCATTTTATTTGTAAAGTTTGGGTTTCTCCATATACATTATTTTGTATTAATACATGCATTAGCTCTGCATTTAATAGCCTTTCATGGACTGTTGAGAGGCCCTTCTGCTGTACTTCCAAGTCAGAATTTATTTAAATAGATGAGTATTGTGAGCAAAACTTTGTTTTTTCTGTCATTCATCATCCTTCCACTTAGGAATAAATTGAACAATGCAGAACTCAGCACAGCTCTCTCTGAAACTCTGCTGTGACCTTCCCCAACTAGGAAAATTCACCATTTACTACAAACATCTCTTTGTATGCTCATCTGTGGAGGGTATTTGCTTTATAGCTGTTTCAAAAGATTGTCTTCTAATTCTGAAAGCCTTAGGAGTTTGGGCTGTCGTCAGCACAAGATTTTTTCGGTTTTTTCTACTGCAATGTTTTAGAAAGCTGTAAAGATTATACAGATCAGTGGTTTGCTTGATACTGTTGTCTACATCTCCAGTTCAAAAGCAGTTTTAAACATTCTTCTATCTTCTTGATTCTGTTAACAGATAGGTTCAGTGCCTCTGTTGTTACTCAGTTTTCCCAAATAATAACATAATAAAAAAATGATGAGTTAAATGAGTTTTCATCATTGCTTTGGGGAATTTAGGGGCATGAGGGACACTGAATAAGAAATTTTTGTTTAGCAGAGACAAACATGGGATTACTCATTGGAAAGAGTAAGAAACGGATGCTTGGACATGAGTAAATATACTCCTCTCCCAATTCCCAAAGGCAGCTGGTGGAAAAATAACAGGGAGATGCCTATCCCTTGCATCATTAGGAGGGTCTAGATCTGAGACATAAGAAGAGGTATGTCTCACCTAAAATTGTGGTAAACACATGTCAAAGGGAAAAATATGACTAAGAAATGTTCCAACCTCCTCCATTTTCTGAGTTATTCTTACTGACTTCTCTCCCAGGTGAGGTAAGTGCTCATGAAGAGATGACAAGGGCATGTCATTAGCCAGCAGAAAACTTGGTCATTTATTTTTTAAATGAATGTTAGGCTGCTCACATATGCTTGTGGATTGGCTTGTAAATAAACTAGGTTTAAAATAAAAGGTTGGAAGTCTAGCAGAAAAGAAAAATAGGAAGTACAGCCAGTAAAGAAGAGAACAGAGCTTGGCATGAAGATAGAAGAAAATTGTGGAAAGAGACCAACATAATATAATAGGAGAAACTGATATTGCTGTTATGACATGAAAAAATAGGAGACAACTATTCAGAAAATAACAAAAGAAAGAAAGAAATTGTGCATTATGTGTAATATTGCATAATATTTTATGTTTTTAAATTAAAAAATGGCCTTTTACAGGAATATTTTACTGTGCATAGTGGGTAAAATGAAAATGATAGGTTAATGTTTTGAGACTCCAATTCTATTCTGAACAATTGAAAAACAAACTAAATTTTTCTCCGTCTTGGTGCAGCTCTCAAAATGGTATTTTTTCAATTATTTCTTTTGGGATTGAGATTTCTGAAACTTTCAGAGTTGTAGTTTGTTTACAGAATTTTTCCTCACTTCATATGTTATTTTTGTGATCAAATATTTTGTATACTTAGACCTCATTTTGCAAATGTGAACTTATGCATAGCTTTGTATACATGACTAATTCCCAGGCTTCTGATTCTTCCTGGACTTGGACACTTGCTGAGTCTCTTTATAGCCAAAGGGTTTACAGCTTTATAGGATAAGAGTTCACTTATAAAAAAGTTTCATTTATAAGGGTGACATTTAAAATCTACATCACACAATCTAAATATTTATGGTTGGTTGTCTTTTTGGAGAAGTTTATGTATAAAAAGAAGTTAGTATTTTAAATACATGCATATGTGTTTGTGTCTATGTACTTATATATACACACATGCTGTACATATTGTATACATATATATATATATACACAATAGAGGGGGGGAAACAACTGACCCAAATTGTCTTTATCATTTGTTCCATTTAGATTTGATGAAAAAAAAACCAAAACAAAACAAAAATAGCTTTAAAGGCTTTATTATTGCATACGTGGGCAGGGTTTCAAGACAATCCATAGAGATGGTGCAATGGGAGCTGACTGAGCTGGAACAGAATGACTCAAATGTTTCCTTTTCCTTTCCTTGCTTATCATGCTGCCAAATTTGATTTCTTTTTAGTATGGCATTATTACTGTTGCTAACGAGAGTCAAGTGATTCTTTTAAACAGAAAATGTATATTGCAATAAACAAAGATTCTCAAACTCTTGAGAAAGACACACGAGGGAGAGACTGATGTGAACTCTCTTCATATCTTTTTGTTTAATCTGTATTTACAAAGATAAGCAAAGATAGGATATTAATGAGTTTGTGCAGTGCCTGGCATGGCTTCTTGAACCATGTGAAAGTTTGTAAAATGAAAAGCGTGAGGTTTTGTGCAAGGTAGTGTTCTCTCTTGCCTTTTTTTCCTGAGTTGTTTTTTCAAGTTTTACTAAGCAAAACAATGAGTAAATGTACTAACTCCCAATTAGTTTTTATGCCTGTGACATTGCTCCCTTTTTTGTTCTGACTTCCAGATTTTTTATTCTCTTTCCAATTGCCACTCCCCGGATCTTTCGGAAACATTTTCTTCCAGCATTCTTTCCCGTTAAATCACTTATTACAACAGACCGTTCATTGCCTGGCTGGCCTAAAAAAGGAAAAAATATTACTTGGTACACAGCGTTAACTTAACTAATGACTGTTTTTGGTAAGCAGGATGATGACTGCTAAGTGTCAGGTTCTTTGCAATATGTTAGCCAGACTGATGGATGTAATAGCATTTTATTAGCCATATTGCTGCTGGTTTCCTTTGCTGGAGAAAAATTTTAAAATAAACGAGTCCATGTATGTTTGATTTATCTCTAGGCAGCGTGAGCATCCTGATTGCTCACAGCAGCATGAAATTCGGTGCAGACTTCTCGAAACAGTTAATTTCAGGGTTTATAGCCTCTCTCCAAGGCCCACCATGCTCTGTGGAAGGTACATATTTCACTTTTACAAGACATTGGCTGGTCATTTTGATATAAAATTTTACTATTTGATATCTCATGGTCATTTCTATTTAATTATTGATTGTCATGATAATCAGATTAAATCAGTCACAAATATTAAAATGTATAAAGTATGTAAATGAATATCTCATAATCTTTTAATGGAAAGAAAGCTTTTTTCCCAATTTTCAAAAATATTTTGAAAAATATGTAGGGCATTGTGTGTTCTCGTGCACAGATCACTCTAGTGAGCCACTCAAAACTCAAAATAAACAGAAATAAATGCCACATTACATTGTCTGCTAAGATAATATAAAAAGCTGGAGCAGCAGCATGATGCTGTGGCATATGTATATAAAAAAGTACCCAGCAATTAATTTGCTGCTGAGAAGCTGCCTCTCAAAGGTGGATGTCTTGTAAGAGACATTTTGTCACTCTTTGGGGTAATAGCTAATTTGGATTCAAGAAAAAAGTTTTGGTTTCATGGTATTTTGATAAACTCTCCAAGAAATTTTAGAGGTGAGAGTATTCAAATTATTTTCTGTAGACATAAACTGAATTAAAAATTCAGATCTTTGACTTAGGTAATATTCTCAGTCTCCAGTAAAAAGGGCCTAGGCATTTGATTTAAAGTACCAGTAAAAGGAGAGACTTCCTTCAGGCAAAAAGAAAAGCAGAGCTGCGACAGGGCTGCAAGAGCAGTGAGAGCAAGCTGATTATGTGAGTAGGTGAGTAGGTGGTTTGCTCTGGCCAGATTCAAGTAATTAACTTTCTGATTTAATTTTATTGCACTGGGAAAAACTTAAGTTAATGCAAAGTATCCATGTAGGGAGTAGAATCAATCAAAATCAAAATGTTTACTAGTTAGACTTTTATGTATAGCTGAAACATGTTTTATTTGTAGATTGAAGGCATAGTTGTCAGGAATGTAAATAATTGCCACCAGACAATTATTAAAGGTCTGTAAATACCTTAGTATAGAAACATCTATACTTTATTTAAACCAATTTTTAAAATAGAGGATATTAATTTTTGGATTTGTCTGAGTGCTCCATCAATAAGCTAAATCATTGAAATTTCTAATTTTTGATACATGTTGAAACATCTTTCTTGATTCAGTAAACAAAAGTTTTGAAAACTTAGCCAGAAAATCCTCTAATCCTCCCACTATCATATGAGAATTTTCTGAAATGTTTTATACTGTGTCAGCTTTGTGTTCTGTCTGGAGTAGATGTTTTCTGTTTGACACCTTCTATTTCACTTGAATATTTTGGATACATCTTGCATGTGAATAATTGAATAAAAGATTTGGAAAGAGAAGAAATATGTGAAAACAGTCTAAGACACAGTATTCATTAGAGATTTCTGAACAGTTTGGCAAAGTAATTAAGTGGCAGAAAGCAAGGTTTATACAAAAAAACTCCCAAACCCCCAGCATTCAGTCTCAGTCGTTATACTGGTTATATCTATACAGAAGATATATATCCATCAACAGGTGCAGGATAGAACTATCTTTTGAAAAAGTCTGTGAGACTACCAAACACCTCAGATAGTACAGGGGAAATTTTCTGTCTTTGATGAACTTGCGATGTGAACAACACTTAAAAAACAGATATAAGAGGTAGGCAAATAATGTGTGTGCAGCCCCCACACTCAGGTATATTATCTAGGCCAGTTTTAGAATTCCATGGCACATGTTTATAATCCCTTATTCATCAAAGAAAGAACTAGTACTAGTCCCACAGTACATACGAGACAGTGATAGCTGTGCAACCCAGATTCTTTAGGTAAGAGTTTTTCATTACCTTTCATCAATTTTTTTTTTCCTGTGGATATCCACAAGGAATTGTTTTGTAATGGTACTACCATACAGCAAGTACCTATCTTGCCTGCCAGACATTGTCTATGACAGAATTTGTATCCTATTTATTTGGGATTTTTTGTTTGTTTTGTTTTGTTTTGTTTTTTTTTCCCTTTTTAAAAAATATGTTTCATTAACTTACTGTTTTTTGCAGGGTGACTTCATTTTGAAAATATCCTTATTTTTGGGAAAGGATATTTCATTTTTCACAAGTCAATCCTTTGGACAGTGTAAACAAAAATTGCTTTTAAAAGAATCTGATGATTAGAGTACAAGTAATTTATTTTTTAACTTTGAACTCTGAATATAATTGGACATGATTGTAGATGCCCATCAAATAAATTGTTTTTAAGATCTGGACCCAAATGTAAGTAATTTCTGATAACATCAGGATTTGAAAAACTTGTTGAAAATTTGTGGGGTTGGTTGGTTGTTTTTCTTGATTGGTCCCTCTTTCATTCAGAAAATCTATTGTTTTTAACTGCATAGTGATAAAGCTTCATTATGTGGGAAATAAAATGTCCCTTCAGCTCAGCCTCATTTTTAGCCATATGGTTTGGACATGGGAAGGAATTGTCCCTCCAGAATCCAGAGCAAGTGTATAATCTCTCAGGAGAGATTTTAGCCATGGCACTGCTGTAGTAGCACAACATCTGATGTCTGAGAAAACTTTACCAATAGAAATTTTTGCACTTAAGAGGCTAAGTGCTGGTGTTGTGGCTTGCACTCTTCAGCCTCCCAAATTCTTCTTCAAGTATTTGTGGAAATCCCAGCCATAAACTGGCATTTTGATGCTTTTGGATCAGAGGGTGTATTTGTACTTCTGACCACTCTTATGGCAATGATAGTTTAGCTGTGAGTCCAGAGGATTTTTTTTTCAGTTGAAGTTAAAATTTGGTGATTCATATTTCTGGGAAAGACTTTTTTCACTGGATTTTAGGGCATATATATGGCATATATGGCAGTTGTCTTAGTCAAGTGGAGTACTGCTAATTTATACACTTCCAAAACATGTAGATATGTGGGTTTGAGTAGCAGAAACATTCTAACAATCTTTTATTCAAAGCTGAAAAGTAATTAGTAGATATATCTACTTATTGAAACTCAGATTTTTTTAAATTTTTTGGCTGCAGATAGTACTCAAAGTTTTTTTTATTATTTGACTATTTGGACTGCATCTTAAAAGAAAATAGCAAGCATAATGTATTTAAGTAGCTGGTCTATTTAATATATGAATGCTTGTTTTGTTTCAATTTTCTTTTTTAATTTACAAAACAGAGATTGTACCTCTTTGCAGTTAAAAACAACTCAGAAACGCCCCGTGAGTGGTACTTGGCTTTTTTTGGCTGCTGGGTGCCAACAGTAGTTGCTCGTTCCTACCCTTGGTCTTCTCAGTAAGTTCTCAGAGTTAGCTGAAAAATAAACAAGAGAAAAACATTTGTTTTCACTCTGAATCCTTTCCCAGATTTTATGGCCTGTGATGTCTGTGGCCACTCGTGTTAGCCCTGGTGACAGAGGGTGGCCTGGCAGGCAGCAGGAGGAGAGGAACTGCCCTCCTGAGGGAACCTGCTGACCTGCCCCTGGGCCAAGCCAGACCTGCCCTCAGACAAGAAATAAGCTGAGTTGTGATACAGCTTGAAGGGGCAGGTTTGGGCACACAGAGAACTGTAAATGCCCCTGCTGAGACCTCCTTGAAGAAGAAGCCCCCTTCTTTTCTTCCTTGCCAGGCATGCAAGTGCCACCAGCCTCTGCTCATGCTTCCCTGGGCCTGCTGCTTCACCCACCCACCAGAGCAAGTGCGCTACTTCAGAAATGTTGGCGATTTTACTTTTCACAAATTAATTTTTAATTAATGTTCCCTCCATTGACTTGTCATGCTAGGTGTTTAATATGTAGATGCTTTAGACTATCTGATATTCCTCAAAGGCAGGTTTGTACTTAATTTAAGATTTTAGAGTTAATTCTAGTATATTCATTCTACTTTGTCAAGAGTAATCAAATGTTTGAACTTTCCCCTTTTTTTTACACACGCACCTGGTTGAAAGCATTGCTCTTTATGTTTGAGCAGTAGGAAAGACCCCTTGAGAGTCCACATTAGCTATGACATGTTACTGGGCAGCACATGAAGCTGCTGTCCACATGGCCCAAATGCTGTGTGTGTTTCCTGGGTCATAGCTAGTTTGTACAGGGTGATGAAAGCAAGGATCTAAGTTGAAACGTGATCAAAATGGAAAAATCAGATTGAAGCATAACTTTAAAAATGGCATTAAAATGTGAAGACTGTACAGAATTCTCTTGTCTTTTATTCAGAAATGAACTTTTTTGCCTTAATAGTATGTAAGTGTGTAAAACCATTTTTCTGTCTACAAGTGTTACATACTTTTTTTTTCTGGTATCTTTAGTATTGTGTCAATACGATGAAATAATTACAGAGATATTAAAAAGTGAGATTTCTAATTGATTGTTGTTGTAATGCTGCCAATATCAGAACTGCTAGCAAGAGGGTGCAAGAGGGTGACTTAAAGCAAAATATATGTGATCTCCTGGAGCCACTGGAATTTAAAATAAGTAACAAACACGAGACTAGTAACACTTATTTTGGAAATTTCAGACTCATCCATAATTTGCAGCAATCCAGTTTTCTAACCTTTTCTTTTTTTAAGCTGGTCAGTCAATTTAATCTAGGTAGAGAAAGAAGAAAAATGTGCAGGGGAAGAATTTGTAGGGATATTCTTTAGTTCAGCTCTACTTTTGCAATGTGAGGTAAAAGGAGATGGGTGTTGATTGATTCAAGTTATGGAACATAATAAAAATATATAAAGCATGTTTATTGTTAATCTTCTATTATTCTCTTGATCCATTCTGTACGGTAACTTGTTTCCTGATGAGTAGTAGCTCCAAAATTGCTTTTTGTTTACAATTTTGATATTTATATGAGGATGGACTTGACTTAAGAAAAGGGAAGGAATAATCACTGTTGCCAGAGATTCCCTTCCCTGAATGTCATTCAGATGGGTGCTTTAAGGTTGAATGTTTTCTGGTAGCCACTTGCATTGCTCTTTACAGGGAGAAAACAACTTGTCCCGAGAGACAGTAACGCCCAGTGGCCTGCCCTGAGGCTGTCTGCACTCCTGAGAAATGAGGAGATAAATATCAGGGGAGTCCTAACATAGCCCTGTCACTCCCTGTTCTACTGAGCTTGCTTTGCCAGGAGCAGGAGGAGTTGGAGGCAGAGTAAGAATCTAGTTAACTTATCTGCTCTTGCAGCCTGTCCTTAACCTCAGGAAGCAGAAAATAAAATACGATTCCAAGGTCTGCAGCTTTTTCAGTGAGGTGACCTGGGATTTTCCTGTGAAGTGGAAGGAAGAACTGTCATTTTGTCTGAAACCAAGAAGCCAATCTACTGCCAAATGATAGACTACTTGAATTTTTGTTCTTACTCTCTATGCAAGCCAATAGTGCTTTCCATATTAACAGTAAAATGTTCTTCGCATTTCTAGTAGAACAACTATCCAGATAAATTCTAACACCATCTCTAAGTCTGTGTTTGAATCTAGTATAACTATCACCATATTGGAAATAACTGAGAATTACATAATTGTTGGAAATACATTCTGACAGAATCTGCCTAGTGTAGGGGGAAGAGTGACATGTAGATTTACAGTGAATAAGGGCTTTTGAGTCAAATTTAGATGTTATATTTACATACAGTAATTCCTTCAATTTTCCATATTCTTTGGCTTGATGTTGATCCTGTATTGCAAAACTTGTTTTTGAATTGAAGGAGACAAAATGGGCATTCTTTAGTAAGGTCACAGAGATGGTAGATACTGTTATTTATTTATTGGTATAATAAATATAATGCAAGCTCACATGCACTGCATCAAAGAGGCTACCTGCCCCAAGGAAAGAAAAGTCCCTAAAACTGTGATTACAGGGAAACCACATTTATATACTAGAATATTAGTTTACTGCCGAGTTTATTACTTCTTTCCTAGCCCTCGCTCTTATCCCTGTTTTCAGCTTTAGGAGCTTATGTTGCTGAGAGCTCATTGCCCTCAGCTCTCCACTAACACCATTTGCCCAGCGTAGTGGGTACCCAGCTGGGTACTCCTATGTGAAAAGTGCTGGTATGTCAGAACTAGAAGGAAGCTTAAGGCACTCTGGTAAAGCACAGGTGATTCTTCTCTATCAGTGTGTATTTTTCATTGTGAATATGTACACTCATTTGCTTGCATTGCCACTGCACCTATTTTCCTGGCAGTAAAAAGAGAAAGAACTAATTGCTATAGAGCAAAATCAGAATAATAACAGAGTTGTGAGTATATTTTTCTGCCCACACATATTTGAAGTTTTATGATGGATTTATTTATTGTTGCATCTTTTAAGAACTGCTACTGCTGCAAAAAAAGTATCACCTTCAGTGTTTTGACTTGTTTTAAGAAAAATGGTTGGTGGTATTCCTGACTTAAAGCTGCTTATTTCTAGTGAGCAGAAACTGAAGACAAACATGTTCAAGCTGGAAGTTTGGAGCAGGGTGAGACTATCCCATTTTTAACAGTGAATATAGTTATCTACTAGAATGACTTGCCAGTCATTGATTAATGGTTTTTTGAATCACAGTTTTATATTTTTCTCAAAGGAATCATCCAGCTCTGATAGCAATAACTGCCTCAAGACAAGAATTTCTCTATTGTTGTGTGATTTGTCTTGTGTGAGAGGTCAGGGATGATAAAGTTTCTTTTTGGCTTTCAGTTCTGTCCTCTGAGAATATTAGTATTTCATGGATATAGAGTTTAGACTTAAGCATCCCTGTGAGACAGAGAAGTGCAGAAACATTATTTATTTTACAGAGTGGTAAATGGGAGGAGAAAAAGACTAATTTTTTACCATAGCATAAAAGCAGAATTTCTGTGGGATTTTTCACAATAGTAATTCTCAGGGCTGTTAACTTCAAACCCAAACAAAACAGTTAGTGCATTTGTGTCAATGGTTCATGGTATGCCACAAACTAGTCAGCTTCCCTTTTTGCTTTTTTAGCCTACTATGGAGGAGAAATTAATTTTTTTATTTAAAAGTGCAGTTGAAAAAATAAATATTAAGAGGGAAACCAAGAAAAGTTTGGACCTCCAACTGTCACTAATCCTCATAAAAATATTTCAGTGTATCATAGCTCTTTACAACACAGACTATGCCAACCATTAGTTCATGCTTTGCTTGATCCAAGACTTTAACCATCATGTATTTGTGTTAGGACAGCACTCAGGCTCAGCTGTTGTGCTCTATTTTATTGGGGATGGCACAAATGCAAGACAAGAAAACAACTCTTTCCCATGGATATTTCTGTGAAAAATAATCAGTAATGAAACATATGGCTGTGCTGTCATCAGCTGTTTAGTTTGGTTTTAGCAATAGATCCCCCTGAGAGGAATAAAGACAGATTTTGCCTTTTCTTGTTATTTCTCAGACTGCAGAATTTCTTTGAATTCTATTCATGCTGTTAAAAGGAGCAGGTTTAGTTGTGTGGTTTCTTTTTTTTGTTTTGTTGTTTGGTGGGGGCTTTTTTAAGATAGCATGAGAATTAGAAATGGTTATAAAACACAATTTCTAATTTCATAATATGGTATTTCTGTATGGATTTTGGAGCATTATGGATTTTAGAGTACTCTGAAGGTGGGTGAGACAAAGAGCCATGATCATACCAGGGTAAAATTTCCATGAATAATTCTTGACAGGTAAAAGACCTAAAACTTTGAACTAGCAAATCCCACTTGAGTCCTATTAATGGCACTGCATTAGGTGGCAGGAAAAGTTGGCAACAAGGGCAGCAGAGGGATCTGCAGACTTAGTAAGACAATACCATATTGCATTTCATAGAGTTCACATTTAAATGTTTTCCTTTCAACTCTAGTTGCAAAATAATTGTTCGTTAAAACAAATCCTTAGTTTTTGGAGAAGGATATATCATAAGCTCTCAATTCACCAAAGCCATACCTGATAAAATACAGTTGTTAAGTCTTGTGAACTCAAAGCCCCTTACAACAAATCTTACGTATCTGTGCAAATCAGGTATTATTTTAATTAGAAAATTGATAGATTTTCCAGACTTTATAATGTCTAAATTTTCTTATCATAACCATTTTCATGATTTTATGATCAAGATGAGTACTACCAAATGTCCTGCGTCCTGCTCTACAGATTTCAATATTTTTACCATCCTACTGTTTACTTTTGTTACTAAAATAACAATATACTAAATATTATGGACTGTGATATCCCCTCACCATGTAAGAGTAATGTTTTAGTTTCCCATCTAAAAATGCAGTGGCTTTATTTTATGTTATGCATGATGATGTACTGATAACAAAAATAATCTCAATGCAAATTAGAACAAATCACATATTGTGTCTAGTAATTAGGCTGTGGAAGAATTAATCCAGAAAATGAATTTCCAAAAAAATAGACAACAATATAATTTTGTTTGTAAAGGAAGCACTAGGGCTAAATCTTAAAACGAGGCAAAAAAAAAAAATCTTGGTTCCTCTGGTATTCTAACATGTTACACTACTAGCAGGGAGGATTACTATAAGTATTGCTATAGCTGCAAGTGGGGTTTGGTTTTATTTTTTAAGTGGTGGCTCTGTCTTTGTTTGTTCAACAAAGTGACACATTTTTTACAGGGCAGTAGTTAAAGCAGCATTAAAGTGCCATTGACATCATCCAGTTACTCCACTGACTTGATTATATAACCTCTTTTGTGCAATTTTCATGCTCTGCTCTGTTTGAATGTTTTTACTATGCTGATGGCTGTTTTTCATTTCCTGCTGGGATGACCTTGAATAAAAAAAGAATAAGAATAAAGTAGACATAAGCAATGTAGCCTTGCTGGCATTTGCACATCTTTTGTTCTGTGTTCAGAAACATAGCAGTTTGGTGTTTATGGTATAGATTTTTTTCTGCTGGGTAGTAAATAATCTTCAATGGTTAGGAAAAAAAATGGGTCTTATTTTGTTCTTTTGAACTTAGCAATGGTAAAGTGATCCAGTTATGACAATTCCTACCTTATTAAAATATCTGAAGAGAACCAGGCAAATGATAGTCATTCTTTAATTTAAATTATTAATTTAACCTATTAGATCTAATAGATCTACAAATCTAATATTTATGTATTAAATTGCTCCCTTTTTTTTTTTTTAAGGAAAATGAGATTAGCTAGTTTATACTTTTTTTTTTCCAGATCCAGTATGTATCACACAGATGAAGGAATTGATATTTTTCTGTTTTGTCACTTCTAGTTGAATCAGCATTTCATGATAAGCCTTACAGATCAATATGATAAATGTGTGCTTTGTTTTTCGCATAACCATCTTTTTTCAGACTCAATATATCTCTCAATATTAGAAAGTTATGACGAGAAATCCATAATTTCAAATTTGTGGTTTTTTTGCCACCACCTACTTTTAATTTGTCAAATTAAAGTAATGAAGATTATATTACCATATGCTTTATGATCACATGTAGAGAAAGAGGTTTAGCATTAAATAGTTTTCACTGGATCTTTTAAAAATGCCTACTTTTGAACCAGAGGTCAGGCATTTGAGAACCTTTCAGTTTTTAAGATATTTAAGATAGCAGTGTCCTTTCAGATATTTCCATTTTGCTGCTGTGGTGGTTTTACTTAGCTGAGGAAATATCTGAATTTAAGTTCATTCATATCCTAAATCAATACTGGTTAGCCCTTGAAACAAAATAATAAGATACTTACCTTCAGTGCTAGTAAAAATTGGGCTTTGATTTCATTGGTAGACGCTTCAGTATTTTGCTTTTAAATGAAGATTGATAAGAGAAGTCATTAATGCGTCAACATCATGTTTGAAACATCAGACTAAGCTGATTTCATCCACATTGCCTTTTTCATGTCCAAAGGTAACAGATACACAAATACTTTCAATTTGAACTATGAAGTCAGATGCTTTCCACATGATAGGCTAATACAAATGTGGATCTCCAAACTTGAGTTAAAATGCATTGTTCTAGTTTGCCAATGGTAAATCTGATGCCTTGGCTTTATTCCATATTGAAAGATACTGTTTTTGGAGACTCTTGGAAGACCTAGGACTTTTTAAAATTATTTTTGTTTCACTTGCTCTCCATGTAGTGTTTCTTAGCATGAACATGTGAATGTGTGATCTTTAATCTGGGATACCTGAAAGGAATATGATGGTAAATAGTCCCCAGAGCAAATATAACAAGTGTAAGTGTAACTTAGTGTTTAGGCTGTTTTCTTGTTTGCATTTAACATTATTAAGCAAAGTCACAGGATATTTTTATTTTTGTGACAAGAAAAACAACAGAGACTGGGAGATTAAGGAATGATTAAAGGGATCTTCTGAAGCTGGGAAGTACCCGTGATGTGAAATAGTAGGTCTACCCAAAAGTATTAAGTAAGATAGTTTTATGTCAACAAATTGTTTGGGGCTAGTACAAATAATGAATGCTTGATTAGACTAGCTGTGTGTCCTCCTCAGCCTCAAGAGTAAAAACAGTAACAAATAAATGTGAAAAATTATGAAAAAATTATTCTTTAATTTGAAAAGGAAATATGGTCAATAGTCTATTTTATCATTGGTCTCTGTCAATATCAGGAGGGCTATAAACAGAAGATGAAATTAAACATTGTGCCTAAAATTTTCCTTTTACATATAGAGTTCTCCTCTCAATAATAGAAAAAAAAAAGGGTCCAAAGCAGACAAAGTTATCTCCCTTACTTTAGTCTAAGACTTTGGAGGTATGTTGATGATTCTAGTCTGCTAAAGTTGGAAACTCTTTTCTCATATTACATTTTGTAAATCTTGTTATACTCTAACAAATGAGCCTTAAATAAAATGAGTTATATTTTTGCTTTCATTTCCATCCTGTAGGCAGGAAGATGGAAAAGGATAACTCAAATTCCGAATGTTTTTGTCTGTCTTTGCTCTTATGAAATATTTTGTTTAATGTACTGAAAGCTTTTACAATCGGATTTAAGTGCACTAGAATTAACTCATAGAAGACTGTGTGTTGGGGTAACTTTGATGTAGAAGTTGTAATGTTGTTTAAAGTGAACATGCTCCCAAAATGGCCTTGTAACTCTTTGTGTAAACCTTTCTCCTTCCCAGGTTTCCTCCCTCTTACCTGTACCTTTGGAATGTCTAAGAGACAACCAAAAGCTCATCTATCTATTGGTTGTTAACCCTTTCTTGTAATTGGTTGGTTTGTAAGACCTCCTGGACTCCCAATGGTCACATTGTAATCCTCCCAAAAGGTACTTAAGCAGTTACCAGAACAATAAAGCTCTCTCTGCCTGCTCCCTGCCTGAAGCTGCCGTGTCCTGTGGACTCTGTGAGAGCCATGGGACGCCACATGATGGGAGGAGGGGAAGGGAGCACCGCTCCCCCCGGAGCTAGGGGTAAAAGGAAGCCTCTTGCCTGGGGTTCCCCCTCCCTATCCACCTTCAACGTTCGTCAACTGTGTACAATAAAAAACTTAAATAGTCCTTAAAAATGACAAGAATAATTTAATTGTGGTACTAGATTTGAAATCTCTGTAATTGCAGTGTTTCTGTCAGATGTATATGACATGCAGAAAGAGGTTTTTGTAAATGCCCTGCCAGTATGCTTTGCATATGTACACTATCTCCCAAAATAAATGTTTTGAAATAGTTTCTTTATCCATGTTACAATTGGCTAATTATATATAGAGAGACATAACTATGGAACAAGCAGTAGCTTAACATGTTGTATTTTGGTTTTACTTTTACTTTTTTAAATTAAAGATCTTGGTATAATGGGTTTGCGTCATGATGATTTTTTTTTTTCTGACACAGACAGAAATTGAAAAAATTAAAGCCTTTTTTTGTATACTCCCTCTAGCAATGGAGGGATCTCAGGGACATCCTCCAAATGGCAGGGTGCCCAGTTTGTAGGCAGAGACGAAAAGGACATGTCTGGGGTGCAGCAAGCAGAGGAGAAGCCCTGGTGTCTTTCCTGCTGCTGCTCCAGCAGTTCTTCATAAGGAATTTCTCCATTTGCCCAGCTTAGGACAACACCTTTTATAGTAGCAGCTGACTAAGGACTGTTTGCCATCAAATAGGTCATCATCAATGGGGTGATGACTGCGTGTGACCAGTTTTGGTGTTGAGTATCCACAATATGATACAAGTAAATATACACTTTTGAAGTGCATGACAAGGTCATGCAACATTGTCTTGGTAGCCCCACATCAAATTCATTTGATTCAGAATAGTTCATGATTTTTCTGAGTCTGATGAAGCAACAGAATCTTTCAAAGTCAAACATATGCAAAAAGGTATCTGAATTAAGATTATTTAAGTACATGAAGTTGAATCTTTTATAAAAGCAAGTAAATTAAAAGTCTTACTTTTCCACCCTGTATGTTGTTTTGCAATAATTAGAAAACAAAAGAATGAAGGAAAACTTTGCTTAAGGCATTCTATATAAAAAAGTTCGTTTTAGTTTCAATGCATGGTTTGATCTGAGGAAAAACAATCTCTTCTCTCACAGGGATTCCTGTATTTCAAACAGAGTGATATGAAAATTCTTTAACTGACTTTTCTTGTAAGTTTCTTGATGTTTAAGTCAATGTATTTGAAAGTTGTATTGTTTGGTGTTTACCCTGTGTGATTGTCAAATTCCAAATATTTATTATGGCCTTTAGTTTTCATAAAATATTATTTTGTAAACTTGCAATGAATTCATATGCCTTAATATTGCCTTGCCCCATCAGGATGTGTTAACAGAGAGCCTACAACTTTCATTACTGCACACTGTCAGTGCGAGCTTTAAACAGGGTGTCTTGGAGTACCAGGAGCTGCCATGGGAGTGTTGGATCTTATTGGACAGTAATAGCTGCATGAAGGTTTATGGTATTTATATATTTAGAAGTTTTCACTGTGTTTAATTAAATAACATTATTGTTAGAAGTCAATTTGCAATGATAAATTGGAAGTAGTTAAGAATGGACATTCTAAGGAGGGGAAAAATGGATGCAATTAGTTCAGATAAAGAATTTATTCAGAACAGAATTAATTTTCATTCAGACAAAAAGTGTCTGCAGCACAGTTCTCATTTGCTTTGTGACACAAAAGAAAATACACAAATATTGCATTTATTTATATGCCATACATCTGGATCTTACAGATTTTCATACAACCTTGTTCACGTAATGGTGCATAGGAAGCCTGCAAAGCAGCTGTGTGTGCACACATTTGCTGTGTACTGCTTGGCACATGCCCTGACCCACGGTTGTTTGCAGTGCTGTGGGACTCCAGCCATTCCTAGGTGCTGGAATGTGAATCTCAGGGGCATCCAGTTGCTAAATTGACTGCATGCTCCCTGGCACGTTCTTGGCCCACGCAGCCTTGTGCTCTGCCGAACATTTCCTGGTTGTGCTCCATGGATTAGCACAGAGCAGATGATGTGAAGCCAGGAAAATAATCCTGAGAGTGTTCAGTTTACCAGTTATCATGGACATGTTAGGTTTGTATTATTCAGGAAAGACATAATACTTCAAAGAGATGGGCTTAGCTTCTATGGAAGTCTGTATGGCTGATGTGTATTTTTCAGCTTGAATTATGCTGTTCAGCTGTAATTCTAAGGAGTAAATATTTTCACTTTGAAACACATAATAAAGGAGACAATCTGAATTAAGAGTTAGGTGTACTAGATTTTTATTTGAGAAGCCAAATGCATGGCATTTAGCTTTGGGTTATTCTGGAAAAGTTGTTACATACCCTAAAACCTCATGCCATCATCATAGGTGTTTGCATTTCATTAATTGGTTGTTTCATTTACTATTTAGAGGTTAAGAAGGGGAAAAAATGACAGTCAGCAACTGGGGAAGACCCTCTCAGTCTGCACAGCATCCAGCTAGGATACAGTCAGTTTGTAAGAGCAATATGGGGAACCATGAAAAAGGTGAAAGAGAAATGAGTGGGCAGGGAACAGGCTTTTGTGAGTGCAAGTCATGTGGCAGTATGGTTGACCAGGAGCTAGTCAGGAAAAAAGGGTTGAAAAACCTAATTATGCTGTTTGACTACACATTATTTTAACAACACAAAATGCCTTTGAAGATCTGCACCATAATAACCTGCTTGAGCTGCCCATACTCATTTTTCACTCTAACACAGGCCTCATTCCTTTCATTCACTCTGCAAGGGGATGTTTCTGGTTACTGTTGGGCTTTTGCTCTGAACTCTTCTGAAGTTCCCTGAAATGCATTCTGTTATCAGGAGCTGGATATGTTTGTGCCATGGAAGGATGACATTCCAAGCCTGAGAAATGGTAGTATGGAATGTTTGGGTTTTTTTTTTCCTGTGATGGTATTGCAGAGATGACTGAGATTTTATTTTTTTTTCCTGTCTTCTACTGAACCTTTAATTGGCTTTGCAAGAACTGGTGGCTTTGTATTCTTCCCTGTCTTATTGCTGTACAGTTAGTTATTCCCACTTCTCGAGGATTTATAACTTCAGATTTGTTTCTAATCTCAAACAGTGGGAATATTTGCAACCATTCCAAATTCATAAGCTTATTTTTTCTTCTACCAACCTTGTCTTAAAATATTTATTACCTCATGGCAGATTTCTGCCCAGTTCTATTTGATGCAACCTTTCACTTCAATAAATAGTCTTTGCCTATCTTTTTCCCTATAAATTGAACACTTAGTTTACAGAGATTTCCTCTAAACTGTATTTCTTTGCTTAGTTTATGTGAATTGTCTGTATTAAATCCTTTAAACTAATGTATGCAATGTAAACTCTATTTCCTTTTTCCACTTGTCTTACTATCTTGTTATGTAAGGAGATTATCGCAGTTATGACAGAATTTCTTCTTAAGAAATCTATACTGGTTATGACTTAACAACTCTTCTGTGTACAAGAAATACCTCATAAAGTATAATTATATTAATTTTGAGAACAAAAGAGATTGTACATTCTTTATTTATGAACTGCCTCACTCTTGGTGGAATTTTATGCTGAAAATTAATGAAAATGCTTTGAGTGAACACTTAGAAATCTTAATTCCTTTGAAGAAGAAACTCCTCTTTGAAAGAATGTACCAAAATCGTATTTATACATTTATGTTTATACAGTAAGGTTAACATTGGGGTTTTTTTCTCCAATTTTAATGTAATTGTAGTACTAGCTTTAAATAAAACATATATTTAATCTTTGTAACTAATTTTACTTACAGACACCAAATGTATTGTGATCTAGGGAAATTTTGTGTGCTGTGTTTTATAACTTATTTATAACTTTTTTTAAAACTTTTTTTAATACCTTTGTGTATAATGAAAATAAATGGGTAGAGTTTCAAACAGGATGTGTTACTTAGTTTTTAACAACTTCATATGAGAAGGGCAAAAGGTCCTGCTGTCCTTGGTCTGCTGCTGGGGAAGAGGACAGACCTGTTGCCCTGTTTCCTTTCCCCTGGTCCTGTAGTCCCTCTCTCACCTGGGTGCTCTCCCAGGAAGCTTGTTCATTTTGCTTATCAGGCAGAAAATTGTTTTCTGGGCTTTTTTTGCATGGGGTTGTTGCTGGTCCCGACAAGTTGGTTAAATCAGTTTCTGAGCTGCTGGGAATACAACAGCCAGGCTTGGAGTCATGGAAGAACAGGAGATGGGCAGAGGTGGAAAGCACTGCTGCCTGCTCTCAGCAGAAGAGAGGTGTGAGACTGGCACAGCTGTGGTGTTTCCCCACATCCCTGCACTGCTGCCACCTCGCTCCCTGTCCGTGCTCACTCTGCAACACTTTGCTTGAGAAATTGGTTTCCTTCTTCTTGGAGAATTTGTCATTAAGCTATAGGTCTAATGGGAAACTGAAGATGGAAAAACATTGAAAAAACTTATAGACAGTAAAATTAAATAAGGAAATAGCTAGCTTCTGGCAGCTGGGTTTATAAGTTTTAAAAGCAGGACAACATAAGGCACTTAAGACTCCTTACTCAAAACTGAAGAATTGAGTAGCTTAAAAGTCTTGAAAGCTGTCTTTTTTTTTTTTTTAACCAAGTTCTTTTCTGATCCAAATTTTTCTATATCTGTTTATTTATAAGCATTTTTATTTACTGTGTTTTTTACAAGCAGCTATTAAAATACAGAGACAATTCAACTTAGTGAACTAGAACTCAGCAGTCCATTACAAGTTGCTTCACTGTGGAAGAGAACATGCTTTGTGACCACACATTTAACTTAGATACAGCTTTCAGCATTGTCTGCTGAGGCTGGATTTGGTCAGTCCTCTACTTAAACTTGTCAAACAGCATTTGGATTTGTTTTGCTTTGGTCAAAAGCTATGGTTTATGGACAGAGGTTGGTCATAGTCATCACAAAAGACTGGTGCTTAGTTCAGTTTTTCCTATGGAAAAATATATAGTGTTTTTAATAACATGATTCTTCTTTTTTTTTATTCTGCAGAGACCTAAGATTTAATAGGATTAAAGAAATCCAGCCTGGAGAGTTTAGACGACTTAAAAACCTGAACACACTGTAAGTTCTTTTTCAACCTTGAGACCCTTTCCCCTTTTGATTTAATATGATTAATTTGTTAATGTGTCATATTTTCTCACTTATCCCAGGTAAGTAGTCTCATAAATTTGAACTCTAGTATTTACACAGGTGAGAGAAGGCTTAGGACCATGTGATGGGTTGACCTGGCTGCATGCCAGGTACCCACCAAAACCGCTTTATCACTCCCCTTTGCAACCGGGCAGAGAAGAGAGAAATATAACGAAGGGTTCATGAGTTGAGATAAGGACCAGGAGAGATCACTCACTGATTTCTGTCACAGACAAAAATAGAGTCAAAATGGGAGTCAATATTAATTAAATTTATTAGTAACAGAATCAGAGCAGGAGAATGAGAAGTAAAATAAATCTTAAAAAACCACCATCCCTCCACGCCTTCCTCCTTCCCAAGTTCTACCTTCTCGCCCACACTGGCGCAGGGAGACAGGTAATGGGAGTTATGTTCAGTTCCTCACAGGTTATTTCTGCCACTGCTCAGGGAAAGGAGTCCTTCCCCTGCTCCACGTGTCTCCTGTGGGAGACAGTCCTTAATGAATTTCTCCAGCGTGGGTCCATCCCACGGGCAATAGTTCTTCACAAAACTGCTGCCACTTGGGCACAGGTTGCTTCAGCATGGGTCCCCTGCAGGGCCACAAATCCTACCAGGAAAACCTGCTCCAGCATGGGCTCTACTCTCCACGGGTCAGCAGGGCCCTGCAAGGACATGGGACTCCCATGGGGTCACAGCCTCCTTCATGCATCCACCTGCTCTGGCGTGGGTCTCCTCCATGGGCTGCAGGGGCACAGCTGCTCCACCCTGGTCTGCACCACGGGCTGCAGGAGCCTCAGCTCTGGTGTCTGGAGCACCTCCTAATGTTTTGAACTTCCTATTCTAATGTGCTTACCAGGACTGGCAAGATTTGGAAGATTTTGTCCCTACTGCGTTGCCTTTTATGGATATCTTTGTTGTCACATATGATTGTGAAGAAAAATCTGTGTTTTCTAAAAGACCTTTTATGACCAATAATACAAATAGTATGTGTATTATAGTTTTAACATTGTATCTCCTTCAGATGTCACTTTTGAAACAAATGAATGCATGTTTCTCTTCTTTAATACATTAAAAGGCAGGAGGAGTTAAGATTTACAGTTATTTTTACTTTTAAATGTACATAACTTATGATTGCTAATGTGACTGTTTCCTAGAACACAAGTAGTGTGTGAACTGAAAGGCAGTAGTGATATCAGTGAGCTCTGGATCCCTATTATATCTGCAGGCACATAACAACAAATGTATTTAGACATCTTGTACTTTATGTTCACACCAGAAGTAATTATAGGACTTTCCCCAAAATGTGTATTGTCCAAATCTGTGCTGCCAAGATGTTTTTACTAGCTATCTCTACTACCAGTCTCCTTTGATCATACCTCTGTTTGCAGTTGATCCCCAGTTTTGAATTACAATTTCTTTCAGATATTCAGCCTCAAGTTTTAACTGTCCAGTTCACTGATCTGAGATCCATAAGGCCCAAATAAAGAGAGAATATGTTAAGTTTGAATTCCTTTCTCTTCATAAAACCACTACATGAGGAATGAGTGCAAATCTGTGCATACAGACAGTTGTGTTCCTGTAAGATGTAAAGAGCCCAGTAAACAAGATACTACTAAGAAGCATCTAGAAAAAGTCACTTTAATGCACCCACTAATGGCAAATCTTTGCCAAAATCATTTTTATCTATTTCAAACTGATGTAGAGACTTGAGACCAAGTTTTTTTCACTGTTCATCTACATCTCAGATACCTGCAGAAAGCCACATTATTTCAGTTGTGTGTGGTTTGTTTTGTTAGTTTTGTTTGTTGTATTTTTTTCTTGTTTGTTGTGGGTTTTTTTTTTTGATTTTGATATTTTTATGTTGGTGGTTTGTTGTTTTGGTTTTTTGGTGTTTGTTTTTCTTTTTTTTTTTAAGTTTAATTTTTTCAGTTTTCACCTTCAAGATAGTGGCTGAGCAGCTCTAAGCACATAACTCTTTTTCCTCTAATGGTTGCTGTTAGGGGGAAAAACATTTTCCATTTAATACTACATTGCACCTGCTTTTATACATTTTCCCCCCTAGTGTTTCTGTATGTTAAAAATAAATGGCTCTTTATTTCTTTTTGTAGGCTTCTAAACAACAATCAAATCAAAAGAATACCTAGTGGGGCATTTGAAGACCTTGAAAATCTGAAATATCTGTAAGTTAAATGAATGTCACTTCCTGCATCAATGTGTAACTGAGCTTCTTCAGTGGGAAAGTTTTTTAATCTGAGATTGTAAAGTTTTTTCTGACTCACTAAATCAGGAGATACACAACACTGAAAATCTGTGAAATTAATTTGTGGGGTGGGGACAACTGTGTTTCTCTAAGTAGTTGCTAGTAAAAGGCTGATATCTGTAGGCAACACATTTTAAAGGACTTAATAATTGCTGTTTATGCAACTTAAAAGATTATTAAAAAGGAGTATGTTGAAATGCTTAGGAAACCACTTTGTTAAGGGTTCACTGAAGTCTTCACTCAGGTACTTTTTAAGTTTGTGTTTTGAAAAGTGGTTTAAAAACAGCTAGTCCAAGACTTGTGTCTGCAGAAGCTTACATGATCTTTTTTAACTATTCCTAAATTGTTCACTAAATGCAGTAAATTCATAAGTGAAATATTCAGTCAAACCCAAAATACAAGAGTACCTATATGATTTGGTGTAAGTTCTATGTCTTCCATCAACCTGTATATTTTAAGAATAACTTCTCCCATTTTTAACAAACATACCAAGTGTATTAATTATCTGAATAAACAAAAGGTGTCAAAAATGTTATTTTTATCTGTATAATAGACTAAAGCTGCATAGTGAGCTGTCATGGATCCTCAGCTCCAGAGTCCGCCTTATGTGCTGTCATTTAGAAAAGTTTCACTCCATTGTCTTGGAGTATTGATTGATCATTACTTGAATGAGGTACAGAAAAAAAATGGTCACATGGGGATTATATTGCTTTGGAAACAATTCAGAAGCTTAATTTTCCATATAGTTTTCAAGAATGCAGCCTGAATAGCTCTAAGGAGGCAGGAGAAGGGAGAAAATGGCATAAATCTGTGCAGACGCATTACCTGTTTTTCCAAGTTATGTTTGATTACATTTCCTGGACTCATTTTTATGTATATTGTCTTTCAGTAATAACACTGTTTAATCAGTATACAATAGGAGGGAAAAGAATATTGAACAGACTGTCACCAGTGAATGATTAAAGTCCATGATGGTTGTATTTGTTACAAGATACGTTTGTATGGTGGATCAGGTAGTGTGGTACATAAGGTTTACTAACTGAGAATGGCTAAGCTTCATTCCATAGTCAGCAACTGTACAAAGATTCTTCTTGGTTCTTATTAGTTCTTTGTTTTCACATGCTTGCCTTTACCTAGCTGAAGTAAAACTGAAATAAAACTCAACTATGCAGTGTGTGCAGTTCAATGAAAGAGTGAAAAGAGATAACTGAACTCTGATCAGTTTTCATGTAGCAATGGTTATCAGTATCTATACTGTTAAGAGTAAGATCTTTTTGTTTTCCTGTCATTCCTTGGAAAATTTGAACATAATGTTCAATGTGATAGTCTATTCAACTATAGAACGCTCTTTAAAGCCATTCCTCATTTTGCAAAAATAGACTTTAAGATTTTTTTGCCTATTTCAGTGGCTGTGATATAAATGTTTAAATTGTACAGCCTTAAAGTTATAAAGTTGCTGGTACTGGTCAGGTTATCAATACAGAAGGCTTAAGTGTAGCAAATCAGTACTGTTCAGCAGTGAAAGTTTTAGCTGAGTAAGTATGTGCTAACTATATTCTGCGAAATGAAGGGAACAAAGCAGACCACTTTTTCCCAATAGGATTGTTCAAAAGCTAGAAATACTGCTCAGAATGTAATATTATAAAGTCAAATCATCTGGAGTAATTGAGGTTTAGTATGGTCTGATCCTATGGATATTTGCAAACCAAACTTGTACTACCATATTTCATAAAATGAGATCATTGGTCCATGATGTTACTTGTGTTCTTGTGAGAATTCATGTACTGGATTGCATGCAGTTCTGAAAATTTACAATTCACTGAATAATTTTAGAAAACCTATCATTTCTCAGTGTCTCTGACTTAGCAAAATATGAATAGATATAAGTATAAAATCTATAACAATTAGTAAATATGAATATAGAACAATTTATAAAATATTGGCAACTGTAGAGTTATACATACATTATGTAAGTATAAAATATAATGCAGCATATTTATTTTTAAAAAATAGCCAATTTTTAAGAAATAGATTTAAAGACCCATTCCTGTATGTCTGATGAACATTAGTTATTTGCTTTCAGACAAAATTATTTTGAAGGCTGTAGAATTTTCGAATGCTTTTTTGTACTGTTTCTTTCTGAAATTGAGCTTAGTTTTATGAGCAATAAATATATGAGCAATTTTCAGAATTATCTGTCTGAAGAGCACATTTTGACAAAGAGTAATGCTATTTTCTCAATTTTCTGTGCATTAAAAAAACTATCACTGTAAAAGTTGGTCTTTACATTATAAAAAGAAAATTGTTCACATGCAAATTTTGACTCTTACTTTTTTGGACTTTTTGTTATCTTGTTCTTTTTCTAATTGAAATTTTGATAGTTATAAAAGCAGTTTTGTGTGATTTTGCTGTGCTGTTTATGGTAATAATTTGGTTTGGGATTCATATACTAAAAGCTGGAAAAAAAGAAATGTAATTATTGTTTTGCTGTGAAACCGAGAGAGTACTTTTTTTCTTCCTTTCTGTCTGTCAGTCTTTATTTCACATACCTTAGTCTTTGTAATATGGTTCTTTAATAAGGCTTCTCGACCTTAAAATAGAGATGCAGGTAGATTTGTGGAAACTTGACAGGATAGTCCTTCCTGACCCTAGTTTATTCTAGTCAACAGTTTATTCTCCAAGAGAGAATGTGATTGGGAATTGAAGGTAGACACATACTAACATTTTAATGTGTAGAATACTAGAAGATTCGGGATTAGAAGAGGAAATAATGAAGTTAGGTGAAAAAAGAAAGAATTTAGGGAGAAGATAGGAAAAATATATAATATAGATTAGCTATTAAAGAAACCTTTCCAAATAAAGAGAAGGTACTTGGTGTTTACAGAGCAGTGAACCAGAAGATAGTGCAAAGGAATTGATCAAAACAGAAATGGAGACTGAAGTTAACTTTGTCAACAACATTGACACCTGTTCAATTAGTATGAAATGGAGAGATGAGGAATCAGACATCAAAGTATTGCCATATGCATATGGTAAATGGTAATAAAGACTTTATGAAATGTGTCAGTTCTGGAAATACTAAAGGGGATCACACAACTTCTGTCTTGTGTGTGGTGAATGAAGAAATAGTGGTAGAAGATATATTACAAGTTTGCCAAAGTGCTAAGTTGCTAAGCTCACCCTTCCAGAATGAAATTAGGTCGTATTTCCTTCTGTGCCTTCTGCCAGCGTTGCTGTCCTGGTCATGAGACTTGTTCCTTTGAACATCTGTGGTGGTTTCAGATCTCTTTTCTTTGCAATTCGTGTTGCTAATTCCACTGCCTCCTTCATGTTTCTATATAAATATCTCTTTGCTGTGTATATTTACTTGTCAGATTTAACTCTACAATACCTAATATTGCTGTTACTTTTTGCCTTTTTTTTCCCTTCAGTTCCAAACAAATGTATCTGGATCTTACTTTCCCTGAATCACATGATTTTTAATATGGTCCATTAAAAACAAAAAACAAACCCTCATAAGGGATCTAGCAAATGTTTTAATTACAGCTACTTTTTTCCCCCCTAATTTTCTGATAACTGATTACCTATTTGTTCATATCCTAAGAATGTGATCAGTACCTCTGATCTCTATCAGCCTTGCTTGCATTGCTGGAAAAAAATGCTCTCTTTTTTTTTTTAACACTTCTGAAAGTAGTTATTAGCAATTACCAGAAAATAATTTAGTGTCCTAATAAAATATATCCCTTTGTTATCTTAATCCACTGTTTATTCATCTTTGTAAAATGATAATGATTCAACTCTGTAAGAGAGCTTTTAGGTAAATGAAATGATAAATTACTTTTTCTCTGTTATACTCTAAATTTGTTTTCTGATAATGTAACTGGGATAAATTTAGAGAATGTTTATGTTAAAGATTAGGAGAGTATTTACAAAGTTACTTCTTTAACACAATATGTGCAGGGTAGCATTGTAGCAAGCGTGGGTAAAGCCCTTCTCAAATCTTCGTTCGCAAAGCCCAGCCATGATGATGAGCATTGTAGAGAGACATAAATATTTTTTTTGTCAGTGATACTTATTTGTACTTTGTATTCTGTCATCTCTCTCTCCATTAGGCAAATATTTATATATTTGTCTTTCTGCTACTATCCTCAGAGAAATAAATACATAATTTAATGGAGGTCTGGTTAACACATCCATCATAGGATATATGTTTTTGTAGCCCTGGGGTTGCTGGGGCTTCTCTCTGAAGGCAGGACATGACGGACTAAGCTCAGTTGAATGTCCTGCAGCTGAGGGTTTTCTGACCAGAATGGAAAAAGCTGTAGTTTAAAGCTAAATGCCAAATCAAGTCCCACCTCAGTGGCTTGGTAAGAGCTCCAAAAGGGGACATGAAAGGCTGCTCTCTTCCCTGCAGTATGGAGGTAAAAGCCTGCAAAACTACAAAGTCATTATCCCAATCTTCCTCTAACCCACCTCCAGTTTTCACTCTCTGCCTTCTTTTGTCTGCAGAGAGTAAATAAAGGTTACATGACTGATTCTGGTAAAAATTTTTTAACAATTGCATTCATTCAGATTTCTTTAATACAATTACTGAAATGCCCACAAGAGATATATTTAACTGAAATGGGTTTTCAAAGCCATCTAAGCCCACTTTAGTTCTCTGGTCTGATCAGAAATTAAGTACTCAGGAATAAGAGGAATTTTCACACTGCTAAATGAAGTGTGTTCAGAAAGATAAATAACACTTTAGATGTTCAGTCAAAATTTTCTAAGGAGTGAGAAGAAATGGTGCATTTAAAATTCTCATGGGAAAATAAGATTTAATACCATACAAAGAGGAAAATTAGGGAGAGACAAAATTGTAATACTGTGATCATCAAATGAATTGGTAAATCTGGGTCAAAACAAATCTTTGAATACTCAGGAAATAATTTTTTTTGTCAAACAGAATATAAACCAGTTCCACATACAAAATGTGTAAGACATCTATTCTTGCCCTTTTCAAAATATTTTAAAATTTTCTACAGTAATTTCACATGACAGTAATTTTTACCTGGTTTAATTTGTTCATAATTTTGAGCATTTTGAAAACCTCAGAAATATTTGTTTGCTTGTTATCTGTTCTTGGAGGAACTCTGCTTTTTATTCAGATGTATATCTATGTTAATGAAGCACACATGAGTCTCTGTATATTAATGTGTTGGATTCTCAGCAACCAGTGCATTGGAAATGTTAATTTAGATTCAAGGGAAGGATGCTACTCCATATTGTCCTCCAAAGTTGCTATTAGTTGAATATCAAATACCTACAACCTCTTTCCTTGTTAGGGCCTATTGTGAAATGTTGCCCATTGTCACATCAATGTAAAACTGCCACCAACTCCAGCAGAGCCAGTATTTTTTTCTGTTGCATCCAAGAAGTTTGCAATATTTCCATTAAGTTACTGAAAACTGTAATAATAGAAAAACCAAAACCACTACTAATAAGATGCCTGCTAATAAAGTTATTTGTGGTACAAAGTCTCTTCATCCCCTTTTCATAAAAACCATTCCCATTTAACTGAATTTCAAATCATTTGTCAAATAATTGTGAAAAAGTTTTTAACCACGAACCTGCTCCTATCCTAACACAAAAAGAGTGACTGACACTGAACTCCCTGAGTATTTCCTGAGTATTTCCATTTGCTGCCTCCATGCAGAACTTGCAGTCATTAGCTAAACTGTGTGATTTTTCTCCAATACCCCCTCACTAAACCATCCTTGCTGTTAAGAGCATGATGAATGTGAGCATATACACTGATCCATCCTGACTTATTTTAATTCTGTAAAAAAACCAACATGTGATCATTCTGGTATTCTGCACATGTATATATAGAGTGGACCTAATGTCCGTGTTCTACACAATGATAACACAAATATACAAAGCTGCTTTATGGATGCAATACCAATATTATAACTTGTACTTTTTTTGTAAATATTCAAAAGGTGACACAGGTGGAGTTAGAGAAATTCTCACTGTTTGTTCTCCAAGTCCAGTAAAAATACATATTCCATCATAATTTGAATATTTGTACCAGTGTTCAGATGAGATTTTTAAAGAAAACAAGAGGCTAGTGCTATTTCCTAGTGTGTTCTGGTAAAGGCACTTCTGATGCAATTCTGTCCCATTGAGTTGAATTTATTTTTACTTTTGGCAAATGAATAAAGCAAACAAGGGACAAAACCCCATTAAGTAATACCATGAGCACTGGGAAGCCCAAGACAATCTGGATTACAGCCTCAGGGCCTTCAAGGCCCCAGACTTTTTTTTCCCTAGCAGACATTTGGGATGTAATCTCAAGGACAGAGTCTTTTAATTTTTATTTTGTTTTTTTTTTCCTAATATGCAGTTGAAAAACTGTCTTCACGTGTCAACTTAATTCTTCTTTTCCACCCTCATGTAGCTCTTGTTTGTGTACTAATATTACTGATTGTTTCTTGTTTCAGCTATTTGTACAAGAATGAAATCCAGTCAATTGACAGGCAAGCATTTAAAGGACTTGCCTCTCTAGAACAACTGTAAGTGCCTTTTCTCTTCTGTGCTGTCATCTCCATGGTTCCCCTGCAGAGGAAAAGTGCACGCCTTGATCCATACATCCTACCCGCATGCTCTGCATGTCTGCACTCCCTGGGTTGTTGGGCAGAGAGCCCCATAACCATTTGCATGTAAAAAACACAATTGATCTCTGTGTCAAATTCCCCATTTCTGTGTTTGTCTTTTATTTGTGATTTGCATTCCTGGTGTCCCTGTACGTTGTTAAATGGCTTTGAAAAAGGAGAAGCGTTATTGTGGAAAATGTTGAAAACTAATGTGTACTGCTTAGAGAACCTTATTTCATTCCTCTAGGTTTTGTAATATTGCAATTTCTTTGACTGCAGCAGTTACTTTGTTTTATGCAACATAACTAAAGCTGAACTAGGCTCTTGAAGTTTAACCCAGTTTCATTGTATTTGAAAACAAGAATAGATTTTTAAATTAAAACTTTACTATTATTTATATGTTGATCAATGTGATATATGGATGTTTAAAAAGTAAGACAGTTCATAATTTGTAATATAGATGTTTCAGTAATGTCCTTTAGAAAGATTGGTTAAAATCATACTTCTTTTCATGTATAATGACCTAAGAATAATTTCTATTTAAAAGTAATGAAAAATGCAGTCCTTAGTATGACAAAACCCGATTGTATTGATTCCCTAAAGTTCAACTGTATTTTGTTTTATAATTACTACAAGAAAGAGGTTGAGGTGCTGGAGCAAGTCCAGAGAAGGACAATAAAGCTGGTGAAGAGTCTGGAGCACAAGTCCTGTGAGGAGCAACTGAGAGAAGTGGGGTTGTTTAACTTGGAGAAAATGAGACTCAGTGGAGACCTTATTGCTCTGTATAACTACCTGAAAGGAGATTGTAGTGAGTTGGAAATTGCTGTCTTCTCCCAGGTAGCAAGTGACAGGACAAGAGGAAATGGCCTCAAGTTGCACCAGGGGATGTTTAGATGGATATTAGGAAGAAATTTTTAATGGAAAGGGTTGTAAGGCATTGGAACAGGCTGCCAAGGGAAGTAGTGGAGTCACCATCCCTGGAAGTGTTCAAGAAATGACTGGATATGGCACTTTGAGGGGACAGTTTAATGGTGAACATGGTGGTGATGCTAAGTTGATGGCTGGACTTAATGATCTTACAGGTCTTTTCCAACCTGTATGATTCTATAATCAGAAAGCATTGCTATACATTCAAAGAACTAGAAATAAATGCGTAGCTGTTTCACAGTTTGAGTATCAAATAACAGTAGTAGACCAATCAGTTTTGTAGTGTATAAATTTGGGAGACTGAATATAAATTCTTAAACTCCTGAAAGGTATCAGTATATTACAAGTTTCCTATATGTACCAGTTTTCTTGTTACTGTAAATCTGTACAAAATCATACATGCTCATTTTAGAGGGCAATAGATGCCTTTTGAAGGAAGAGCTTCTATATGAAACAAAACTTTTAATTATAAACCATATATAAATATATAATTTGTTTCCTTAATACCTTACTTTTCCTCCTTGTTTTACTCTAGAAATGCTTACTGCAGCATATTGACAGCAACTGGTAGGGCTTACTTGCATGCTAATAGCAATTCTTAATTTCTGTGTAGAATTTGAAATACTGAGGCCCATTTATTGAAGTACTAATGTTTCCAGAATAATGTTTTTCCTCATGCCACAAGCCTTATATGCTGCAGGTGGCAACATTTGCTTTTTTTTCTTTTGCTCTAGTTCCTGTTGATCTATGTTAAGACTGAATAACATAAATCACTTTGAAATACTAACACCTTCTGAATGTGCTTTTCTGCGAGACTGCAGTTAAGCCTCTCTGCCCACAGTGATGTCACACTGTATCGGCTTAAGCTCAAACTTTTGAAACACCAACATTATTCTTTATGAAATTAAGTTTTAAACAGAGCTGGCAAGTATGGAAATGGAGCCTGGCACAACTACTGCTCAGTGCCTACCCTTGTGTCGTGGCAGCACCCAAGTTGGTTTGGTGAGCTGCTGGGGCAGGGGGGCAGTTACTTCCCCACTGGGTGTTATGTTAGAGAGCTCACTGCTTTTTAGAGCCCTTCTCCTCAGCAGATCCTAAACAGAAGGCTTACCAGGTGGAGAAATGGGAACACATTAAGCCAGTGGCGGGCAAGGAAATAAATTTAATGGAGAGTACTCATTGAGATTTTTAGTTTATGAGAGATTTGTCATTTATGCGTCTTTAGCATAAAAATAGGTTCTGGCTCTATGGGGTCTGTTTTATGACATTATCTTTGGAGAAAAACTGTTGACAAGGCTAGAGTTACTCTTGACAAACAAGTGCCCTAACTTAAGTTTCAGACTATATCAGCTACTCAGATGATGTGTCTGCATTTGAGGCCTCTGTGGCCTCAAGTTAACAAATACATTTTGCTACTGGTTGTGTTGGCTCTGCCAAATGCTCTTCTCAGCTCAGCAGAATTCTCAGAAGTAGATACTGTGGTCCAGATTTCAGGGAAAGACTTGTTTCATAATAATTTCTTCTACTCCAGTGAAGCAGAATGAACAGCAAAGCAAACACATTTCTGGTGATTGTTGTTATTATTTGACAGAAACTAAATATATTTAGATTTAGGAGGCCTGTTGCATGTATAAGGGACAAAAAAATCCCCAGTATTTACTGCAGCTGGCAAATTCCTTCTTAAACCTCTGTGGCAGAATTCTTAGCTGCTGATGGAATCAAAATAGTTTTTCCTTCAGAAATTTCTGCCAAGGGAATAAGATCTTTGAATCAGATCTTAAAACTCCTTTGTGCTCGAGTAAATTCTGAAAAAAATTGGCAATTTTAAGTACTCAAACACACTGAGCCATACATATTTCATCACCTAACTTGTCAGTCACGGCTGGGGATAAGGGAGAAAGCCATCTGATGAAAAGTAGCCACTTAGTACCAGTTTAGACACTGCTAAATCTGCAAGACATCTGTTTGGGTCTGGCAAGTGCATCACAAAGCTGTGGGAAACTTACATATTTTTGGAGCAGCAATCAGAAGGCACAGAGCACCCAAAAGGCAACAAAAGATGCCTCTATGTGCTGGTGCTTAGACAACTGCTATGTGCTTCTGTATGCCTGTGCTTAGGCAACTGAATCCCACATGAAATGTCACAAAGACGTGGCTTTCAAGGTCATGAGTTTGGATCCCAAGATCTAGCTCTAAATGCAGTCCCTTTCCATATATGTGTACATTGCTTTTCTTCCAAATATGTGTTGTATATTTTGTGGTCAGCTTAAAAATCATATGTATCAGGGACAAAAAGTGTACTCTGCAGTCCTTAACTGGTGAGATACCTAAATACTAATGGAACTATTTAAATCTATTTATCTAATCTTAGTGGAATACTAGTTATGCATTTTCTTTTTACTTTCATATTAACATACTAATTTTGCTCTTTATAAGCTCTTACTAGAGTTATGCTGTAGTTTGTGTACATATGAATATCTTTGGGGGGGAAATTAACTGACAAAAACATTAACTTACATATAAGTGATGCAGCTTTTTTCCCTCAATTAAATTAATTTTCCCCCCTCAATTAAATTTTCAACTTTGAAAAGTTGCTAATTATTTTTTTAAGTTTTATACTAAAAGAATTCCTGATTTTTGCTTAACTCTGCCAGCAGTTATGCACATTTAACACAGTGGAGCCTGTGTAAAGTTACTGCTAAAAACACCTACGGTAAGGAGTAATGAAAGAGAATTAATTAATAAACAGACAACCCCAAAATTATGAGAGGAGCCTTGAGAAGTACATCCTAATTATTCTAAAAGAAGATCAGCTAGAGACAACAAACTGGAAACAGATATTTGTCTAGCCTTGTTTTAAAAGTCTTCAAGGAGAGGATTTCATAAT
Organism: Myiozetetes cayanensis; assembly: GCF_022539395.1. Classification (NCBI taxonomy): domain Eukaryota; kingdom Metazoa; phylum Chordata; class Aves; order Passeriformes; family Tyrannidae; genus Myiozetetes; species Myiozetetes cayanensis. The sequence goes on along the minus strand of NW_026087411.1, from coordinate 96,428,800 downwards.
CTCCTTAAGTATCCTGTTCTAGTATTTTGTATCATTAGCATAACACACATTTAAATCTCTTTCCTCATGGTTTAAGGCTGCTACTTCTTGTCTCTGGGCAGGGAAAGCTCTTTGATAAATGAGGGAAATACGTTTGTTAATTCTCTTTCAAATAATCAAAATGGCAACATGCTATTTAAATTCAGAGCACAGATTATACCTGGCTGATGGATTGGTAAGTACTTCCCCAAAGATGTGGTGATATTATTAGAAACGAACAACTGGCATATATGATACAAGTACTCACCCAACAAAAAAATACAAAACTACAGAAGATATAACCCTATATTTATTGCTGTGAAAAATGCCACTGGGACTGAATTTTATTGTAAATTTTCATCCTTCAAGATTAATAATAAGAAAGAGAACATCTATGCCATGTTTATTTGATAAAATCTTTATCTTCCTCTGGGAGTGTTTGGTTTGGACTTTTTCTTCTTAGAAGTATCCTTCTGTTTCATTCTTGATAGTGAATGTAGAATTTAAAAAGAAAGATGTGTGTGTATTTAAAAATCACTCTTCCGTGCTATTCTTTAAATTTTCATTCTGAAAGTCTTTTTAATATCAAATTTATTACATACTACTATTTTTAGAGTATTTTGTAATCTGAATATAAAAGATGCCTATAAAGATACATTGGTGTGAAAATATTTCCCAAATGTGATTGCCTTTGAAGTGAATTTCAAATCCAAGTAATTATTATGTGAATTAAAATATTAAAAATATTTTTAAAAGCAAATTAATGTGGTACATAGAAGAAAATAATGAAAGTGATAAACCTAAGTGATAAAATATGATTAAAATATAGGTCAGAATGCCAAGGATTTTTTTATTCTTTGTACTGTAGACTTACAATGCAATCTAGTTTCTGCATCTCTTTACTTTGAATTAGACTTGTTGCTAATTAGTTTTTTCCAGATATTTAACACCTTGTTCTGTTCATAAATTCTATGACAAGTTGCTAGGCACTTCTTTAAGTCATAATTTAAAGACCTGCAAAACCCAACTAACTTGTATATCCCAACTAATATGAAGCACTTAAGAGAATTTTCTGGCTGGAATTTATGATTTGGTTTTTTGAACTGCTTTAGACAGCATGATATCTGATGAGGAAGATTAATTGTTATGATGTTCTTCAACACCTGAATTATTGCATTTGTATCTGTGATGATTTGAGGTTGTAAACAAGACAAGGTTTATAACAAAAATATTTTTTCATTTGGTTGGGAAAACCAGGTTAGTTTTCAGGCACATAAAGTATTCATTCCATTTGTAATAGTCTTGAGTACTAAACGGCTGCTGTGAGCTGTTGCACTGAGTTTTGGGATGTATGTATCACTTAAACCAGCTGAGAGAGGTGTTCTTTCTTTTTTGCTCTTTGCTACTTTCACCTCTGATTCATGGCCCTGAAGAAGGGGGTTTGTGCCTCTATGTGTCTGCTTTTGCCAACATTATTTGTTGTTCTCATAAGAGGTGTTACATGTACCTACAAATCTTCCCTTGCCAATGCCGAAGAAGTACAAGAGATTTATTTACTGAGAATATAAAGAGATGCATTTGCAAGGTGCTCAAGAAGCATAAAAACACAAGTCAAGGTAACAAAGTTAAAAAGGAAAAAATCACTGCTGCCTGTACAACGAGTAGGGGATGTAATTTTTTCCGAAATCAGAGCTGCAGTAACAAACCCTTTTAGTTGTGCCTGGTATTTGCCTTCATCCTCTTTCATTGCAGTGATCCCTACCTTGCCTTGCCCCCTCCCAAATGCTGCTGATGCTGGGGAGGTGGATGAGCTCCTGGCTCCTGGCAAGATGTGCCTGCCCACCTCATGGCCAGGCCTTGCCCACGGGGCAGATACCAGCTGGTCCTTCCTCAGTGCTGGACCTTGAGGTTTCTCTCATCTCTGCTGGCAATTCAAATGAACCTTGCAGGAAATATCTGTCTTTGAGATATCTGTCTTTTTAATTTAGAAGAAATTGGCCTGTATTTTCAAAAGTGAGATGAAAATTGGCAGTCACAGCATAGTGATGGAATTCTTGTTTCTTTATGCAAACAAGATCATACTCTATGCTCAATACACTATGTGGCCACGTGTTGCAATGGCAGTAGGCAGACTTGACACTGCGATGTGCCTGATCACACCCGTGCTGATTTATTGGCTTTTTCTGTGATCCCCATTCACTGCTCCCTGGCATTGCTCGCTGGCTCGCGCTTGGCCATGCTGCTGCTGGCGGGAGCCTGGGAGGCTGCCAGGCACGTGCCTGGCTTCCCTGCTGCACACGCCTCCCAGAGCTCACTGCAAGGACTCTGCCCTAATCACCGCTTCTTCCCGCTTTCCTCACTCCGCAGTGACCGTTTGGCTCAGATCAGGGAGTAGAGCACATGGGGTGTTTCAGCACAAGCGAATTCCCACGTCCTTGACCTTTTCGTGCTGAAGGATTAATTTTTCAGGAGATATTGGGCTCTGAGTTGTCCTTTTTGTTTTTAAATGATGGGCCTGTTCTTGCTTCAGATCACAATGATTTCTGTATATGCACACTCTCCAGATGTCCCTGAGTTTGTCAGAAGTCAAATACGAAACTTTAGTAGTTTTGAATACATTTGGATATAGTCAGGATCCAAAGTCTACAAATAATTTTCACAGTTGCTTGTCCCAGTCTTATCTATTTCATCTTGTTTTCTCATCTGCAAGGTTAAGGAGTACCTCCACAATATAGTCAATGCTGGAATGATCCTGCATTTACAGTCCATTTTCACAACAGTTACAGATTAATAGTCTGGTTAATTATCATGTTATGTTAACTTTCAGTTTTACAGGAGTAACAGCTGCGTAATATTTGTTACTGTGTAATATTAATAGCTTCCATAAGCATCAACAGAGCATCAAATAGAGCACAGCTGTGGTGGTTAATTGTACACTAGTTGCTAGGAAGCCCTTTGTCTAAAGTCAAATTAGTCAAACTTTGGTTTATATTACAAATTTGGCTTTTGAGGGCATTCATACTTTAAATGCTAGTGTTCATGGACTAGAGAAGCTTATTTCTCAGCATCATCTGAAATTTTCACTCACTGAAATGAAAACAGTTGTCCCCTAAAAATATTATTCTGTTGGAAATTGTGAATGTTTTCTAAACAGCCTCCAATATTTTTCCTGTAAAAACCAATAATTTTCTTTTTTTGATACATTTTTTCAAGTATGCATACTCATGAAAATCACACTTGGCAAAAGAGTTTTCAAAGTATTATCTGCAAAATCTCCAAAGCAATGGTTGTCAAACGGGTTTTTTTCCTCCTATGTGTGTACACACACACACACACACACATACCCCCCTGCTCTACATAGTGATCTACAAACTCTTTTTTTTGTCATGCCTTGTATTTCTCAGATTCAAGTACGAGATTCAGATGGTAATAGAAAAATGTTAAGCTGCTACATCACTACTTCCATTTAGAACTGTAAACAGTGTGTAAACAATAAAAAATTCTTTAAGACATGTTGTCTTCATTAAGAAAACTGTACAGTATTCTTCTTTTTGTTTCACATCTTTTCAGATATCTGCACTTTAATCAAATAGAAACGCTGGAACCTGAATCCTTTACTCATCTTCCAAAACTTGAAAGGCTGTAAGTTTGTTTTTCTTGGGGTAAGATTCAGAAGTCAGCTTACTTCTTTGTTTGAATTAAATAAAGTTGTTGAAACTGGAAAATAGTATTTTATCACTGCCATGGGTTACTTTTAATCTAAACTTTATACTGTAACTACTACATAGTGAGGCTGACCTCAGAAGAATGCATAAGTGAGCATTGCGTGTGGTATATTTTTCTATTGCGAAACTATTTCTAAAGAGCTGTGATCAATGTTTGCCCTAAACCAAATGTTATAAATGAAGAACTAGAAGATAAGACGACTTTTTTTTTTTTTTTTTTTGAATTTCTCATTTGAATGCTTATGAACTCCCTTCCTTTTGGTTACTTGTGGCTTCTTTTTCCCCATACAGACAAAATTACACTTTGGAGGCCACTTTAAAAAACAGTACCAATTAGTTGCTGAAAGAGTTTTTTGGTTTTTGTTTTGTTTGGGTTTTTTTAATTTTCTAAGACTACTTTTTCTCAAAAAACTTCTAGAAGAATGTAAATTAAATGAGTAGATCTCAAAATCTGAATTATTACATGCATATTTCTGTGTTTTTAACAGATTTTTGCATAACAACAGAATAGCTCATTTGATTCCTGGAACATTTAGTCACTTAGAATCTATGAAGAGACTGTAAGTAAATTGAATTCTTACTCAACTAAAGAAAGTTTAAATAACCCAATTAAACTGTCTCTCCTTTTGCAATATTTATCTTTCTTGTAAATGCCATTCATGGTTTAATTGTTTTAAATATTAAATAATTTTTTCCTAAGCTGTGCTCCCCTTGTTTATGTGCATAGTTTGAGATCATTTTTTCATATCTTACTTTAGTGACTTTAGTGACTGACTAAAGTTTATTTCCTGTATTGGGATTATTTGTAATTATGTGGTCTTGTTTTATAGACTAAATAATACATGGATTGTTCTTTGGGTTTTGTTTTGGTTTTTTTCCCCTCCTCTTGTCTATGTCTTACTGGGTGATCCTTCTGTGATGTCTTTCAATATTTGATAATTTGGTATTTTCTTTTGATTTACTTGTCCTTCTCTGATGCTAAAAGCACGATTATAAAAAGGTGCTCAATGGTTTAAGAATATAACTATTACTTTCCATTCTTGTAGCTTATATACTTCAAGCAACTCCAGAAGCCAGTTTATCTTGAAATTACTTTATCTTGGAAAACTAGAGGGTTTTTAGTCCCTCAGTAACATTTGAAAATTTGAACTGAATGAGTACCATTGTAAGATGACTTTCAGAGGGTTTTCTGCCTTTCACTTTGGATCTCCACTGATCTAGGATAAAAATTTGTTAAATTATCCAAGACTGCTGTTTTGAGAAAGGCAGTCATGCATTCATACCCACCTTTCCAGAAGGACTGTTGAGGCTGTGCTGTGCAGTGAGTTGTGGCACAATCTCCACCAAGAGAAGAGATTGCAAGGGATGCAACAGGAGGGTGGTTCTGTTGGTTTGATACAGTTGTGAAATCACACCTCCAGCTGTGAAAGTCAAAGTACTGCAAATTTTGATGATGTATGCACCTTCCAGTAGTAGCTGCTCCACTCATACCTTCCTTAGATTCTTCTGGAGTTCAAGTGAAACAGAAAAAAAGTACTCTTTTCATAATTCCTATGTAAAGGGGAAATTTAATAGTGGCTGCTGTTGGAAGAGGACACTGGGCTAGACTGACCTGGTGTCTTCTGGCCTGGAGCAACTTATCTCTGAAAGTCACACTCTAACTTTTGTGTTCCAGATTAAATTTTACCAGTAACATCTGACATACTGGAGACATTTGTATAGTGACTTTTAAAATAGTTTTGCTTGTTTGTGTCTGATTTTCATAGGAGAACAGAGAAGAAATTATATGAGGATTACAAGAAATACTATAAGACAAAACGATCTAAAAGTTTACTTCCCCCAAAGATAAACCAAATTGAGGTTGTTTTGCCATGCAATTTTATTTCCAGTCTAGATACAGATATATTTAGATTAGTACAGATTTCTATACCTAATGTTTTCTTTCCTACAGGGCCCTCTACCAGAAGGTTCAGTGCTCAGTGTAGTAATAGGGCACTTCACTACTGGAAAGAAAGTCAACAGAATTTATGGGTTCTCGTTATCTGCAATAGGCAAATGTTTGACAAAGTTATTGACCCCCTGAACTCAATGAGAGCTTAATGCTGAAATAAAACTGTGGGTCTTTGTCTCATTTGCCTGATCAGCAAAATGAGAAGTTGTAAAAATGTCAGGGTAGCTATGAAGTTGCTGCACTAATAAGTATTAAACAGATGAAATGTAGGGAGAATGGTATAAATTCCTTATTTGAGCAAAGTTTGTATAACATCTAAATAAAATCTGATTTATTCACTAAATGCTGGGGTTAAAACATAACATTGTTTAGATGCTTACTGTGATGTTTAGCTGCATTCTGTGATTTTTACTGCCTGTGCAGTAGAAATAATAAAGGCTGCCAGAGTGCCTATATATAAATAAATAAAGTTACCATCGCCTGTATTGCGTCTTGCCCATTGTCTGTATTCACAGATAAAGGCCTTACTCCATTTGCAAACCATGTTGATCCTAGCAAAATAGTTGAACCTTGCTAACAGACTTGTGACTGCTTCTTGTTTGGTGCAGGCGTTTGGATTCAAACGCTCTTCACTGTGACTGTGAAATCCTGTGGCTGGCGGAGCTGTTGAAGACGTACGCAGAGTCGGGTAATGCTCAAGCAGCAGCTACCTGCGAGTACCCACGAAGGATCCAGGGAAGATCAGTGGCCACGATAACACCAGAAGAACTGAACTGTGGTGAGTTGATGGCATTTCTTGATGGCTTTTTTAATGTGTTACATGTATCTAAACTGTGGTTTTTTTGTTCTATTCTATTTGATAACACTGACCACTTCTGGTTAATAAGAAATATCCCTCTGTTTCCTCTTTATTTCTGGGTGTTTCTGACAGAATTGATTGCTTTTACCCTTCAACCTATCTTTAATGAAACAAATACATCCATATTTGAAATTTCTCCTTGAGGAGCTAAATGTGATTATCCTGAAGGAGTTTAATTTTTTTATATTTCAGTTTTGGTAATAACCAGATTTTAAGGTAGGGTCTTTGGTGTTATATTAATACTTCTTTGGAAGGGAAAAGAAACAAAGAAGCTTTATTGAACTACACCTTATGACAGTTCTTGCTGTTAAAATTTTGTTGATATTGTTGGAATCAGGGTTGGTCCACTGAATTTCTTGTTTACTCATAAATAGTTATAACGAGTGCCCAACACAGGCACTGAAATCCTCTGTCACTGAGGATTAATGAACAAGCACCTTTGTAATCCTTTTGTTTGTCTGTATTCCTTCATCTTAGGGATGCAAAAACTTGGCCCTGGGGTTCAGGCCAGCACCTCTTGTGTCCTGAAATCAAAATGCAGATTTGAATTTCAGTAAAACTTTCAAGGTTCATTGTCTCTCACGGGGTCCTTCTGGACAAGATGTCCAGCACACAGCTGGATAAACACATCATGTGGTGGGTGAGCAATTGGCTCATGGGTCGAGCACAGAGGGTAACAGTGAATGGGGTGACATCAGACTGTTGACCTGTCACTAGTGGGGTTCTACAGGGCTTCATCTTAGGCCCTGTGCTCTTCAACATCTTCATAAATTACTTGGACACAGGACTGGAAAGGGTACTAAGCAAGTTTGCAGATGACACAAAACTGGGAGGAGCTGCTGACTCCCTCTAATGCAGGGAGGCTCTGCAGAGAGACCTTGACAAATTTGAAGACTGGGCAATCACCAACCACATAAAGTTCAACAAGGGAAGCACAGATTCTGCACCTGGGATAGGGCAACCCTCGATGTTCATACAGACTAGGGAATGAGATTCTGGAAAGCAGTGCCATGGAAAGGGACCTGGGGGTCCTGGTCAATGGCAAGTTGAATATGAGTCAGCAGTGCCCTGGCATACAGGAGGGCCAACCGTGTCCTTGGGGGCATCAGGCAAAGCATGGCCAGCCAGTCCAGGGAGGGGATTGTCTCGCTCTCTTCTGTACTGGGATGGCCTCATCTGGCCTTGAACATTTTGTGCAGTTTTGGGCACCACAATATAAGAAAGATAATAAGTTCTTAGAGAGCATCTAAAGGAGGACAGTGAAGATGGTGAAGGGCCTTGGGTGGAAGCTGTGTGAGGAGTGGCTGTGGTCACTTGGTCTGTTCAGCCTGCAGAAGAGGAGACTGAGGGGAGACCTCATTGCAGTTACAACTTCCTCATGAGGGGAAAAAAAGAGGCAGGCACTGATGGTCACTCTATAGTGACCAATAACAGAATCTGAGGGAATGGCCTGAAGTTTTTTCAGGGAAGGTTAGGATTGGATATTAGAGAAAAGTTCTTCACCTCCAGAGGGTGGTTGGGCGCTGGAACAGACTCTTTAAGAAAGTGGTCACAGCACCAAACCTGACAGAGTACAAGAATCATTTGGCGATATTCTCAGGCACGTGGTGTGACGCTTGGGGATGGTCCTGAGCAGGGCCAGGAGCTGGACTCAATGATCCTTGTGAGTCCTTTTCAATTCTGCATGTTCTGTGATTCTGTAATTTCTGATCAAGCTATGGGCATTTGCCTGCCCAGCCACCTCTTGAAGCTGAGGTATAAAGTAACTAAATTGTCCTTTTGGTTATGTGTTGGATATAATTCTGATCATGAGAATTATGATCGTACGTATCTACAAGGTTCTTGAAATAGATAGTTCAAATGGAGTTTGGTGCAAGAAGAATTCACATGGCATCCTACCAGCTCTCTGCACATCTAAGGAGTCTGAATATGAAAACTGCAGGAAGTAAGCTGTACAAATTATTTTGTTGGAGGCAGGTTAGGCATTGATACTTATCTAGAGGAAGTTATTTTAAATGGCACTTGTGCTTGCTGCTCTAAAGTTTTTCCTTCATAGGCAAATTGAGTCTCTGTTAAAATAAATAAAACAACCACTTTAGAATCTGATACAAATTTGCACAATCTATTTCCAGTCTGCTAAAAGGTCCTAAGGAACAATGCAGGAAGTAAAAAATCCCACAGTCACTTTTGGATCAGGAAAAGTGAATTTAATCCTAATTAAGCATATACATATTTTAAGTTACAGCATTTGTGAAAACTATTTTTTTACAAGGTTTGTGGAAATATTTTCATTTACTGTTTTTTTAATAGTTTTAAAATAAGTGAGAGTTCCTTGTATATTTTATTGTTGATACAGAGAGGCCAAGAATTACATCAGAGCCTCAGGATGTGGACGTTACCTCAGGGAATACAGTGTACTTCACTTGCAGGGCTGAAGGCAATCCTAAACCAGAAATTATCTGGCTTCGAAACAAGTAAGTTTAAAAGAGGAAGACAGAAACTTGATGTAAGTATGTTTTCTTGAGTGTGTGTGTGTGTGTGTTCATGTACATTTCTGGGTGCATGTCCACATGATCAAGGAATTGTTACAGCAGAAACATCTTATAATTAATAAGCATATGAAGAATAATGGCCTGTATCTTTTTTATTAGTAGGTCTAAACACTTAAGAGCCAATAACTTTAGAAAATATTATTTTATTACTCTAATACTATTTGTAAGGTGTTCAGTTGTAGCTATACCTGCAAAGCTGCTCACACCTCTAACACTAAGTCATTTTATATATGACAAGGCAATCCAATGTGTACATGTTGCATGTACAGTAGATTACTCAGTGTGTGCATACATTTTGAGGCAAAGCAAAAGCTACTTTTTTAAAGGAGTCCAGCTGGAAAAGAGTTAGGTCGTCTCTTTGGAGAAGAGCCCCAGCTCTTTGGAGGTAGGTTTTCTCCAAAGTGTAGCTCCATTCCAGGAGAGGAGAAAGAGAGGTCAGTTTCTGGGCTCCTCAGACTGGTACATGGAGGGCAGGCAAGTATTTATAGGAATAGGGTAATTCAGGTCAGAGAAGGTCTCCAGTGCAGCCATCTGCTCAAAGCAGGATTATACCACGCTGTTTTATTCAGATGGATCTTAAAAGCCTCTGTGGCTGGAGGTGGCACAAGCTATCTGGGCAACCTGGTTCTCCTCACTGCTTAGGGAAAGGAAAGAAGGTCCCACAAAGGATGACTGCCTTTCAGCAGTACAAGGGCAAGCCTGCTGCAGGGTGGCTGCTCAAGCTATGCCCAGAGCCTGGCTGCCTCCAGCAGCACTGGGCACAGCACAGCTGAACCAGCCATGTGGCAGCACATCATGCTCCTTAAGCTGGTGTGAATTTACAATGGCCATGTGGATTGTGAGTTTACCACTAGCTAATCAGACTTTGGCTTAATAAGTTTTTACACACATGGAGAACCTGATCCATAACATAAATGCCCTCACATTTTCTGTAGAACATTTTAGCTTGTTAGATTCTGATAAAATGGAATGATGTCGAGTCCCGGTCCTGTAGTTTTTTGCTGATGTCAGTGAGAACCCCATGTGCAGCAAGGGTTCAGGATTTATGGAGTATGTCAAGAACAGAGACTTGAACTTGGATGGTGTAATTATTTCATTAAAATTTTCTTTGGCTCATGTACTTTTTATAATAAACAAAGAAAACATGTATTCAGAATACACATATGAAAGAGTTTTAAGAAGAAATTTGAGCTTAGGCTGTGGGATTATTGACTCTGGCTTGTTTCCTGGCTTCATGAATGAGACCGAAGCTCTTTGCAAGGTAGCTGAGTATATCAAGATTTCAGTCAAAAGCCACTGACCTGTTGAGCAGTATGTTGAATAGATCACTAGACTGGGTTTTGTGCAGAGGAGTTGAGAACTCATCCCTCCTCTGTGCTTTATCCATCATGTAGTCAGGGCTGAACGGAGAAACAGTTCCTTTAATAAAACCACTTAAGAGTTCTTAGTTAACATCACAGCAATGCATCCATGACATAATCTGAAGATCTCAATTTAACTTATATTTTAAACCAGTATAAATTATAATCAGGTTCATTGGTGCTCTTTAAACAATCCAGGGAGAGTTTGGTACAAAGATCGTTTTATAGCAACTAGCCTCTCTCCTAGTATAAAGTATCTTGAGTGTTGAACTTACATGGTATACTTCTGGTGGAAACAGTTTAAATTGTTTTGCCAGCTAGAACAGCCTTAAAGAAAAACGAGACCAAGTATGTGCATTTTGTTCACTTTTTCCCCTGTAAGCTTTTACTCATAAAAGTATTTTGGCTTTTTATTTTGAAGATGTAATACTTGTGTAAGCAAAATTGTTTCATTTTTTGTTTTTCCTCTTCTCATTCGGAGAAAATGCAAAATTCTGTTATTTTACTGAACAAATTAAATTCCACACCCCCCCGGCCCAAGTTATTTTGGGTGATTTATCTGTTGGGTTTCATTATTTGACAGTTTTCTGTGCTTGTGATTTAAAGGTTTAACTCCAGCAGATTCTTTTCTTCACAGTAATGAACTCAGTATGAAAGAAGACTCCCGTCTAAACTTGCTAGATGATGGCACATTGATGATTCAGAATACTCAAGAAACAGACCAAGGCATTTACCAGTGCATGGCAAAAAACGTGGCTGGAGAAGTGAAAACTCAGGAAGTTACTCTTAGATACTTTGAGTCACCAGGTAAAGAACATCAAGTCTGAATTTTGCTTTCAGGTAGAGAATTGTTTTGATAATAAGATTGTTAAAAAATAAAATGCTTTGGCTTTTTATGTTCTTGACATGCAGATTTGTTGTGCTTGGGCATCTTAAGAATTAGATCCTGGAGCTATAATATTCCTGTAACAAAACTGCAAATCATCTGGTTAATTAATATGTTTATTGTAGTATGCAGTTTTGATGATAATCTTGTAGACTGTAGAAGGATTAGAAAAAGAGACTGTTGCATTGTAACATTGGTCAGTGCAATAATGTTCTCTCTGGATACCTGAAAACCACAATCTTCTGAACAGACTACTCGTGGAAGCTTTAGCACACCCAGTGTAGCCACTGTTGCTCAAGAGCCTTTTACCCCTGTCTAGCCAAGGCGTCATGTTTGCAAGCATGAAATTCCTATCCTGGACTGTAATGTTTTTAAAAACTAAACTTTCCTGTGAGAACATTTTGTCTTGACGCACAGCATCAGGTAAACTGAAAATGTCCCTGCAATGACAAGTACTTGTATACTTGGGAGAAGTTACTAAAATGTTGCTTAATCTGTTTTGTCTTTTTGTGCACTTATGGCAATTTTTAGCCTGTTTGTTTTCTGGGTCTCAGTGTCTGAGCCTCTGAAGAGACCTTTATAAAGATCAGCATAGGTGAACAAAATGTTTGAAAATTGTTTTAATGAAAGTTAAATTGTGCAATTATGAGCTTTTGGATTTTATTTATTGATGTTTGTAAATGTCAGATTAGGTTAGACTTAAAGTAAGGCAGAGTTTGCACCAAGATAGAAGTATGCTGGAACAGAGCTTTAAAAACCCCCACTAGACATCCCAAACTATTGCAATATTTGGCTAAATTAGTGCTATGTGATCTAAAAGTCATATTTAGGCATTGCTATTTTCTCACAGCCCGGCCAAGTTTTGTGATTCACCCACAAAATACTGAAGTGCTGGTTGGAGAGAGCGTTACCTTGGAGTGCAGTGCGACCGGGCACCCTCAGCCACGAATTACGTGGACCAAAGGTGACAGAACGCCTTTGCCAAATGACCCTCGTGTCACAATAACTCCCTCAGGAGGACTTTATATACAAAATGTAAAGCAGGAGGACAGTGGCGAGTATACGTGTTTTGCAACTAACAGCATAGATAACATCCATGCGACTGCGTACATCATAGTCCAAGGTACGTAACTTTAAGCTAGGAGTGATGTATTACTTGAAATTGTGTGGATTTGCCTTTTTTTTCTGTATTGACAGAGCCAAACTAAAGTTTTTACTTTTAATTGAACTATTGTAGTGCATAAGAAAGTTGCTATACGTTTCACATAGAGTAAGATATTATATACTGTTTTCCTGAAAGTTGTTTCATTGATTATTATAATTATTTTGATATTTGGAAATGTTTATTATTTATTATGTTTTGTTTGTGTGAAGGAACAAAAACATGTAAATTTTTTGGAGGATTAAATTTTTTCTGTAACAGGGAGAGTTACAGAATTACCAGAGTACTAGAAATGGAGTTCTGAATAAAGATCTGTGCTGCTTTTCTTTTGTAGACACTTCAGTGAATGTGGGAACTCTGATCAGTTTAATAGAAACTATCATTCTTCCAGGTGAAGCGCTAGCTTTTCTGCAAAGCAGAAGTTGAAGTTGAGAACAATTATCAAAAGTCTCCTGTGTATATAGATAATATTTTTTGCACATACTTTCATGCAGGAACTTTAGTTTAAAAAATACTTTGAGTAACCTTTAAATTCAAGTTTGCTTCTGTTCTTGTGTTAAAATCTCTAGGCAAATAGTTTAGGTTACAAATGCCTTGTTAATGAGTTCAAAAGCTATACAAAACAACTGTGTGGTTTGTTCATTTATTATTCACCAGCAGACGTATTGTGAGAGCTGAACAAAACACTGATAGTGAACAGTGTTACTGCAGAACCTGGCCCACACACCACTCATTACTTTCCTTCAGTGCATGGAGGAAAACAAGGAGCTCAGGATGGTTTTGATTACATTGCATTTTCTTCACAATTTAGCTGAGGAGTTTTGAGAGAAAGAGAAGACGGTATTTTTAATCCAGGGAACACTCTGTGTTTTGATTCTACAAGTCTTACCATACCTCTTGTTTTGAATCTGACAGTAGATTCCACAAAACTTCACTGTTGCCAGGGAGGTGTTACTTTTGCACAAGTGGCTACCCTAACTCTCCACTCTACAGCAGTCACAATATAAAAGAGTCCCATTAGCATCTTTCTTCCCACCAACATGAGATATTCAACTCATAAAGGAAATGGTGCGTCATTTCAGACAGTCGTGCATTTTTCAGTTTGTTTGTTTTTGGTTTTGTGTTTTTTTTTTTTTAACCTGCTTTATTTTCTCTTCTGTAGCTCTACCTCAGTTTACTGTCACTCCTCAAGACAAAACAGTGATTGAGGGACAAACTGTTGACTTCCCTTGTGAAGCACAAGGTTATCCCCAGCCTGTTATTGCCTGGACTAAAGGAGGTAAGTGTGTTCTGTTCTTACTTTTAAACTATTAGAATAGTTTAGCTGTCATATTGGAATTACTCATGTATTGAAAGGAGTTGCATATATTTGTTTAGATGCTTCAGTCTCTGAAGGAAGCAGAGTTCATCTCTTTCTCATTTAGCTAGAAAAGACAAGGTGTCCCACAGAAGCTAGCTACCCAAACAGATTTCATTATTCAGTAAAGAGTCATTAAAATATATGTATCCATAATAGATTCTCAGTAATAAATGTTTAAGAAATACAGGGCAAATCAAGTGTGACAGTCACTGCTGGTGTACTACAAGAGAAATAGAGATGGCTGTCATTAACTGGAGATCTGAAATTAGGTAGGATGTGCTCTCTTCAGAAACCAGAACAGTCCAGCCTGTAACTGGCATTGGTATATGAACATCTCTGACACTTAATGTGCATTGACAGGAGCACTGGGGTGCACTCTGCTGACTGTTTTATCGAGTTATATCCCTAAAGGCATTAAGGCAAATCCATCAGGAAGAAATATTGTAGCGGGTGTTTTATCAGTAAGCAAATATTCCAGTTGGTTCAAATTAAACAGCTCTAGCAGGTAAAACAACTCTTAGGAAATTCTTAATTATGGTAGATAAAGCAGATTGTTAACAAACTGTTCGTTATTTTGTTGCTGATAATGTCCCTCTTTCTCCCTCTACTGAGACTGCTACAATCAAATGAAATGTCCATAAGGGAAGGATAGGGTACAGACACTGATGTGCATTCATTTTTGTTATATGTTTTTCTATGGATTCCCTACATGGCTTAGGCACATGAAATGAATTGTGTCTTACACACATGGCATATGAAACGAGCAGTAACACATGTTGGTGTTTTTATGCCTTCTCATTTGGATGCTCTATCATGCTCCTTAAATGAAAATATTTATTTCTACCACAAACAGAGAAAAGATCAGGATTATAATTGTGTGCACATGTATAATTTGTTTGCTTTTCATGTTTATCTTCTGAGAAGTAAAGGTTTCAAACATTTTGGGGTTTTTTTAATTGTTGTTAGGTATTGGGGTTTTTTTAAGAAACCTTAATTTTTTCCGGTGTTTTATCACGTTTAAAATCTTCTGGGTTTCCCTTTTTCTGACACAAAGGGACTTTGTTGCTATAAATGGCAAATGCCGTTGTTGTGTGTTCCAGGAGGCCAATTGTCTGTTGACAGAAGACATTTAGTCCTATCATCTGGAACCCTAAGGATTTCCAGGGTTGCTCTGCATGACCAGGGACAGTATGAATGCCAAGCTGTCAACATTATCGGATCTCAGCGAATTGTTGTATACCTGACTGTGCAGCCTAGAGGTATGCTCTCCATGCACTGCTGCTGGGGGAAAAAAAACAAAGAAGAAATATTTAAGCTTACATTAAAATATACACTACTGTGTGTGATTGTTTCTGAGTATATCTATTTTTAGATCTCAAGTGGGTTTTAGTAAATAATATGTATGGATACTTACCAATATTTGTACAGAGTATCGTTCCTTTAGAACAGTCTGTCTTCTGGGAAAGAGGTTTATCTGATTTACTTTTTTCGGTAAAGAGTGGAGGTTTTCTTTGAGGATGACAGTATTCCTATGCTTGGGAGAATGTTTTGTGAAAAGTCTAGTTTCTGGTAAGGCCCTACAGTGTTTATTAAAAAATGTTATTCACATAATGTTTTATCTCCATTAACAGAGCACTTTATTTTACAACAGTGGAATGAACTTCACAAAGAAAAGTCATTGCTTACACTGAAAATAAACTGACAAACCCCTAAAAACTAAAAAGCCAACCCCAAACTCCATTATTTAATGTTTTTCTCAAAGTAAATTCTAAGTAAACTACTTTTAGGATAAATTGTAATCATATTAACATTGTAACTTAAGTACGTTGATGTTTAACTAAATTCAAGGAGATTAACCATTTAATTCAAAGCATTTCTTTTTAATGACCTAATTTTAAACTGTATTTTAGCAAAAGGGACTCAGATGTCTTCCTGAGCTTAGAAGTCTGTCAGAAAAAAATTCCATTGATTTTTCTTGCTTAAGAGTAGTACTAATAGATGGATTTGTCAAAATTGAGGTAATTTTTTTCTACGTACATAAAATTGTTGTTTAAAATTATATTAAACAAATTTCCATTCTAAAAAGTGTTATAGCTTTCCAGCTGTGTTAAACTTCACTAAACTTGAGTAAAGTTTAATATAAGGATTTTTGTGCAACTCAAGTTGCAAACTCCAGTCAGTAAAAGATTGAATGCTGAATATAAGCCTGAAACTGGAGCTCTCCATAGATTACTTGCAATGCTGTTTTCAGTTGTGTAGAAAGAGAACATTTTTAATTCTGGGCTTCTAACAAAAGGACTGTTCATCTGAGGAATGTCTAGTCAGTGGTAACTGTGGCTAAATCTGTGTTAATGAATACAGATTAGTGGTCCAGGCCTGTTTGCTGGCATGGCGTGGCTCACATCCATAGAGCCATGCTCTCTTATTCCCCAGTGCTGGATACCTGCCTCTGGATGCATTATTTGAAATGGTTTCTGGTTCTTGACAGCTCTTTGCCTACAAACAGTTTAACAGCAGGGCCAGATTAAGTTGGTAGTATTAATGTATGCTGTGTGGCCAAATACTTTTCTGTAAAAGCACAGTCCTCTACCCTCTCACACTCTCCCCAAAACACATTACATTACAGAAGAAATACAATTCTTAACGTAGATTTAGGTAACAATGTGTACTCTGTCCTTAGAATTGGAGGTGATTTTTTGGGTGTTTAAGGCCTAAGGCTCACTGGTGTCAGGGAGGTAGGAACTCTGCCAAGAGTTAGCGCCTTAGCAAGTCAGGCTGAGAGATGCACAGTTGAATGTGTTGTGGAAGGTTTTGCTTCTATCATCTAAAAAATTGGTGTTGTTGCTACTTAAAAAATAAAAATACATGACAGAAGTTAATGGGATGTTTGTTGTGATGACTTTGTAAAGATTTAACAATTAACAGAAATTTTTTCAGAGCGCTAAATTTATGGAACTCAAGTGATTTTGACAAGTACTAGCCTGTTATGTTAGAAGTTAACAGTACTTTAAAATCACTCTGAAGCAGACATCAGAAAGAGAGTCATAGAATCATTAAGGTTGGAGAAGATCTTTAAGATCACCAAGTCCAACTGTCAATGTAACACCACCACTGTATTCATTGTTAAACCATGTCATCAACTGCCATATCCACATGTTTTTTGAACACTTCTAGGGATGGTGATTCTACCACTTCTCTGGGCCGTCTGTTCTAGTGCTTGACAACTCTTTCTTATGCAAAATTTTTTCCTAATATCGAATCTAAACCTCACCTGGTGCAACTTAAAGGCATTTCCTTTTGTCCTGTCTCTTGTTACCAGCCCTTCTCTGGATATCTCTGGCACCTCAATGTCTTTCTTGTAGAGAGAGGCCCTAAATTAAACATGGTATTTGAGGTGTGGCCTCACCCATGCTGAGTACAGGGAGACAATCACTTCCCTAGTGCTGCTGGCCACACTGTTGCTGATAGAACCCAGGAAGCCCTCGGCCTTTTTGGCCACTGCTGGCTCATGTTCATTTGCTGTCAATCAACACTCCCAGGTCTTTTTCCTCTGGGCAGCTTTCCAACCACTCTTCCCCAAGCCTGTAGTGCTGCATGGGGTTGTTGTGACCCAAGTGCAGGATGTGGCACTTTGCATTATTGAAACTCATACAGTTGGCTTCAACCCATTCATCCAACCTGTCCAGATTCCTCTGCAGAGCCTTCATCCCCTCCAGCAGATCAACACTCCCACCCAACTTGGTGGTGTCTGCGAACTTGCTTAGGGTACCCTCAATCCCCTCATCCAGGTTATTGATGAAGATATCAAACAGGGCTGGCCCCAGTATTGAACACTGAGGAACACCATTTGTGACCGGCCACCAAATGGGTGTAACTCCATTTGCCACCATTCTCTGGTCCATCCAGTCCGTTTTTAACTCATCAAAGAACATACCCATCCACACCGTGGGAAGCCAGTTTCTCCAGAAGAAAGGAATTTGATTTCTAAGACAAAGTTATAAGCAATTAAAAAATTGCAGATAGACTAGTGTTATAGATTAAGAAATGTTCAGTAACATAATAGGAGTAATAAAGTAATAAAAATAGGAGTGTTGACCTCTTTTTAGATTGTCTTCTGCACAAGTTGTATTTCATACATATTTCATGATCAATGGATCATTTGGGTTTTTTTTAGTGACTCCTGTATTTGCCAGTGTTCCCAGTGACATGACAGTGGAGGTTGGCACAAATGTGCAGATCCCATGCAGTGCTCAAGGAGAGCCAGAGCCAGTCATTACATGGAATAAGGTACTAGTTATTCAGTTATTGCAGAAAGGCAGCAGCCTTTCTATCACCTCACAATTAGCCAACTAAAGTGCACATTATCAAATTATTGCTTGCTCTGGTGTCTGAAAACATTACCTGAAGTTCAGTCAGTAAATCTTTAATACAGAGCATGTATATAGATACTAAACATGAATTTTAAATGGATAAATATACATATGTATATGTTATGCAAATAATTATACAGATCAGCTAAAATTCATAACATATATTCCTTAAAATGTCTCTGTATTTAGAGACAGTTCTGTGCAAATATCTTATTAATATTCACGCTTTCAATGATATTGTAGATGTAAAACAATAAAAAATAATGTATTGCTGAGCTCTTTGACACTGTTAGGTTGACATTTAAACCAGGACAGGCTTTGGTAACTGGTACCTCTCTGTGACTTTGATTTCCATTGGTGTAATAATTGCTATATCAAACTATAGAGCAATTAGTGTAGTTACCAGTGAATTATTGAGTTGATAATACTGATTTTTAGTTTTTCTGATTATCTGTGTCTCTTCAATCAGTGAGCATGAAAAAATGTACTTTAATGAACCTTAAATAGCTTCTAAATGCGTAGCACATGAAGAACTGATACACATAAAGCTCTTGAGATCTATTTCTGTTGGTTAATTTTGAGAAAAATTAAATACATATGTTCTCAAGAGGTGCTATCTTATCTTGGGTCATAGATTTTATTTGTTGACAGCCTATAGCTATTAAAATACTTGGATTTATAATAATGAGTACTTTTTAAAAGTAAAGAAATATATTGTACAATTTAGAATTACATATACTTTTTCTATATAAACTTATTTAAATATATCTGACTGTGATCTTGGCATACAAAATAGAAATATAAAAATAAAGAAGGAAAAATAGAAGAGAAAAAGATGATAAAAATTAATGTATGAAAACAAGTATATTTAGAATAACTAAACTCTGGGCTTTTCGGCAGGATGGAGTACAAGTAACTGAGAGTGGAAAATTTCATGTTAGTCCAGAGGGATTTCTTACCATTCGGGATGTTGGAACAGCTGATGAAGGTCGATATGAATGTGTTGCCCGGAATACCATAGGATACTCCTCTGTTAGTATGGTGCTTAGTGTAAATGGTAAGATACATGATTGAGAGGTACGAGTTAGATAATTAGTTTTGTTCTAATTGTTTAACATGTAAGAGGAAAAAAATTAACAAAATATTAAATTTGTTCTTTTATTCAAATTTTTCGTTTTCTCCCATAATTCTCTCTTTCTGTTTTTGGGGTTTTTTTTTCATCATTAATCTTACAGTTGTGAATAAGATGGGAATATGCCAGAAATAGGAATGTCTCTAGGAATTAAGCTTCAAAACAAACTGTGTTTTGGGCTAAAGTTAGTCTTTCAACTTTCTTCTCAAGATATTATTTGAACATATTAGAATTTGCTGGTCAAATACACAGTCTAATCTTTAGGGATAACTGGACAAAGTTCTGGCATCTTCAAAGGGGCACTTACAGTACTTGGTTAAAAATTAGGCTGCAACCATTGTGAAAGAATTGATGAAAGTCACACAGATCTTAAGAAGCTAAAAGAGAAAACAGAAAGAAAAGGAGAGTATTTGGTCTTGTTCGAATTATTTTAAAAAATAATGGCAAATAAAACTTATTAATTATTACTGTGTAATATTTGGTAATATAACATCCAAAGAGGCTAAGGAAATAACTTTCTTACAAAGACTGACCATACTACTTTTCTAACTTATTGACTAAAACTGCTGATTTTTAAGATTATTTTGATGAAAAATAAAACTGTGTGATTTCTGTCTTTTAGTAGAAAACACGAGACAATATTTTTTATCTTTGAAAAATTAGTATAGAGCAGTGATTTCTTCAACATATTGCATATTGTTTCCCAGTGTTGTTTCTGATGTTCTGTATTTTGTTTACTATTAATAAATATGTATCAGTGATTTTTCTAATCTATTGATTGCCATGATATCTATTACAAATAAAACTATGATGTTCCCTGGCTTCAGTGGGACTTCTAAGTATAGACTTAATCTATACTTTCCTCTATTAAAAATAGTATTTCTTCAATCTGTAAAGATGATTGAGGAGAGAAAAATTGTAGGGCTAAGAATCATTCAGTAATAAGTTTGCATCTACATATATGAAGTCTACAAAGGAAAGGAAGTCCATAGAAATCAGTTAATCTTGGTTACCCTGGAGAGGCATAGCAAAAAAATGTTTTTGTTTATGAAATGTTAGCCAAATCTCAAATCAATAAGAGCTCTGAAAGATGAAACCATAAATTGAACTAAAACCTCAGTGGTAATAAGTTTCATTCATGTAGTGAATGTGTCAACTGATCTTTTTCATCCCCTGAAATCAACAAACTACAAAACCTGGTGCTAGGTCATCTGCAGTAATTAATTGTAATGTGGTTAATTTCTTGTAAACTGTAGCATAAATATACCTAAAATTAGTGAAACTACCCTTGATTAATCTGCATTCAATCTGAAACTGTAAATGATACTTTTACTTAAAACTAGTGGGATATCAGATACTGTTTCTCTGTGGTTGTTTTAAAAAATGAAGCTCTCAGAGAAGCAAGAAGGGCAAGTGGATAAATGAGAAGTAATGGATAATTGCTACATGGACAGTAGTAATAATGGCATAGCCAGAAATTCCTAAAAACTTGCATGTCAACACTTCTTTTTAAACAAGGTAATGTTTTATCAGTGTTCCTAAAGCATAAAAATATTTTCTTAACATTGAGACAGAATAAAGGCAAGTGTATAGAAGCTGGGGAGCAGTTTTTGCTGGCCATGTTGGGTAATATTTTAAAGATGCTTTTCTATTGCCATTTTCTTCTGTCTTTTTCTGTTGTTTTGTAAAAATCATTCCCCTCCCCCAACTTAAAAGAAACGTATCATGTGGAAAATGTTGCAAGGAACTTTAACTTTTAATATTTCTCAGTCTAAAAAGAGAACTGCTAGCAATGAATAGTCTAAACAAAAATGAAGTATGGTATAGTTGAAGTCTGACCAAGGTTTATAATTAAGCCCACATGCACCATTAATCAGAAAAATAGCTCTGCATGTGAACACCAAGCTTACATCTAATGTAGATAGCACTAGGGAAGTTAACCAGCCGTTTTATTTTTGCAATCTGAAATGTGCACTATCCAGATGGTTCGAGGCACACAAACACTCTCTGAAACAACTAAAGTGAGAGTAGCAAACCTGTAAATTATATTATCTGATAATGTTTCTCTATGGTTGCTATGAAAGTGAAGCTGTCAAGCAAGGAGGACATTGGGTAATTAGGACAGATCGGGGACTATTTGCCCTCAGGCACCGTGGAAAGGGTCAGCTCATTTTACATGGTGGCAGTAGATTGTCAGGAGCCTGACGTTCACCTCAGGACACAGAAAGGGGTTTCATCTACAGCTATAAGTGCCAGGGACTGTTTTATTTGATGGTATAGATAGTTAGGTTTGATTGCCTGGGTCTAGACCATGAAACTCATATAGGCGCAGTTTAAGCTGCCATTTATGAAGAAGTAATGAAAAACTGCCTAGAAAAAAAGAAAAAAAAAAGAAAAAAAAGGTAATGAAAAGCTTGCAAACAAGAGTTTTTATGTCATCTGATTTTTTACATCTGCTGGTTTTATTCCAGTATATTTGCTTTGGACTTTTTCCCTACTCTACCCTTCTTCCTGTGTGACTTTTCCAACCTAAACACCCTCTGGAAATTGTTAGCTGTTGCCCCTGGATCTGGTAGTTCTTTGTTTAGATTGAAAGGAAGGTTATGAGCCCTAGATAGGTTGTACAAACATCCAGCTTCAACTGAGAACTGCATAAAAAGGCAGATGCCTATCCATTAGTGAGTTTCCAGTATTATGTAGAGTTGTTAAGTAGCTTTTAAGCATGTGGTTTTTAATCTAGTATGAAAAAGATAATTTTGAAGTAGAAAAAAAAGTAGTGATCAAAATAGATAAAATATTTACTGCCCTTTAAAACTATTATGTGTTGCTTATTACACTATGCTCGAGAGAGGAACAGTGTTAATTTACTGTACCAAATAGGTACAGTAAATAATGTTCATTATGTACCACTTGTAACATATTCCTGTGAGCCCTTTAAATTCTTACTTTGAATTCAATACTAATTCAGTACTAGTTGAAATCAAAGAGGAAATCTGCATTGATTTCAATGGATATAGATCAGGTTCTTGATACTAACACCTGAAACTTGATAATACACCAGACCAGAAAAAAACCTCTTAATAATAATTCATTTTTTCTTTGATCATCTGTACTTGAAATTTTAGGTCTGATTAATGGACAAACACTATATGCATTTATCTTTATTTTGTTTTAGAGTTGTAAGCAAGATAACTTTTAAACTTATATTAACTTCTGTTTTAAATGAGTTTTGTTCCACTTTAATATGCTTTGATAGAATTCCAAAATGGTTAAGAATTTTATATTTGGATGAACTAATGCTTAATGAACAAGGGTTTATTTTGTACAACCAAAATGATGTCGTGTCTAGACTCTGTTTTATAGAAGTATCTTTTTGTGTGTGGCCATTTTTGCAATAACATGTGAATTCCTCTTTCTACAGTTCCCAATGTCAGCCGAAATGGAGATCCTTTTGTACAAACATCAATTGTGGAAGCAATTGCGACTGTTGACAGAGCAATAAATTCAACACGTACACATCTGTTTGACAGGTATCTCTTTCAGGGTTTTTTGTTTTGAGAAGTCAGAATAAATGGAAGATTTATTAATCATGAAGCCATCTTATCATTTAAAAGACATTGTTAGTTTGGTTAGTTCTGAGAATGCTAACAGTTTAACATGTAAGGATTCGTAATCTTTATACACTCCTGTTGAGATCTCTGTTCACTGCAGCAGTTTTTCTGCTGAGATCATTTGCATTAAAATGCTACTAAACATTTAATGTTTTATTATTTTATTGTTTTTTTTCTTTTTGGTTTGCCTTCCATTTTGAGATGAATAACCAAGGTATGTACTAATCACGTTGCTGAACATTTACATGATTTATATAGTATTGTTGTTTTGTAACTACTGTGTATGCTTACTGTTTTTTTCCAAATTATCTATCAGTCGTCCTCGTTCTCCAAATGATTTGCTAGCCTTATTTCGATACCCAAGGGACCCATACACTGTTGAGCAAGCAAGAGCTGGGGAAATATTTGAAAGGACATTACAACTTATTCAAGATCATGTACAAGGTGGTCTGATGGTTGACCTGAATGGAACAAGTCAGTACTCTTTCCTTATTTTAATATGTTGAAGTGTATTTACCTTCTTAAGTCGTTGTAGTTCAGGAGACTTATTTTCTGAGTTTTGGTCCCAGTTACAGAACCATTACATTGAAATTGGTGAAGTATCTGACTTTGCAAAACTTTACAAAATTCAGTCCTTGGTTTGCACATTGTTCATTATGATGTAACTCTGTTTGAGCTCTCCAAGTAGAATGTTTTTATTTTTTCTCATGATGACATATTAGGCAAAAGTTCAGATTCAAATTCTTCTACTGGTCAAAGTTATTATAATGGAAGTGCACAATGCATCCTGGTTTTTAACTCCATTTGTGTTAATTTATTAGGACAATTTTCTCACAGTAGAACAGACTTTTCTGTTGTGTGTTAAAAATAAGCAGTATTTTGTTCCTGTTTCTTTAAGAAAAACCATTTAGTATCGGCATGCCTTGGCAAGGAGGAAAGATGATATAACAAGAAGAATTTGTATACTTTACAAACCAAGCTTTCTGCATGTACCACAATAGTATTCAAAGAATTATTTGCTACTTATTCTAAAAGTGCACATTGAACTGAGCTAATTGCTTTGTTTAACACTGAGCTGATGTATTCAGAAATGCAGTTTTATTGTTTTAATAAATGGCAAAAAAAAGCTGAAGTTTAATTTCTGCCTTTTAGGTATTGGTGTCCAAGTTCAAATCCAAGAAGTCCAGCTGGAGCATATACAGCTAATGTGTGGATAGGCTTGAAACATAGGATTGAAACATTTGGAAATAACGATAGTTTTAGGAGAGCTTTAGAGATCTGAGACATAGCCAAAAACTACACTGAAAATCTAGAGGAAATACTTTTACTTATTATATTCTTTTTGATGTTTATAATTGAGTATTTATTTTAACTTCCGAAAACTTCGACTATGAACTAGGCAAGTATTTATGGGGCCAAAGGCTGCAAGATTTGTGGAGTACTGTAAAATTTACTAGTAAAAGAAGTTCATTATTAGAGGCTGAGTAAATAATTTGTGATGAATTGTTTACCACAAAATCTTGCTCAAAACTCTTTGAAGGCTGATGTTTTATAAGAGCAAGCTAATTTGATTTGCTTCTTTGATTAGGTGCATATGCAAGCATATTGAATATAATACTAGCAACATATGAAATGTGATGTGTGAGAACTGTTTCACTATTACAAATCATTGTGAAAAGTACTCAAACACCTGAAGTTTACAAAACACTGACATTAAAGCCTATGGATACAGATAAATGAACACAAAATGAGGCAACTGTGATACGGGAAATTCTGTTCACAATCAGAGCATGCTTTTTGGCCCTACAGAATCTGGAACAACTGAGGAACTTGACAATTTCCCACTCAGAGATTTTTTTTTAATGTAAAACCTTGGAATATCCCAAGGAGGTAAGGAGCCAAATTCTCCTCTGCAGTACCAGACTGTTTAACAAGGAGAATGGGCACAAATTGCTGCTTTGGAGGCTCAGATTGGATGTTAGGAAACAGTTTCTCACCAGAAGGCCAGTGCAACACTGGAACAACTTACCCAGAAAGGGTGAGGAGTCTCAGCCTTCAAAGGTTCTCAAGCCCTCTAGACAGGTATACAACTGAGCTGATTTAGCCCTGAAGATAGCCTTGCTTTAAGCAGGAGCTTGGTCTGGATAAGAGGTCCCTGCTAATCAATATTTTTATGACTCTATGAAACATCTTCCTTATAGTTTGAAGAAAAAAAAAAGTTAATGTTATGTGATTTAAGCCAGCCAGCTTCTAAGGACTGGAAACGCTCAGCACGTAGCCTTTTAAAAAGCAGAGACAGAGTTAGTGCCTACAGCATGAGGGGTAATTGAGGATTAGAGACTGGCATCAGAAAGCCATCAACTCTAATCCATAATGAGACATTGCATCCTACTTGAACTTCTAAAAAGAGAAGCTGAGCCTTTTATTTTAAATTGGTACTGAAGGTTATTCCACCCAAAAGATTCACAGTCAAGTTTTGCTCACAGCTTGATTTCAGAAATAGGCATGGCAATCAGGATAACCATAGAAGACAAATGCGTATTCAAATGAATAATGATCATAAGGAAAGAACTCCATGATGAATGAAAATCATGTAAATAGGAATGTTATTATAACGAAGATATGTGTTCTGGGCATAGTTTTAGAATTAAACTGCCCTGGTAGCTAGGGCAACCATATTATAATATGCTATCAATAATATCCTCAAAGAATGTATTTTGCTGCATTACCCAGTGGCACTTACTGGTTTTGCTCTGTGGTTTATTTTTCTTTTTCCTAGTCTGGAATATTCCATAAAATAATGAGCATGTTAGTTTTGCCTAATGCAAGCACTAGGTCTCTGATATCTTTGCTTTGACTTGTAAACCATGTAGAGTACTTGTAGCCTGAGGCTGAGAAAACATAGCTCCCCTGGGTAAGCACAGGTCTTGTAGCAGCTGGGCAGCTATGAGCAACCTAGTCCCTTTCAACAAGGACAAAGTGGGGCTTTAGGTGGTTTGTTTGCAATCGCCCTGCATTGTGGAAGTTGGCAGAGATCCAGTGTGCCTAACACACATTTATGTGTTGAAATTAGATGAAGACCAGTGTCTTTGCAGGCACACGGGGACTGAGCTCACGACTAAAAGTAACATTTCCCGACTGTGTGCAATTAGCTGGCTCCAACCTCTTGCAAAACTGCATTCAGTTCATATTCTTGAGTGATTACCATCATGCTGGGAACCCCTTGAGCCTGTGGGAACACAGTACCACTGTAGACTCACTCATTTCCTTTTTTCCTTTTACCTATATACTGCGTGTTCAGTTTTATTCCTGACTGAAGGCTTTCCAGATTGAGGTCCATGGTGGCGTATGATGGTTTCTAGTTAGCTAAACACACAGCTACACTGCCAAATATTCCATCTCCTGGACTCCCTCCTGGATCCTGGAACCTCATACATCCACACTATATCCATTAGTCCCTCAAGGTGTGCCTTTCACTTCGGATCAGCAGCTCCCATTTGAAGTGAATCTCCCAGGTGTCCCCACTTACTGTGCTTTGGTGTGATTTGTGATATGGTCTTGAACAGTGTGAATTCTTTTCTGCTTAAATGAAAAATCAGGTTCAGGGCCACACTCAATCCAGGAGAACAAAGTAAAGATTTTCTGAAGGAAACCTACTCCTATTCCACAATGGATACAATGGGCATATGTTTCTCAGCAGCAAACATTTCACTTTACAGACACATTTCTGTTGGTCTACACAAGCCGATAATGTAGATGTAGCCAGAATAGCCAGAATTAATAACTTTTGCCTTCCCTGATATTAAATCCAAATGTTACTGGGTAAAAATCACTTTTAGAATCACTTTTTAGAATGATAGGCAGCAGGGACAAGGCACAGCCTGACTCTCTTACTATTCGCAGTCACCCAACACTATACTAGGAAGCCTTATGGTCTTCAGTCCTTCCACATGCTGTGGTACCACAACAGAGATCATGCAACACAGTCCTAATTTGAGGTTCTAAATACATAATTCTAATGAATTATGGTATATATTTTGTATATATTGTTTTTCAATGAACTGAGAAAAAATGCAGGAAAACTATAAGTATGTTTTAGTTCTAGAGTTAAATAGTGTGGACTGCAGAGGAAACCTGTGCCAAGTGCTACACAAACACCAGTTTTCTTTAGAAACTTGTCCTGGGTTATGTGAATATGAGTTACGCTGCACCACTTCTCCTAGAGATCATTCCATGTTTGGCTCTATTGCTGGTGGTTATTTTCTTTTGTAGTTTTTATTGAAATTTTTTTCTTGAAATTCTGCAACTTTCACTGTAATAAAGCAAAACAAATTAGTAATGTTCAGTGAGTTATCAAGTCTCAAAAGATAAAGTCTTGAAGTCCACATAAGGGTTACTGAAAATTTTTAAAATGCTTTTACTAACACGGGGGAAATGTTCCATTTTTCTGAATGTGAGGCTTTTATTTCTGAAAACATGAGTGCTCTCTTAAGTAACCAAATAAGTAATGAGCTCCTTTTCTGATAACTTTGTAAAACTTGTACTTAAATTGGCATTTTAGAAAGTTTTCTCCTGACCTAGTAATGGTCAAATTGTTGCTCAAATGACCTAATGCTCAAATATACATATATGACTATTACTGTTCCTTTTCAAAAATAAGGATGCATAATGTAGTGGGAAATGTAATAAAATAAAATAACATTTAAAATAAATTTGTGGGGACAGGGAGTCCATAAAGTCTTTGATTTTTCTCTTTCTCTCTTTTCTGGTTTCAGGTTATCACTATAATGACCTTGTATCTCCACAGTACTTGAATCTGATAGCTAATCTCTCAGGTTGTACAGCCCATCGACGAGTGAACAACTGCTCAGATATGTGTTTCCACCAGAAGTACAGGACGCATGATGGAACATGCAACAACCTTCAGCATCCCATGTGGGGTGCTTCTCTTACAGCTTTTGAACGTCTGTTAAAGTCAGTCTACGAAAATGGATTTAATTTGCCTCGGGGGATTGAACCCAGGAGGCTCTCTAATGGTTACGCACTCCCAATGCCTCGCTTGGTTTCAACTACTCTGATTGGGACGGAAACAGTAACTCCTGATGACCAGTACACTCACATGCTCATGCAGTGGGGTCAGTTTCTTGATCACGACCTTGACCTCACTGTGGCTGCCCTAAGTGAGGCCAGGTTTTCAGATGGTCAGCACTGCAGTTCTGTTTGTACAAATGATCCTCCGTGCTTTTCGATTATGATACCACCAAATGATCCCAGAGTTCGAAATGGTGCACGCTGCATGTTTTTCGTACGCTCCAGTCCAGTTTGTGGAAGTGGCATGACATCTCTCCTGATGAATTCTGTGTACCCACGAGAACAGATCAACCAGCTGACTTCATACATTGATGCATCCAATGTGTATGGCAGTTCGGATCATGAAGCACTGGAAATCAGAGACTTGGCAAGTCAAAGGGGTCTTCTGAGACAGGGCATTGTACAGAGATCTGGCAAGCCTCTTCTTCCATTTGCCACTGGCCCACCAACAGAATGTATGCGAGATGAAAATGAGAGCCCAATACCTTGCTTTTTAGCTGGTGATCAGCGCTCTAATGAACAGTTGGGTCTTACCAGCATCCACACACTGTGGTTTAGAGAACACAACAGAATTGCCACAGAGCTACTGAAACTCAATCCACACTGGGACGGTGACACAATTTATCATGAAACACGCAAAATTGTTGGTGCAGAAATGCAACACATAACATTTAGCCACTGGCTCCCTAAGATCTTTGGAGAGGTAGGCATGAAGATGCTTGGCGAATATAAGGGTTATGATCCCAGTGTTAATTCTGGCATAACTAATGAGTTTGCAACTGCCGCTTTTAGGTTTGGTCACACACTCATTAATCCTTTTCTGTATCGACTGGATGAAAACTTTGAACCTATTCCACAAGGCCATCTACCTCTTCATAAGGCATTCTTCTCTCCATTTCGGATTGTAAATGAAGGAGGCATTGATCCGCTTCTAAGGGGATTTTTTGGTGTTGCTGGTAAGATGCGTGTCCCATCACAATTACTCAATACAGAATTAACAGAAAGACTCTTCTCCATGGCACGTACTGTGGCTTTAGATCTGGCAGCTATGAATATTCAGAGAGGCAGAGATCATGGAATTCCTCCTTACCATGATTTTAGAGTTTACTGTAATCTTTCTTCAGCTCAGACTTTTGAAGATCTGAAAAATGAAATTAAGAATCCTGAAATCAGGGAGAAGCTTAGCAGGTGAGCCTGAGGTGAAGAAAAACAGTCAATTATCTAAATGTGCATGCAAAATTAGTTGCTAAATGTCTTATCTAGAAAAAGATATTTGTTAAAAAAGACTTAAAGGGATTTTAAGAAATAGCTCTGTGAACAATAAGAAGGTAATATATGCAGTATGTGTTCAAGAAAGTATTAATTTGGTTTTGTAAATGCTGTTAAATATGAGTGCTATTTCAGTGTAAGGTCATATTTAATGCCAATCTCATGCAAGTATTTACATGTTCAGTTCCATTCATTTTGTGCAGTAAAACAAACTGCAGTATCATTCACTGTAGTGCCATGTGAACCTCCTTCACTACCAGTAATCTGTTCTTTTTAGAGCTTCAGTGTTTGAAAATAAGTCTTCAGCTATCTACCACTCCTAGCTTATCTGCACAAAATCAAAGAATTAGTCTCAGATAGAGTAAAAGAAGAAGTGTGTACAGAGGGGTAGGAAATAGGAGCTATAAAAAAGAAACAATTCCAAGAAATCGGAAGAAAGATACTGGGAGAAAGTAAATAATGGGGTAGAGTTAGACCCCTATGGTGTTACAGACATATACAACCTACACTGCGGGATTTCTTGCACACCCACAGGTTGTTCACAAAGGATGTAGCACTATCACTGGCATTTTTACTGTGATTTATTTGTAGCTTTTGCCCTTAGCTTCATGACATACTGATTATTTTGTAAATGTAAAATATTTGTAATTCAATATTTCTGGTTTTCAATTTATAGGTTGTATGGGTCCCCACTGAACATAGACCTATTTCCTGCTCTAATGGTAGAAGACTTAGTTCCAGGGAGCCGACTGGGGCCAACTTTGATGTGTCTGTTAAGCACACAGTTTAGGCGTATTCGAGATGGAGACAGGTAAATTGAAATACCATGGAAAGCAAAACTAATTTTAAACTGAGGATACTTAGTAACATTTTCAATGTCATCTTTCCAAATCAAACTCCATTTTATTTTCATTTATGATTTTGAAATATAATTGAAAAGATGAATGCAGGTTTAAAACATTGTTAGAAGCCATGATTATTTTTAAATCTCTTACTCTTTATGGTATGACATACTGACTCCCAAAAAGCATAACAACCAACACATGCTGAATTTCCTTTTACTAGATATTCAAGTCACTTACCTTGTTGAAAAGTGGATGATACTTATCTCCTTTCATTGTTATTTGTCATTTTATTGGCAAAGAAATTGTGGTTGTTGAGATGCTTTCACCATCTCTGTTACTTAAGCACAGGTGGGGATAGTATCACTCTATTTATATAATCACTATACATGCTTGCATACAAGCAGTCTGTGCACCAAAAGTGTTAAAAGCAGACAGGTTAACCCAAACAATGCAATTTGATAATTGTTTTTTAATTACTTTAAGTGCACATTATAAGCAATTTCTCATTTTCAGTTTCTGGAGTACCTGAAATAAGAGAATATTCATTGCTATTGTTACATCAGGCAGATATCCTTTACACACTTCCAGCACACTCATTCAGTATTTGAAAATCAACATTTCTCTCATTTTAACACAATTTGTGACCTAGAATCCTCTTTTTTTCATGGCATTAAGGTAGAAAGATTGAGGATGATTAATCTCATCCTAATGAAAGGGAAACAGAGGAAGAAATAGGAAATTAGATTTGATTCACTTTATTTATTTTTTTATTTATTTAAGTTATCACATTGCTACTTAGGGTATTATAAAGGATTTTTGATTTCTGAGGTCAATAGCCCAAAACTTTTTGTATGCTTTTGTAAAAGACACACCAAACTTTCTTACATAAAATCTGTTAAAAAATTAAGCTGTGAAGCATAGAACTCTCATGCCTGAAGGCAGAGAGAGTAAAAGGAGAAACATATGACATATGAGCTCCACATTGCTAGTGACAAATACCTATTTGTGTCACAACAGGATATTGATACTGCTTTTTGTGTGCATCTGTTTACATTTTTTCAGCAAAAGCACTTTTTTTTCTGGTTATTTTTTGGGTGGGGTTTGTTTGTTTTTGTGGGGTTTTGTGTTTTTTGTTTTGTTTTGTTTGATTTGAGTTTTTTCTGAAACAACATTTAGAAACTATAGGAAAACACTGAATGTTTAGGAAATGGTGTTCTTCTGTCCAAGGAATACAACTGCTTTGAAGCAACATGCCAGCAAATAGTAAAGTGTTATTAGACGTAATGAAAGCAGCTCCCACTTCTTTGAAAAGCCATTACAATGGGCAGAGGATCACAGCTGACAACACCATGCAAACCAAATGTGCCCTTACATGGAAGGGGAGTGATGTCTGAAGGGAGCCTAATTTCATGTCAAGATGGAAATTTCAGAATCTGATCCTAGTACTTGGAAATTCATTGGCCAATGTCCAATGCCTTATGAAAATGATACACTAAGTAGGTAAAATGAAATTTGTTGACCATCCTTCTAAGTTTATTATAAAATTGGTTTTGATTTTTTACAAAGTTCAAAGATCTTTTTTTTTAAATTTTGTTTTGTTTGAAATAGGTGGGAAAAAAGTATCAATAATTAATCTTCTATAGTTTTGTGAGACAGAAACAATATCACAGTGAGCAGTTCTTATATGTTACAATAGTGTAATATGTTTTCAAATCCTGGACAGTAACTTAAAACATGCTTTTCCATGGGAGGCTTGCTCTTCATAGTAATGTATTATTTATATATGCTATTGATAATAGACTTTTAGCCCTCTGTGTATGAAAAATAAATTATTTTAAACCATAGTGTTTTCTCCTTGAATGTAATGAATTAACTGAGCATATATTAGAAAGTCTCTGAATCAGTATAGTCATTAAAATAGTTTTAACAGAAACAAAAATCATTTGTAAATCAAATTATTTCATTTATCTTGATAATAAACTGGTTATAGATTAACCATTCTTCTAATCTCAGCAATTCCATCAAAATTTTTGCATACCCATGGGAAAGTTGCCCGAGGAAAGAAATCATGTTCATTTCAGTCTCTATCTTAAAAGAACCCTGAAAGTGATAGTCTGGTGTCATTTTAGATGCCGAAAGATATCCAAGACATGTAAATTAAACTAGTTCAAAGAATTTGTTAAAGATTTCAGCCCTTTCAGACTACCAGCATGGCACTAAGTAGGGCTAAAGTAATATCAGGCACTTATATTTTGGCATCCGGATCACTCCCTTGATACAACATAAAGCTGAGAACAGGTTTTATGAAATAATTAATTTTGTCCTGAACACAGTATTGAAATATCTTTGGAAAACTGCCTGTTTGGGTTTTTTTTTCACTAGCAAACTTGTCTTTTCTTTGAGATTACAGGTTATGGTATGAGAACCCGGGTGTGTTCACGCCTGCTCAGCTAACTCAGATCAAGCAGACATCTCTTGCCAGAGTTTTGTGTGATAATGGTGACAACATAACCAGAGTACAACATGATGTCTTTAAGGTGGCTGAATTCCCACATGGATATAGTAGCTGTGAAGATATTCCTAAACTGGACCTCAGGATGTGGCAAGATTGCTGTGAAGGTTTGTATACAGGTGGATTTGGGGGTATTAATATGTGTGCAGTTTGT
Organism: Myiozetetes cayanensis; assembly: GCF_022539395.1. Lineage (NCBI taxonomy): Eukaryota > Metazoa > Chordata > Aves > Passeriformes > Tyrannidae > Myiozetetes > Myiozetetes cayanensis. The sequence goes on along the minus strand of NW_026087411.1, from coordinate 96,395,942 downwards.
TAAGTGTCCATTTTATTTAAAGAATATATTTCACTGTTGTTTGGGTTTTGTTAAGACATTACAAATTCAAATCTGGAGCACAGCCCCTGTTAAAAGGGCAGTCATTCCATATTTTATATTCAGGAGACACAGTATAAAAATAGCATAGATTTGAGCACTGTGTGGTGTGGATAACTGTCTTCTTGTTTTCTTTCTTTTGCGGATAAACATTCTTGTTCATTGCCATCTTCTTCAAAAGCTAGGAGAGTGGGGTGATTTGTTTTTCTTCAAAAGTAACCTTTTATTCTTTTCCTGAAATAGCATTTACTTAGCTGAGTGAAGCATAGGACGCTGCTTTGTGGCTTGTATGTTGGCTTCTGCCTCCCATACAGATTTTGTCCATGGCCTGTCTTTAGCCAGCATCATACGAGACTTCACTGCCTCTTTAACATAGTTAAGATCGCTTTCTAAGAGAGTTTTTTCGATCATGCAGAATGATTTTCAGTAGCATCAACAACAAAATACTTCAGAGGAAAATGACCTCTCTTTATTGAGATCTCCTTGACAATGTTGTTATCATTTTCTTTTGACAGGCTGTAAAAGTATATTCAGGAATTTTGGGAGCTTAGCTGTTGAACTGTGACTATCTAGAAATTGGTGTCAAACAAATTTCTAATTGGAAAAAACTTGCTCTTGAGAAGATAATGGTACTATTAGTTTATGATAATTACTAAATTCAATAATTAGCATATATGTATATGAATCTTCTAGGTTTCAATACTAATATCTTGTAGATTTGCTGATGATATCCAGATTTATGTTCTTCATCTTTTCTACTGGTGATTCTCTTGAGTTTGCTACTGCTGAATCTGCTATTCAGTATTCTGTCAAAAGATAAGCATGAATAAAGAATCGGTGGATTGCATTTCTGAAAGAAGTCACAATCTTTCACTAGTGCCTATTTAACTCTTTTGATACGATATAATTGTCCCCAATGACAAAGAATTATTTTGTGATACAGCTCAGAATTTAAGGCAAAAGGTAAAAGCTAAACTGATGGAGAATGTCCCTGCAATCTGTTACCAATACAGTAAATACTGAGGAAGGATTCTAAGTGATGTGACTGTACCATGAGAACAAACTCAGATATCATTAAAAATAAAATAAGTAGATAGAGATTTACTATTCAGAGTTATTGCACATCTTTTCTTTTAAACTGACTACTGTATTGTCTTGTAAGGTAAACAAGCCTTTAAAAAATAAATCACTCTTGTCTCAGGTTAAAGACAATATTGCCAGGGAAGCAGGACCTTAGATGGAATAGAAAGCCCCCTTTTCCCCAGACCTAATGTAAATTGAAAGTCAATTGACACTCATGAGGGAGGAAATAGAAACAAAAATTTTTACTAAAAAAGACCAAACAAAAGTCAGAACCAAAAATAAAACAACAAACAATAACAAAGAATATCACTTTGTCCACCTCTGTGTTGTTGAGCTGGTAAACAGCTTGCTTTTAGTGCATTTTCAGGCATGTCTCAGTTTAATGAGACTGAAATGTTCACTAAGAGGACTGAGTTATGAGGAAGACCAAGCTCCTCCCTCTAAGAAATTTTAAGTCTGAAATTAAGAGGCTCTGATTGAGGAAATATGAAGAAAGAAAAGATAGCAGCCCTTTATTAAAGGATATATGTGTATAGGCAGAAAAACAAAAGAACACAAAAAAGCACAAAACAAGCACCAAAGGTTTCCTCCAAAAACAGTTCAGTACTTTTCGCCTTTTGGTGCAATTCCAACCACGATCAACAGGGGGTGCTGTTGGATCTCTGGAGGAGCAGAGCCTGCAGGTGCTCTGTGGTGGCTGGCAGGGGGCGCTGTTGGGTTCTGGTGGTCACCGTGTAGGGGCCCCAGTACATGGGACAAGCCTAAATGAAGATTCCCTTCCCACCAAGAAGGGGAAGGAGAAAAGGGGGGGTTCTTCCTATGGAATCATACTGTTGCCAGTTGGCTCTGGCTGGGATTCCCTTCGTTGATGGGTACAAGCTGCTACCAACATGGGAATGGAGGAGGGAAGGGACGGCCTCTTCCCTCAAAGGTTCCTCTGCAGACGGCACCAGCTTCTCTGATGAAGTCCAAGGCAAGTTCGAGCATTGGGCAGAACCAAACGTGAGGGAATGGAAGCAAACCAGGGCCAAAAGCAGCTAGATGACTTGGCTGAAAACAAAACGAACCCTGGAGCTCTTCTCTTCCCACACACCCTCCCTGAGTCAGGGCAGAAGTCTGCACTGTTTCCTGAGGAGAGAAAAAACCTCACCCTGCCCTCAAGTCTTCTGAAGTCCATTAACTTGGACTGTGGGGCTGCTGGCTACTTCTTTTGTGTGTGTCAATCACTCTAGGCACCTCCCTCCCCCCTCCTCGTTCAACACCTTTCTTTCACAGTGGTGCAGGGGAAAAAGTTTCCAAGCTGGGTTTTTAAAACAAGTAAACCTAAAACAAGCCACTTGTGGCAGAAGGTGGCACTGGCAGGCTTTCCTGGCAGTGGTTGCGCTCTGGGGGCTGCAGGAGCTGGTGCGCGGTTGCAGTGGATGCTCCAATTGGCTCCAGCTCTGGCAGCTGCCTTGGCTGCAGGCAGGTGTGCAAGGGGTCTGCAGGGAGAGTCAGTGCGGGTCCAGTGGGCATGGGAAACCAGCAGATCAGGACAGCAAGGCAGTGCCATGCAAGGCAGATGACTATGGCAAGTAGGAAGTGGCAGAGCCGCGCCGGACCTGCCAAAGTCGTTGATGCAGTGGTAGGTGCGGGGCGCTGGCAAACAGCTGGATCTGCAGCAGCAAGCCATCGTGGGGGCTACGGAAGCCAGGCAGAGGTTTCCTGAATCCCTGTAGGCAGCTCCTTGTCAGAATGCTGGGTAGAAGAAAAAAGAGCTGCTGTGGCGGTTGAAACACGGCAATTCCAGGCAGCAAGGAGCTGGCGGAGCATCTGCAACAGGTCCACACCAGACAGCAAGAGAGCTATGGGGAGCACAGCTCTCCCTTTTAATCCATCTTGTTCTTGTATCAGTTCGTGTGGTGGTATACTCTGGATTAAGCTATGAACTGCCCAGAGCAGTTACATTTTTATTTAAGATTTTTAAAAAGGCTTTTGGTTTGTTATAACCTCTAATTGGCATCCGGAGAAAGAGTCACACACTATTCTTTAAGAGAATTTCTTTTTAATTTAGTGAGAAAAATAAAATATTTTGGCAAAAGATTTTTCTTTTCTTCTGCCAAAAACTGCTCTTTGCGAGGGGTTTGTTTTCTTTCACCAAAACTGTTTTTTTGCTGAAATTACCTAATTTTGCCAGTTCTTTCTCAGCACCATTTCTGAGGACTAGGAAAACTTAAAATGAAAAGAGCAAGAAAAAAATTTTCCAATATTTATTGCAAGTGTTGAAACATTGGCCAGAAGCTGACATAATTTAACAAAAATAAATTTCTCTTTGCTTTCCGAGATTAATCCCATCTTCATCGCCATTTTAAAAATGTTGCGCTCCTGATAAAGCTTTAAACTGCCCAGAGCGGTTACAGTTTTATTTAAGACTTCCTAAAAGTCCTTTGGTTTGTTATAACCTCTAATTAGTGTCCAGAGAAGGTCACACACTCTTCTCTAAGAGAAATTCTTTTTAATTTAGTGAGAAAAATAAGATATTTTGGCAAAAGGTAAAATTTTAGAGGAGTAAAATACAACCAAGAAAAAAGCATTTCACTGAAACACCCAGCACAAAGACCCATTCCACAGGAAACACCCACTAAAAACAATCAATATACCAGCTTTAGTAAAACACAATTCATTGGTTTTAAGTTACCCACAAGAGAAGGAAAAGAGTAACAGAAGAAAAGAGATTAAAAGGAATAAAGAAAGAGAGAAGAAGAGAGAGAAAGGAGAGGAGGAAACAGTTACCGACAAGAGTTGATGGTTCACATGGTGTCAGCTGGAGAGGAAGAGACCACGTGGAGTCTCGTGTATTTATAGAGTTCAGTTTTCCCTCCTAGGCAGGATATCCACTCAGTGCCCTCCAGGCCAGAGTGAGTTGTGCTGTAGCCAGTCAGAGGCTCCAGAGGGTGTGGTGTGGGCGGGCTACCACGCAGGTCTGCCTTGACTGACAGCCCAGCTACACAGCCTTAAGCTCCTCCGTGTGCTCTGCACGGGCAGCAGGCCTTGTGTTCCAGCTCTGCCCTGTGCTCTCAGCACAGGCCTTACGTGCCCGCCTTCCAGCTCTGCATGGACCTGCAGGGCCAGGCCCAGCCCTTCCCCGCATGCACACACACACTCACAGTGTGTTGGTTCAGACCTATATCAATAATTCAGTGACATTTGGATCTGGGATCTCACACGCGGGATCTGATCTCCTTTGCCACCCCTCGTCCCACAGTGGCACACACCTTAAAGCAGTGGCCCCCTCCCCCAGAGGAGATGGGGAAAAATGTGCTGGATGCTCTGGGCTTTTAGTTCATTGTCGGCAATAACCCTCACTTGGTGGCAATGGGAAAATTCAAGCAGGGACTTTAAATGTGTAACAACTCTCTTAAGTAAATTCTTCCTTGGAAGACTCAGTTCAAAATATGAGTCATCTGTGTGAGACTAGCAGAAATAAATACTTTAGATTTCAGTTAAATCTTGTACAATATCCCCCAAATATAATTTCTTTCAGGCCTTACTCTAATTTTTATAGCTTTTTTTTTTTTGAAGACTTTTCAGATTTTTTTTAAACAATTTGCCATTCCCAAATTAATAACAACTTATAAAAATCTAGATATAATTGACACCTTGCAATTTTAATATAAAGTCTTCCAGAATTTCCTAAAAAAATCCCTGACACATACCAGAATTGAGAGAAAATCAATTATCACTCTTCAAGTGCTTTACCGTAAATGAAGAATATTCTGCCAGTTCAGGATAAGTTCACTTTGGCATGGCTCATGAAGCTTGACAGACAGTTTCAAAAATACAATTTTTTATCAATTTGGAAAAATAGTAAAACTGTTCTGATAAATTATGTGTTGATTCTCTAAATGTTATGTTATCACTGAGCCTTTTAGAGCAGATGTTATCTTTGGAAAGTCTTTAGAGTATTCATCCGTTCAACAACCTAGCTTGTATTTTCATTCAAGAATGTTGCTACCAGAGAGTACTATTGGATGCAGTACAGTCAGACAATTGCAAAGCCAAAGAAAGAGTAAATAATTAATGTTCTTTAAAAGATTGCCTATATTTATTCTCTACTTCTGAACTCTTGAAGCCTTGCAGAGGTTAATGAGGAAAAATCAAAGTATGCATGGCTTGAACTATTTTCTTGCGTGGATAAATGACTGTGATGTTTTCTGTGGGAATCCAGTTTAAGCAATTAATTTAAAAATTTTCTTTTCTTCCATGGTGCTAGGGACTCACCATTCCTCCGAGGTGTGTGGGGGGCACACACTCATTTTGAGTTGTTTACATTGTGGGGGTTTGTTTCTTTGAATTTAATATTGTTTGTTATTTAAAAGAAAAAAGTGAAACCATTCTCCACATTTAAAATGCTTCTAATTGTTTTGTAGTTAAAATTATCCTAAGTTAAAATTTCAAGTACAGAATACTGTTTGTTGCACTTTACGTATATTTGATTAGTGACCCATATGTTCAGCTGTTCCAGGCTGGTTTGAAACACATCTGGTTTTGTTAGCTTTACTATTTTGTTAAAGTAAAAATATCTTTGCATATGAAGAACAGAGAAACTTCTTAGTTACCAAAAGCTACCTTGTAGATTTCTTAAGTAAAGCTAGCATATATTTTTTATAAAGCAAAGCATTATTCCTCATTATAATAACAAAATTTTAGATTTCAATTAACAAATCCTACAACAGAATTACTAGTTTATGATGGCAAAAAGTAGGGGGTCCACTGAAGTACATGAGTTTTCTTCTATTTTCCTTCACTTACCACCTTTGTCTTATCGGAGATAATGAATAATTGCTGGGTTTGCTGAAGTTCTTTATTTGAGCAAAGTAGCATTCGAGCTTCAGATTTGCCAAATAAGAAACTTTAGGTGCTTTTTTTCAGGCTCCCTAGTGCAAAAAGTGTATTTCGATTTCATTTTTTAAAAGTACTCAGTGTATGCTTTCATGATTACTCAATTGTGAGTCTTTAAAAGTTTCGCACTTTTTGAGAGTGCTTTTTTTTTCTAAGTTGAAATGAAAAATTTCGTTATGCTTTTGTTTTATGTCAAAACCCATGAGGTTTCACGTAGACCCAGGAGGACAATGGAAAATAAACCCAGAGGAGGTGATTCAGATAAGATGCAAGTCATCCTTGTAAGTGTGAACGGATTTAGGAAGATGATTTTTCTTAAAAGTTTCTCAGTTAGCAAACAATATATCTCTTCTATCAGATATTGTTCTTTTTTTGGTTTAATTCAGGAATACGACCTTATATAAATTCTGATTAGACATGTTTAAATCTCACTGAATTTCATTAGAAGAGTTAAGACACATTCTTAATCTGAATGCATTTATATTTGCTCTTTTAGTAGATTAGGCCTATATTTATGAACTCCTGTATTTTAAGATCAGACCAACAATTATGCTGTCTATTGCTTCTCTACTGACCACGTTACCTGCTTATTATGCACTTTTCATTACACCCTTTCATCTTCAATGAAAATACTAAGCAACTGGGCTAAGCACTAAATTCTGTGGAATATAGTGGCATAACATTTTAAAATGTTACCAGCATACTTAGTGTGAGACTGCAAGTTCTTTTGTGACAATGGAAATTGTTCACCAAGAACTCCTCAAAATACCAAAAGGATGCAATTTCTGCCTGAAAACATTTTCTGTTTATACAGATCTTGTTTGCTTTGCTCAGTCCATATTTATTTTTGCTCTCTACATTCAAATATATCTTTTTACATTTAAATTTACATCTAAAGACGGTGTCTTCTATACCATTTTTTTTCTGAGATGTTTAAGAAATGTTTATACAAAATACATCTGTTCCAATCTGAGCAGATTACTGTTGGATTTTAGACCACCATATTACATTTTTTTGCTGCTCTTTAATTTATCATTTGTTAGAAAGTTGTATTCAACAGAAGAAATTAAGAGATGCAGGGCAATGTGAAGGGATGTGGCCTGTTTAGCTATAACAGAAACAGCTATTTTGAGTTAGGGCGTTTTCAATGTTTCTCCTCCATTTTACTGCTTCCACTGGCATGACTACAGGTGCTTAGATATATACAAATGCTTGCAGCTACAGCAACTTAATTCACTACAATAAATCTCAGAGAATTGAGCCGTTGTCAAATAGATATTTGTATGTGCTTTTGCTCACTTTTCTTTAGTCTGTCAAGTTGTTTTAGTTGGAATCTACTGTTAGACTAATTCTCTGCGGCCCAGATTTTGAGGAGTGATTCGCGAGGAATTTAAGAGTGTTCAGTAATTCTGAATGTCAGGGGTTTTATTATCCAGTTCACATTATAGGTGCATTTTCAAAACCTTGTGGAAAACAGGGTATTCATACACAGATGGAAATGCCAGTTTCCTTATGGAATGGGTTGTTAAACATTGGAATGGACTGCTGAGGGAGGTAGTGAAGTCACCATTCCCTGGAGTTGTTCAAGAAACAATTGGACATGGTACTTAGTGCCGTTGTCTAGTTGACAAGGTCAAAGGTTGGACCCAGTTGGACTCGATAATTTTGAAGTCTTTTCCAACCTAAATGATTATGTGATTCTGTGAATGGATCATCTTGACACTTGCAGTATAACAATACCTTATGTTGCTTTTAAACATTCACTTTTTCTGCAGAAAATAAATTGGAATGGATATTGCTAATTTTGGGATGTTTTAGGTAAGCTTAAAAAAAAAGGAGAATTTTAGATTTATTTTTCTTATTTATTTGTTGGAATTAAGTGGTAATGCAGACCAGCTAGCTCAGTGTTGGGGTAATGGAGCTGAATCAACTTTATTAGAAAATGGAGGGTTTTTATAGGGCTTGGGGAGGAAGGTTCAGGAATATGGGAGGAGAATAGGAGGAGCATGCTAATCCTCCAACTAGGATTGGGTATAGGAAAATACATAAACATAGGGAGCATATACATATGTATGCAGGGGTAGGATAGCAACAGGGTAAATCAGGGATTGGTTGAGCTGCTGTGGCTCCACGAACTGTCCAATGGCAGCTGACACTGGCTCTTGAGCACGATGTCCATGGCAACAACTTGCAACATGATGACAATTGAAGCTGCAGCTCGTGACAATATCACACCTAAAAATCACTTATAATACAGGCTGTTTTAACCACCATAATTATGTTCTTTACAATCATAAAAACCACCTACAACATTTATTGCTATTGATAAAGTATTCTTCATTAAAAATAAAATAAAATAAAAAAAGTGTAAGAGAGAAATTTCTTGGTTTAGGCTTTCTCAAAGCTAAAGCATCCTGTCCTGCACCTCTCAGCAGTGGCAATCCTCTTTGTTGTACCCGAAACAGAAACCAAGAACAAGAGTTATTAATTTGGCAAGACATATATGAGTCTTAAAAAACACAGAAAGTCAGGTCTGTGTACTTAAAGCTGTCACTGAACATATGGTTCTCATATTTACTGACCTAAGGTGATTAAACCTTCCCAGGATTTCAGACCTTTGTTTCTGAAAATCAACCTAGGAATACAAAAAACAATGGGCCATTGTTTTATTGTACCAAAAAATTATCTATATTATGCAAGATGACCTTGGCAGTTACTAAACAAAGGAGGATAGCAGAAACCTTTCGCATATTGCTTCCAAGAGAAACTAAAGTTTTTGTGACACTCAGGAAAACTTTAAGCAACACATTGCTTTAAGAAAAGAATTCCTCTGACCAAAACTAGTACTTTCTCCCTTCAGAGTGTGACCCTTTTTCTCACCATACTAAATATAGGAGTGTCTAAGGGTATTCTAAAATGCTTTCATGCAAAGCATCTAACTGACACATCAGTCTGTTCCCATCTGAAAGCGCTTAATTTCTGAGTGCGCAGCAAGAAGATTATGTGAGAAACAGCAGAACACATATAAAGAATGAACAATATGTTGGCAGCAAATACCATCTGGTTCTTTGGTGTTCCTGTTATAGCAGGAAGGTAATGAATTTATTAAAGAACTGTAAGGAAAGAAAAGGGAAGGAGAATTGTGGATAAGGTGTGTTCAAGAATGATCTGTAGATACTGTTTTTGAACTGAAATGCAGTTAGTACTTTTTTTTTTTTTTTTGGTCATTCAACTTTCTTTTTTCTGTCCTAAGTGATATTGAGCCATGGACAAACTTAAATTTTTCCTAACAGGGTAATTTTAATAGTCTAATTTAAATCCAGTGTAATTAAACCTAGTCCAAGATACTTATTTTTGTATAATCAGAGCAACTTAACATTTGTTTCTGAAGTTGCTCAGTTCAACAGAGGCTTGTTTATTGACTTGAAGCTTCTGCAATAATTTTTGTTAATACTTTAGGTATTCAATCCAAAATTCAGAAAAATACTTTATAAATGTTATTGACTTTCTGTCAACTAATTTGTTTTGGTGCAAATTAAGAAAAACTTATAGAAAATTGCTCCTTCCATGTTCAATTGCTTTCATGCCTCGTTTTGCTAATACTAAACTTAGCTGGGATACATCCATGGCATTCTGTATTTCAGTTTTCCTTTCTGTTTTACCAGTCTCTTCTTTTAACAGTTGATCATGCTGTTGGTTCCTGCTTCAGCTTGGCCCATTATGACTTTTAGCTTTAAAGCTTCTGTGAATAGAAATGAAAACTTCGTTTTTCTCATTATCTCCTCTCAAAAGTGCTGTTGCAGTTTTGCTATGTTTTCTTTTTATTTTTTAAATGGGACTCCTTCCAAATGCTTACTGTGTTTGGAAGGCTAAGTAAAGTGAACCAAAGGAAAGAACATACTTCATCCTGTCAAGACGTCCTCTTAGGATCTTAGGAGATTTCTGTCGTAGATTATTCTTGGGCTTGAGATTTTCACTCTGTGGTGGAAAGAGCTTTAGGGTCTGGTGATACCTTCAAATTCCTGAAATTTGGAGATGTGGCTGGTCAACCTATAAAGTGTGTCTGCAAATGTGCTCCAGGATTTAATTATAAATTCTCTTTCAGAGGCCAAAAATAACAAATAATAATGCCTGGGATAGATGAGGAAGCCAAAGGGTGGTTCTTCTGTCATTGTTTTTCTTCATATGTAACTGCCCCTTTTGAAAAGCAGAAAATAATTAAAAGCCAAGAGTGTGGAAATTTCAGAAGTGAAAAGAATAGTTAAAGTAGCACTAGATAGGTTTTTAAAAAAAGGGTTTGTTCCTTTGTTTCTCACTTAAAAGGTAGTCTGTGAATAATCAAATTCTCTGCATCCAGCTAACTTAAATGTAACAATGAGACATAGTCATCTGCCATCAACTAATTCCAGAGGGATCAGACTGAATGTGTGACTTGCTTTTACCAATTCAGAAGACACTGCAAAACCATATTAATATTATAACCACTGAAATATACTGTAGTTTATAATACGCATTTTCTTGTCTAATTTCAGACTGTAGAACTAGAGGACAGTTTAATGCATTTTCATATCACTTTCGGGGAAGACGCTCTCTTGATTACAGCTTTCAGGAGGATAAGCCTCTGAAGAAAATGAAAATGTCCAAAACAGTAAGGTGAGTTTTGTTTTGGTTTTTTTTTTAAGAAGTATAAAATCCCATTTGTTTTCAAAATGAAATCAAACTGAATCATTTCTTTCTAAGTGCATACCACTTTTTTCCAGTGCCTGCTTTTTCAAGTTTATGATTGATGTATTTCATTCTGACACTTCTGCATCTCTGCTAACAATAAACCACTTTTTTTCAAGCTCAAATTTGTGTAAAACTCTTTGTTGGTGACATAGCATAGTTTTTTTATTCTTCCTGCACTTTTCCTACTGTTCGGCAGTAACCAAACTAAATTATTTCATTTCCTCTTTGGAGCTCCTTGTTCCTCCTGTAGAAATGGAGAAAACCAAGTCTTGATTATACTGGCATAAAAATTTGTGATTAATGGTAAGGATGGCTTCTGATACCAAAATATTCAGAGCAGGAAAGGAGAACAGTAGTGTACAGATGATATTGTTTATAACTCCCTAATCCTCAAAATACTGTAGCAGGGAAGTAAATCACAGTGTTGGTCAGAAATTGTCAGCTGCACAGGGTCCTTGCCCTTTCTAGTTATCAAAACTTACCTATGAGTTAGTGACATGAAATGAGTTCTGCTCAGACCAAGCATTTCTTGTGAAGATCCTTCATGATGAGCTCTTTTGAATTAGCTTTCCTTTTAGCATACATTCTTTTAGCAAATAAAATTATGTACTTGACTGATGATGATAACAACCAGGCAAAGTCTACCTACTCTGGCGAGGAAAGCATCTAGACAGATGCATAGACAGGTACATGTATTTCAGCAATTTCAAATACTCATGTGGGTGTTCTAGCACTTGAAGAAACACTACCATTATATTTCACTTAATTGATAGGAATCTGTCCTGAAGTAACAGAGACTTTACGTGTTTAAGATTTTAGACAAGAGAAGACAACAGCAAAGTATAAACTGGCTTATAGATAATATGAAAAGAACAGTTCCTTTGAAGTAATTGTTAAAGAAGGATGCTTTGTCTGTCTTTTCAAGTGAACTGGTAGAAGTTTTCAAATTTACAGAATAGCAATTCACTTTTTAAGGATGCTAGTTCCATAGTTCTAAAATTGTAAAAGGGTTAAATTAAATAAAAATGAAAGCCAGAAAAAATAAACACTTGTGTCTGAGTAGCAGCTTGTTCTGCTAGCTTGCTGTTTGACTGTGTTTCAGAAATCTACAATAGTCCCATTACTAATTAGGAATACAAAATAGGAAATTTACAATACTCTATTTGTAGCATAAGTAAAACTAAAGCAACCTGCCTTTAATGTTTGCATCAGTTCTCTTGCTCAGTGTGTTTAAATTGCATGTGTGGTGAGAAGGTTCTTTTTCTCCTTTCTTTTTCTCCTTCTCCTTTTCAATAACTTGAGCAGGTGGGGAAGATTAAACATTTTGTTATACAGCTGCAGCTGGTTTACTTGAATTTTGGCATGTTATGTTGTTGAGAGTTCTTTTTCTTTAATTTAGATGAAAAACTATGGGAAACTAAGTAGCTTGAACCCCTGCCAGTAAGTGCTGTTTTAATTTATGCAGAAAGATTATAAATCATGAGCCCTGTTACATGGGAATTTCTTTCCCTGTTCATTCTTTGGGGTATCCCTTAGCACCAGAAATGACATGTTAACAAAATAGGAATGCTTGTATGGATTCAAGAATCTTAATGTAATAAGTGACTTAAAAATTAGTGATATCCTTGGTTTTGAATGCATGTTTTGTTAAGTGGTGCTAGATAATACATTATTATTTATGGACAGTTGCTTTGATTGCTCCTCATCAACAGATTGAATTGATTAACACAATTTAGGATTGTACATCTGTTAAGAGATACCACCTGTAAAGTGCTACAGACAAAAGACTTTATATTTTTTGTTAGTACAAATTGTTAGTACAAATGTTAGTTAAAATGGGACACAGGATTATGTTCATATCTAGAAGTATTTCTCATTTTTTTGTGAAAACCAACTTTTTCCTTTTCAAAGTCATATGTCTTTAAAAACACATTTTCCTAATGAACATATAGAGGAAGAAACTGTGGTTCAGAATGTGAAATGTGAATTTCATATTTGAAAGGAACACTTTTTAAGACTTTCCCTTTGTCTACTTTTGTATTGGAGGCTCAGGAGTGAATTTAAGGTGATGCTCTACAGTGTCACTGATGACAACTTTGTGTGCACCCCTGTATGAAATACATAATTTTTCTAAGTAGAAGAAATTCCCTATTGCTGATGATATTATCAATAATCCAGAGCTCACCTGTCCTGAGTCTGTCTTCAGCACCTTTGGGTCTTGCATGCTGTTGTGGTTCATACTGTTCCTACATTTGTTGGTTGCTCTTATTTTACATTTTTGCTAGGTGTTCCAAAATATCTAGCCAAATAAAAATGAGTTAGATGAATATCCTGACTTGGCATTCATTTGTTGCAGCTCTGTGAAACAGAATAAATTTTTTCGTAATGCCACATCAGCATCTAATGAAAATAGAAATGTACCTGCGGTTAATGACTTCAAAGAATTTGTTTTGGAAATGCAAAAAACTATTTCAAGCCTCAGAAATCAGGTAAGATGCTATAATGAACTGTGTCTAATTGTAGATTTAATTCATAATGTTTTCCTAACATCACTCATATTATATTTTCAATATTTAGACATCCCTTGCAGCCAAAATCCACCACATAGTATCTCAAACAGAAAACAACACAGAACATGGTGTGTTATTATTCTTTATTTCTATGTTCTTTTGAAATCATACTGAAGTATTCTACAACTAAACCCTCTTGACTTTTGAACCTGAAGCCTTGTGTAGCCATTGTGTACTAAACATGGAATTACTTTCTCTAAAAATTTATGTGTAGCACCAATAAAATCTTTTTTCCTATTTAAAATGTATAGAATCTCTGTAAAGCTATGATTAAAATGTAGCCTTCATAAAAAGTAATATGCCAGACTACAGCTGTAAATATTGTTAAGATCTAGATCACTTAAAGAAGACTTTTACAATATTTGCAAGCAAACTCTTTATTAAGCCATAGTGGAATTCCGTTTTTGAAATGTTTAACATACAGGAGATAGTAAAAAATCAAAGCAAACATTTTTAATTAAGGTAGGTATTTTTTTTTTTAAATTCACCTCCTTTTCAAAACATTTTTGACAGTTTAAATTTTATATATATAACACAGGTAGTTTTGTTCTCTTTGTATGCTCTAGCTGAATATTTCAATGGTAGGAAAGATATCTTTTCTGTTACCTTTCTTTTGAAAGACTGACTAAGTCTTTCAAAAAACTAAGTAGTGAGAAGAAAAACCCAGACAAGTATTTAACATGGATTATGTAGTATAAGAGAAAAGACAGAACACCCTTGCAGAAATAAAGCCTTTATTTGATTATTAACCTTTTTTTTAATGTTTTCAGATAAAAAAACTTGAATCACGCCTCAGTAATTCTGATTGCACTGATGAAGAGGGTAAATCATATTCCAGCAATGAAACCTGGAAAAGGGACCCTTGTACTGTGTGTGAATGCAAAGTAAGTATTTGAAAATTCATTTAGAGATAGAAATTATGTTAATTTCTACTTCTAAAATAACAGTCCCAGTTTTGTGCCTGCTAATTTCTGGGTAATATTTGCTAACTGTTTTTTATGGATCTTCAGATATTTTGTGCAGAAAATTATATTTTCAGATATCCCTGCCCTTGACACTGTTAATCTATATTCCTTATATTTCCTTTATCTATCTATCAGCCTTTATCTATCTTTATTATGTTTCCATTTTCATTAATATAAAGTTATATGGGTAAAATGAACTACAAAGTGAGACATTTCCTGAAAAAGTCTACTAAAATGCATAAAAATCAGTAAAAGCTCATCTGACTTAGTGCTAGATTTTAATTTTCTTTTATCCTAGTAAAATTTTTAGAAAGGTAATTAAAGAAATATGTTAGTGCTTCATACCCCAGTAGCACCTTAATATTAGATAAAAGGGTATATACTGCTTCATTAAAGAGATGTGGTAGTACAGAGAGCACCTTAGACTTGTCAATAGAAGTTTATGCTGAAACAAACTACGTGGAGTTAATCATAATAGTCAGGATCTTAAAAGAGAATGAATAATATGAAAAATGTATTTCTTGTTTGGAACATGTAGCTAAGAGTGATTTGGTTTTGTTATTTTTTTCCTGACACAGGTTGGTCAGATTACCTGTTTTGTAGAATCATGCCCACTGGCTGACTGTGAAGCACCTGTGAAGGTGAAAGGAGATTGCTGTCCAGTCTGCTTACAACAAAACATTAATAAAAAGAAGCCATAAATCTGCTTTTTAAGAATTTAGGGTGCATATTCCTCAATTCATATCATTGCCTGCTGATGGCAAAACCAGGTAACTACAGTCTTAACAACGGCAAGAAATCAAGATTTACAATATTCTAATGGTGCTGTAACAGTATAACTTATCGTATCATTTTATTTTCTGCCCATGAAGGTAAATCACAATGCAAAAAATAATGAAAGGGAAATTAGCAAACAGGTCAAAGTTAATTGTGTGTTATACTTCTCAGGTTGGACAAACTCAAACTGGTGCTACTTTAAAAGAACACTGTCAGGTAGTTTTAGGTACCCAAAATGACTGGGCTTAGGACTTACTCTAAAATGAACTCTAAAATGTTTCCTATCTTTAATTAGTAACATTGAAAGTTTACTCTCCCTTTTTAGTACCAGTGTGACTTGATATTTAGCTCTTTGTTGTTATTTAGTAAGACCCAGAGAAAAGGAAAACATGAGGTCACTGTGCCTGAAGCAATGTTGGGCCAGTTCCTGCAAACATCAGTGCATGGAAATTCACACTATCATTTCTGCACCTGGACCAGCAAGGAAAAAATTAAACTGCATGACATCTTTCAAATCCTTTCCTTAATTCAAGGAGCAAAATTAATCAAAACTTTTAGGGAAAAAAAGCTCTAGAAATAGTAAGGAAATACAAGTAAATGTAATTGGAAGATACAGAAAGCAGCTGAATGTATATTGTACATGTAATTGACTGTTTTCTTCATTCCAGGGAAACATACATGACAGAGTAGCATTTGATCTTAAAAATGAATATAATCCTTTTTTGTCAAAACATATGTAATTGCTTGGCAAAATTTTTTTTGTTTGTTTCATTTATTTTAAATCACTGTAACATAACCATCCAGTCCAGCATACTTCTTTTGATCTCAGATCAGCTCACATAATTGTATGGCCCTGTTTTGAAAATGTGAAAAGATGTCACAAGCCATTTTCTATACAAAGATTTCTACTGATTCATTGTGCATATTATCAATAGACATATGTTCCTGATCATATTGTGGCACTGTTTGTTGAAAAAAATGAAAAATCAAAATCAAGGAGCATGATAAATTGTGGATTGACTACTTTTTCTGACAAGGTCTTTGATTATTATTTTTTTTTTCAAGTTTCATCTAATGCATATATATTTTTACCTCAATATTTTTATCTTTCATGTTAAAAATGGTCTACCAATGGACTTTATTTCCCATTTAGTAAATGTTTAATGTTATAGAGTATATGTCTACACTAGCATTTCAAAGTTGTGTACTTTTTAGAAGGCAAACTTCATATTTCTGACCAGGAATTATATTGAGTGAAGGACAACTATCATACCTCATTTTACAGCTCTTTTCTGTGTTTATTCAGAATTGATTCTTTCCCTGAATACTTAATATGTTAGAGTTTGTGGCTCTGTCATTTAGTCCTAAGTCAGGACTAGCTAGAACCAGAGCTGCTCTTTAGTCACTGACTTCTGAGTTTAGTGTTAAAATGTAGGGGACAGAGATTTGGGTATCGAAGAAATCTGCACAAAGTTAAACATTTGTATGTTAAACATTTCAGATTATGCAAGCAGACTGAATAGTTAATTATTACATGGTAGAACATGTCTAATAACTAACGTAGGATGGCAATATGAAATCCACTATCATATTTTGGCACATAATTTCTCTGATTACTAACGTTAATAATTTCTAATTGGATAAACTGTTACCATGACACACATTCAAAGTCTGGTGTATCTTTAAAGCTTACTACAGAAACTTGTTTCATGCTATGGTAGAAGTAATATGTACATGTGAGTGCTGTGTTAAAGGTGTGTGGTACACATGGAACTACAATTTATATTTTTAAGAATATTTTAATTGATTTTATATACAATGTTTTGATTTATGTAATTTTCTATGTTAATACATATAGAAATTGTGTGTGGCGAGCATGTTTGAGTATCATATGATTCCTAGAGGTTGTCGTTCCCATATTTCTTTGATACTCTGGTATTTTGTTGACTTGTTGAGAGTCCAAACCACGTCTCGCCCTGTAATTCCAACTCAGATGGAATTCCCATTGACTATGGCAGAAATTCCTCAAAGAGAAAGGATTGCAGAGCTAACCCAAATATAATTTAGCTGTCTAAACAGTTAAGTAAGGCAGTAATACATCCAACTGGTTACTACTTGCATTCTTTTATTCCAACTTTATACTAAATAAACTTTCTCAATATTTCTGCTAATAGGAGAAGACAGTTTCCATTTATACATTTTAAAATAGTACCTTATATCTGATTGTTTCTTTTCTCCAGCCTCCAGAGTAAAGTAGGAGGTTATCTTCGTTGTTCACTGTTTATTCATATGGTATATAAAATGGGCTTAGGAGCCTGGATATGCTTAAACAAGTGTAACAAGTGTAATATTGAGTTATTTTCTGCCATCCATGTGTTTATAAACCAGGAAAAACAGGTCTTTATCCACAGTTTAAAATGTTATCAGTCATGGATTGTACTAGTTCTGTTTTATTGCAGTGTCTGTAGAATCAGCATTAATTTTAACATTTCTGAAACAGTGGCCAATGGTTAGCTGACCATTTCCTCAGTATCCACTGTGAGAATATTGCTGTACTATGTTGCAAATTTTACATATTTATTTTCCTTTTTTTAATGTTACCTAAAACAAAGTCAGTGTTGTTGTTATTTTAACCAGTAAATTTACCAAAGAACTGTTTGCACTGTATAATGAATGCTTTTCAGTTAAAATAAAATGGGCCACATTTCCAAGTAAATGTCAAGTGATTTCTTCTCGTACATGTATTGTTTAGTTTATTTTCTGAAGGTTCCAGTGTATAGGCTTTTATCAAAGTTTCACGTTACTTCTCTTAAGCAGGCTTGTCATGATCCAGAATCTGTTTCTGAAAAATAAGCAGTGTGCTAATGAGTCATGTAGATTCAGTAGCTTTTGTAATATTAGGAATATTAGAATTAAAGCATCTATTCACTGTGTTCTTCTAGGTGATGGGAAAAAGATACCATAGGCTTAGAAAGGTTATTTAAAAATATTCTTATTTCTTAGCAAAAATGTATACTCTTAGTGCTGAACATTTTTTCCTATTTTTTATGGGAATGTCATAATAATTACATACAAATATATACATACTTCACCCTGTTCTTACACATTTTCTTCACTTCCTCATGTCTTGAAATAGCTCCAGTCATGACTTGCCCTCCCAAGCACTTGATTCGACATTTATTCTTTATTCACATCATTTCACAAATGGATATTCATATTCATGCAATCTCAGTTCAAAATGAACTTTGCAAGAGAGATCTTATTTACCTCATCTTGTTTCTCCATCTCAGGCTATAAATTACTGCTGGGCACATAATGAGTTACTTTCATCTTTTGGTAAGGTGTTAGGATCTCTAGGACACTGGGTCAATTCCTTTGTCATATCCACATGGAATTCATCTTTTTCTTCATAACTTCATTCAGTAAAGAATTCTGTGACACAAAATCATTGAAATTAGAATCATAGAATCAGCCAGGTTGGAAAGGACCTCTGAGATCATCAAGTCCAACCCTTAATTAATATAATTCTAAATTGCCTTTTACAGTGAAATGGGAGAAGTTAAAGATGGACTTCAAGAGACAAAGTAAAGAATGATTTTCAGGTTGCAATTAACTATGCTTCACTATAGTTTGAGTATTACATAAGGCAAATCTAGAAAACCAGAACTGCAGTAGGTTCATTTGTGTATTTTCTAGCAAGCTGATGAATATACTGTTGCTCATTGAAAATGTTGATGAGAAGTACTCAGTCACTATCCATTAAAAATTTTTTTTTAATCCAAATTCAGACAAAATTAGTTTGGCAAAGTACTGCTATACATTTTTCTAGTAACTTAGACTGGTAATGCATGCTTATTTTAACAGACAGTTCCTAAATTCCTAAGCCTAATATAATTAATACTTAAGTATTTACATTTCAGCAACTTTTTTTTTTTTTCCACGAGACTAAAACAGGCAGAGACTTGAAGAGAATGTTTTCTTTCAGTAAATAATTTTGTGTTAGTCCAAACAAGATAACAGCCAGGGTCAATTGCTAAGAGGTTCACTAATAGTTATAAGAAAAACAAGCCATGAAGTGTAGACATTTAGAAAAAAACCTCTTGGACTGATACTGATATATATTGAGGAAGACTCAGTTATATTTGAAATAAATCAAGTAATTTGACTTTATTCCTTTTGGTTGACTACAGCTAAGAATCATTTAGCCACACTACGATTAAAGTTGTCTTTATAGGGAATGACCTCCCATAGTTAGTAACTTTGTCCTGTAAAATAATATTTTGCTGCCATAGCATATGTCATTATATGATATAAAAGATTTTTCCTTATATTTTCTTTTCAGTCCCTTACTAGTTTCACACTTTTTGCCTATAAGAGATACCAAATCAGTAATTTTTGCAGTAAGATTTTTAGATATGTTGGAACTGTTCCATGGCTTTAGTTTGAAAAATAGAATAAGGTATCAAAAGCTGGTATGTTTGACTAATTTTCTCAAAACACCTGCATTATTCCATTTTTGTATTGTTAAAATAGATTAAATTAAGCATATACAGGGTAATACAATTATAAAATTACTAGTAGAAAGAAACTGCTTACTGTCCTCTTATGGTCTCTCATCTACAAGTGGGGGCTTCAGTGAACTGTATTTCAGAATTCGAAAATTTTTGTTATATATAAGAAAAAATGAGACCAGATATACCAAAAAAGCTTGTTAAGTAGAATATGTCAACAAAAATACCAATATGAGCATATGCACACATCTTGTTCCTGCTGAAAGTTTCTCAGACTCACAGTGGAATGAAACATTATTCATATTAAAACTAATGTGAACCACATAATTGCTAAATATTAAATAAATTGCTAGATACTAATACTGCCCTGACAAGTTTTTACATTATGATGTACCAAAAAGGAAGATTATAATGAATCATGAAAAGGAAGTGCTGTCTTTTAACAGCATATTTTAAAGCAGACTTCCTAACAATATCAGGCTGTTGTTTTGCAATTGTCCTGGCAGCTTAGTTCCCTTTCTTTCATTTTTCACACTTAGCCTGATGTGACATGGCAGGGAAACCTCTGTACCTCCAACATACTTCCCCTATTCTTTTGTGCCTGATGTATTTGTTGTCCAGCTGGCAGTGTTATGAATGGTCCTTTCACTGTGCTTCAGCATTCCAGCCTAGTAACAGACAGAGCAGATATGTCTAAATTACAAGAAGATCTGGCCAGCTGTATTAATTTGAAAAGCTATGAATTTAATATCTCTGTTTAGATTTGGAAAGGTAACAGAACAGCAATTCCTGCAATAAAGGAACCTGACTGTTGCATTCGCTAAAGATGGTTGTGTCTATTTGGTGCCTCCCCCAGTGACACAAGTTTACATTCCCATAAGTCACATGCTTTGAGAACATTACTGAATTGCCAAAACAAATATCATTACCTACTTATATCTTTATGAGATGCTGTCAGTTGTCAACCTGGCTCGCAGCCATTGCAAGGATTGGAACAGTGAAGTGCTTCATGTCTCTTTTCATAGAGATTAGCATGCAAAAAGGTACCCAGAGGGGAAAAAAAAAGTAATCAGGAATTGTCCTGAGAAAGGAAAATAAACTATTGCTTTGTTTTGGTGGGGAGAAAAAGGGAAAGATTTCATCACGGACTCTGAATTTTTTCAGGTAGATGCAATAATTCATTAGGAATGTAGGAACAGGTTAAATATACCAAAGCAACACATATACTGTACTGCAACAGAGAGTCCCCAGGCACTGAGAAGCAATTTTAGCAGTTATTGAACCATCTACTAGAGTGGTAGTAAGGCAGGCTTTTAGTTCTCTACCTCCATTCTGAGGCATTGCCTCTCTTTCTATGAAGATCACCTTTTCTTTTTTCATTCTCCATGCTTTCATAGCTAAGGTACTTAAACATGAAGTCAAGACTGTAGGCCAAGATGTTTACTGGGGCAAGTCAACATCCTGAGCCCTGGGAATGGCAGGTCCTGGCTGGTGAATGAGGACAAGAGAGGCCCAAATGGGATCCTTCAGAGGAGGGTTCAGAGTCAGCCAGTTAGAAACATTGCCCAAAGGGGCATACTGGGGTTCCTGTTTTTTTCCTGTGCTTGGGTGACAGACTTGGCACTGCCAGCTCTGGATTTCAATAACACAGGTTTCGCACTTCCAAGGAACTCTGCTAGGAGACACCAAGCTGAGGGCTTGCTCTTTCCTAAGTCACTCTTCCTGTGGAAAGCCATCCTCTTGCTACACCTGAGAGGCAAGTGTGACAGCTTTCAT
This sequence comes from Myiozetetes cayanensis, assembly GCF_022539395.1. Lineage (NCBI taxonomy): Eukaryota > Metazoa > Chordata > Aves > Passeriformes > Tyrannidae > Myiozetetes > Myiozetetes cayanensis. The sequence continues at coordinate 96,374,594 of NW_026087411.1, read as the reverse complement.
ATACAGAGAGCTATGCCAGTTGTTGAAGCAATGCTCAAGCTGTTTTAATAAAATATTTTCTCTTTGTCTGGGTGAAACTGAGTTATTTTACAACCACTTTTGTTTGAAAACTCAAATGCTGTCATGAAAAAGGAATTTTTTTTGAAATTTTTTTTAAATTTGGTTTTTTAGCAAGAGCCTTCTTGAATGCAGTACAGCAGGCTGGAGACATTGTAGGAGTGGAATAAATGCTTTCTTGCAGCTGAACTGGCTTGGCATGATTGCATACAGCCTTACATGTTGCCAGGCTATTCTCTTATATTGAGAGTATTTAAAGATTGTTGTGGGATTATTTGGATTTTCTTTTATATCAACAATCAATTCAGGCAATAACAAACAATAGATGCCTTATAGTCAGAAAAGGACAGCTTGTTTCTGCTGCAGGCAAATGTTAATGTGGATTTTAAACCTTCAGCTTATGTTCTTTTTTTTTTTTTTTTTTCTGTAGTGGATTGCTATTGTTATCCCAAACCTTACCTGACAAGCAGCTAAAATTTTCTATTTGATCTGCAGATATATTTAGAAGACATCACCTTACCTTTTTGAATTCAAGCATTTTGCACATTGGGAATGTGCAAATTGCTTTAGATTAATAGACTTTTAAAATCCCCAGAGAAGTCACTGTAGCCTTGTCTAGTAAGCTCAATTCATCCATTGTTTCTTATATTAAAACACATCTTGTGTTTGAATAACATCTTTAAAAGACATGCAGTCTTGATAGAAAACATTAAAATGTTACTTCTACACCACCATAATGTAAACTGTAGTAGCGAGTTACTTACTCTCACAAAAAGTTTCAGCCTGCAATAGTTTGTGTGTATGTGCACGTATTCAGGTACTGAACTGCTCATCCTAACCCTTAGTTTCTCTCTTAAACTAGATTCAGACTTCTTTTTTTTTTTCTACATGGTTTAGATGGGTGCACATTTAGAGTTTTAAGATGACTTTTGTTCACTAAATCACACCAAGAATTCACATTCAGACAAATCTTAAAGCTGCTTTTAGCTATTTTAATGGCTCAAGTTTTGTTAGGAGTCACATCCTTTATTCTCCCAAGAATAATTTTACTGTGTTACACTAATGAGATAAACTCAGTCTAGAAAGGAAGCCAGATTTATGAGTAATTATTTTAATTTTTATTAGAGAAAGTAATTTATTTAAGGTTTTAAATTATTTAATCTGGTATAGATGTTCTAATGCAGCTACAGGTGAATCTTTCTCTTAGATTCCTTGTAGCAAAAATTAGCCAGGTATGGCTGACCACATTTGAGGGAATAAGAAAGTAAAGGAAAAATAAATGAAGGCTGAGCTGCTGTTTCCCTTCTGTGATGAGAAGATGTTCACAAATGAAAAAAAGCTGGCAACTGTCTGGCTGTTTTTCCTCCACATCTGCTGCTGTTTCCCTCACTCTCGATCCACTATTTAAGTGTGAGAGCTTTGAGAAAAGCTTTGATAGGAAAGTCTGCATTTACACTGTAGTAACATCCTGTGTCATCTGTGTGTTCCTAGTGATAATCTTGTCTTTCCTTTCCCTTTCAGCCTGTCTGTATTGCAGCCTGTAGTTCTGTCTTTAATTTAAATTAAATTACAACAAGAATAACCCACGCTTATGAAGGAGCAGAAAAATATGGCTGGGGGAAATGTTTATATTAGAAGTTTAAAGAGTTTGGGCTACATTAAGCTATAGCTGTGGTCAGGAATTTTACATATTTTAGTGTTGGATTTGCACCACTGGAAAATAAAATGCCTTGTTGGCCTGTGGAACAGCTGTGGTTAGCAGATGTGAAGACTTCCTAGTGCCCATGAAATCCACCACTACTCTGGAAAATTATTCAGCCACAGATGAAGACCTGAGTTCAATCAAGCCTTGGTGTCTCTGTAGAGACTAACACTGCAAGTAAGTACTAGTCTTGGTGGGTTTTGTGATATTACTTGTTTACAAACTGGTAGAAAGGAGTTTCTCTCTGTTCTGTACAGAATTACTGATAATCTGGTATTGCTTCTCCATTAGAAACACTGCAGATCATCTTACCTGTTTTCTAGAAGCATTCAGATTAGCAGTAGTATTCAATTACAGCTACTGTAAAATCCATAATTATTGTTTGGACTATTACAATATTTATGCATAGAAAAATTGCTTGCTTGGTATTTTTTTTAATTAATTACTACTTTAAATAGTAAAATAGATAGAAAAGAAAATGCAAATGCCACAACAATCACACATTTATTTTGTAAACGAAATCTTGAGTGTTTTACTGCTTATTACTAGATACAAACTACAGTGTTAATACCAGACTTTCACAGAAAATGTTATAGTTTCACAGGTTCTTGCAAAGCAAACAAGATGGTAGTACTAAGTCTGGTCTAAAGAAAACTGATAGCAGTGACTGTGCCAGCTCATTTCAGCTCTTCTAAAATCATGCTCTTTAATTTTCCTATGGGATTATAGAAAATTTAAGCACTTACTGTTTAAAATCTTAAGAAGGTATGACCTTGCAAAAGTGCTGTAGAAACCGCTTCCCTAAATGGACCATTATTTTTGTGTTTCACCTGTCATCCAGACAGATGGCTTTTTTGAAGACTGAAAGCCCATAAAAATCTGTGAACAGGAAATAAAAGATGGCATTGGAATCTTGTCTCAGCCAGGCCAATGTGGTAACGTCATTGACATTCATGGTTAGTCCTGGGAAAGACCCTTGTTGTGCCAGGATTTCCCCCCAGATAATCAAGTAATATTCCTGTAGTTCTGGATTTAGTGTATTAAGAGGGAGAAGGATTGTGGTGTCTAAGATACAAGATCAGATCAGTTTCAGTAACATCAGCCAATTCAGTATGACAGCACTGAGCAATATATTTTTATTAGGAAGAAATCCTATTCTAACATTCCAAGCTGGTGTCCTGACTTTAACTTGTTTACATGTGTGCCCAGTACAACAAAACTGAATAAACAGAGATGTTGAAGTTGCAACTCCTGAAAACAGAAGTATTCCAAGGAACACTCCTAACCAATTTACTTACAAGTAATAAGATTGCTAGGCAGTAATAATATGTAACGACAATTTAAGGACAGAATTTCACTAAGTGTATTCATTTTACATGACACCATCAACAAAAACCTTGGTGATATCCTAGAAAATATTTTTTTTACGTTTTTTTCTATGTAACTTTTATTACACAAGGTCTATCCCTGTGAATTCCTAGCTACAAATGAAATTGGAATCCATGTAAAAACTAACTTTTGTGGTTTGGGTCAGATATCAGGAAATCCTTCACTCTTTAGAGATGTGTAACTCTCCCAGCAGATGCAGGAATTCTCCTAGGCAGCTTGCCAGACTGTCAGGATGATGGCTGCTATCTCAGATCTCAGTTAGCACATTTTACTCTTCAGTGAAGATTTCCAGAGCTTGTTACATCAGTCTTGGACAGCACACCAAGGAAGCATACACAGGATCATGACTTACATAAATACATTTCTCTCTTGGGCCCTGAATAAAATCTCTGGCAATCAGGCAGAAAAACCATACTTCCCTTTTGTCTTGTAAACTTGAGAGCCAATTAGTTAGAATATCTCTATGGAATACATGAATTTCCTGCTGTAGGCAGGAAGGAAAGTTCCACTGAAAATGGTATTCCTTTATTACATGTATTTTCTTTTAATCATGAAATATATTAATATGAGTTAATGTCATCTTTGACTGTAGTAATTATGTGTACTTATTTCTGCGATGCATAGGATATTTCTTATGCCTCTATAGTGACCTCTATAGTTCACTTGCCTCTCTATTACATGACACTGGTGACCCTAAAAAAAAGATCTAAAGTCCTGCCCGAAGTATTCTCTCAAAGGGGATGGATCTAAGAGAAAAACAAGAATGGGTTTTTTTAAGGAATTAAAAGAGATTTTGCCCAACAACCATAGTGAAGTGTCTGAATAAGACAACAATTCACAGTTATTTTGAAGGAAATGTTTGGAAAAATGAAGGGGTTGTTTGAAATGGTTTAAATAGAATGCAATTTTGGAGTAGAAGAATGTTTATTGAGCACTGAGCAACTCCATTCAATTCCTCAAACTACTGAATAATCCCTGAAGTAAAACTGAGCATGTTCATCTGTTCAGTCCATGGTAAAATTTGCACAGAAGTGCCAGATGCACAAAAATAAATATATAGTATATTGCTTATTTTCAAGAATTGCAGCATATCTAAACACATCATACCTGCTTTTATTTTTATGCTGATTTATTCATCATCATCTAGAAAGTTCCATTCCAGTATGCATAGCGGTCACTTGGGAAGACAACATCACTCTAAATGTCCACCCCCTTCCTCCTTCTTACCCCAGCTTTATAAAGTGAGCACAGTATCATATGGTATGGAATATCCCTTTGGTCAGTTTAGGTCACCTGTCCCAGCTGTGTCTCCTCCCAACCTCCCATGCAGCCCCAACTTCCTTGCCAGCATGGCAGTATGAAAAGCAGAAAAGGCCTTGGCTCTGTGTAAGCCCTGCTCAGCAATAACAAAAACATCTCTTTATTATCAACCCTGCAACATGTTTGTAGAGATTGTTTATCAGAAGAGCCCTAAAGAAACCATCTGGACTGCTGGGTGTTTAGAAAGGACACGTGGCTTCTGGAGCTGCTCACCCTCCTGTCTCCAGAGTTGTTGGATTCTACACTGATGTTATTTGACATCTTTATCATAAAAAATATTCTGGACTAAGGCAGAAAGCAAGGAAAACATCTCTTAACTATTGTCTGGCTAGATTTGGAATAGTTACTTGAAGGCAGAGTGGTCTTGAAGAGAAGAAACAGAATGGCTTTGCTCTTGAGTTAACTTTCATCATGCTCAGGCAATTAATTTAAGCTCTCAGTGTTTAAGTCTCCCATCTGTAAAAAAAGACATAGTAATACAGGCCTCTCCAAAGTCTTTAAAAGTCTTCTGAAGATGACTGGTGGCCTGCTGTGTCTCAGAGAAAGCTTGCTGTTCTTCCTTCTTATGTGTTATTTCCTTTCCCCATTTTTTTTAGGTTTTTTTTTTCTTTTTTTTTTGTGATCTTTGCCTTTATTTTGTATAGGAGTTCAGTTGACCAAAGGAAGACAAATCTGACATGTACAACACCTCCATGAACTTTAACCATAAAGGGAAGTTGAGTTGCAGATGATCTGATTATCATAGAAGTTTTTCAGGTCTGAGAGTGGCTGATAATGGCCTTGCAGCGCCTGTCATTTCCTACCAGCTGCTATATAGTGGAGACTTGGGGTTATAAGTGACATTCTCCGTCCTTTCTTCCTTCCTTTCATGTAGATGGAATTAGGCATGTGAACAATTAGTAAGTGAGACCATATTTACGCATATCTAATTCCTGTCAGATAGCCTATGCCCTTAAAAATAAATCCTCAAATCATTTGAACCTCAGATTACCCATCTGAAACTAAACTGAAGGAGAAATGTCAGTTGATATAGTTTGTAAACAATCATAAAAACATCCTAGGATTTCACTGAGCCTGAGGGAACTTGAAATCATCATCAGACAAGGCACACACAAATATGTTTTCATCAGTTTATTTTCCAAGATATTGGATGAGACTTCAATCTGATCTTTCATCAGAATTTCAGGGGTTTTTTTAGACAATCTTCAGCCTGAATTCATCTGGAAAATGCTGACTTTGCAGCCTGTTAGCATCTTTCCCTTCCTTAAATTTTCCCAGGAAGACATGGAATCAGACAAGACATACTTTCACTTTCTCAACACTCTAGAGCTTCTGCATGCAACGTCCAATCATCCTCATGTAACAAGTTTATTTCTTCCAAGCTCTGTATCACAAACTTCTTGATAAAATTGTAGAGATGCCCCCTTTCACAAATGCACCCTATGAAGGATGAGAAACAGTCTAACTATTTCACTTCTGTATTCAAATTCCTCTGACAGATTATAGGTATATCTTTATGGGCATGAATTACATTTTTATTCCCTTCCTTCAAAAGGAAATAGCATTAATTATTCCACTTAAGAAGTTCAGTTAGAGATTTCCCTGTAAAAATTTGAGTAGAAGTAGAATTAAGCAAAGCATTTCCTAGATACATTCTTACTCTCTGTCAGTCTTCAAATTCCTTATCTAGGTTGCCTGGGTGTTTTTACTAAGGGATTCATATGATAATCACCAGTGATCTTCTTACACTGTGGCAAATTTTCCAAATGATCATTAGCTGCTTGATGGTGGAAGACTTCATAGAATATTCCAAGTTGGAAGGAACCCACAATGATCATTGAGTCCTACTCTTGAATGAATGGCCCATACAGGGATCAAACCCAGAACCTGGATGGCATTGGCACCATGCTCTAACTGACTGAACTAATCTCAGGGTGTTGTACTATCAAAAATAAATTTATATTTATCTATATTCCTAGTAGTAAGAACAACCTTGTAGTTGTCTAGATGCTGTTGACAGAAAATACTGTGTACAGTAGTACACATACAATCAATATAACATTTTTCCAATTATTAGAAATGTGTCTGAAGATAGCTACTTTATCAGAAGTATCACTGAAATTATGGTCAGAGAAAGACGTGAGGTAAAACCCTCTTGGCATGAAACGTTAAATAGCAAAAAGGTTTTGCTTTTTTTGCAACTCTGGACCTTCACAGTTTGCTTTTTCCACATTTCCATAAAATAATCCAAGTTTTCTGTCTTTCAAGGATGTTTACAGAGTCCACAAGAAAAAGTTGCATTGTGGTGGATAAGACTAATTTTGATTCTGCTAGAAGGACAACTATTCATGATTAACAGCTCTTGAGTCTGTGTGTTCACTGTTTATTTTGAAAATTATCAGCACAGAAGTTTTCTTACAGTTTAGAAACACACAAATATTAGCATTACTGTGATATAAAAGTAACAACATCTAAAATCTTGCAGTGACATCACTTTGGGCATCTCAGGAATTTGTTGTTATATAGGGATTAAGCAGTGCCCTCTTATACTTTTAGAATTTACTTCAGACTGGACTTTGAATACCAAGATCATGTTTCTAGCAACCTCAGGCTAGAACTGAAATGTCTTTCTATTGATATCACAGATTGTCTTTGTCAGGCTATGTTTAGAGGCCAAGAAAGAGGAGTGCACAGTTGCAGGAGGCCAGGATCAAGTGGTTTTTTGTGGTGGTGGTTTTTTTCTGCTTAGCTGATGTCTAAAAATATCCGGGAGTCCAGGAGTGATATTCCAGTCTGGCTTGGTGACCATTCCACATTTAAGTACCCTATGGTGGAATAAGCATGCCGTTGTTATAATAGGAGCACACCAACTTTTTAATATTTTTGAAAACTCACTGTGCTGGTCTACTTTTCCAATGGTGAAAGACATCATATGACTGGGTTTCCACAGTTCCCATTTCTGTGTTACAAAACAATGTTTTTTAAGACATCCACAAATGAAAAACAGCATTAGTGTCCTAATTTGTAATAGCTGTGTAGTAATCTCCAGTGACCTTTCCAAAGTGAAGCACTGGCAATTATTTTTACAATATTGATGTTGTTTTGCAAAAATATAAACCTCTCATAAAATAATGGTTTGCTGTCTTATTAACACAGGATAAATATGTCTGTAGATAAGTAACTGTCAGTGGGACCTTGCAAAAGATATGTGTCCTTTACTCTCACTGAGGAACAAGATGTCTTTGAAAACTAACAGACCTTTTCATGTAGCTAGCTGGTCTGAATCTGCTCTTTAGGAAGAAGAGTATGAAGGAATGCATGAGGAAGAACATCATCAAAGAAAAGGATGTATCCTTTCAAGGAACTAATTTGTATATTAGAATTAAAAAATACAGTGCTATCAAAATATTTTCCTGTCTTTTCAAATATAGTAACTTTGTCAGTTTTGATCACTCCAGAGGAGGCCACCAAGATGATTAGAGGGATGAAGCACCTCTCCTATGAGGAAAGGCTGAGAGAATTGATATTGTTCAGCCTGGAGAAGGGAAGGTTTTGGGGGGATCTCATTGCAGCCTTCCAGTACCTGAAGAGAGCCTACAAGAAAGCTGTGGAGAAACATTTTATGAGGGCATGTAGTGACAGGACAAGGGTTAATGGCTTCAAATTGAGAGTAGGTTTAGGTTAGATATTAGGAAGAAATTCTTGACTGTGAGTATGGTGAGGCATTGCCTCTGGTCCTGTCACTAAACACCACTGAAAAGTGCCTGTCTCCATCCTCTTTGCACCCTCCCTTCACACGTTTATGGAGGTGCTGGAGTCACTGTCTCTAGAGGTGTTTAAGAAAAGACTGGATGTGACACTAAGTGTCATGGTCTAGTTGACATGGTGGCGTTCAGTCACAGGTTGGACTCAATGATCTCTCACATCTTTTCCAGCTTAAGTGATTCTGTGAAATGTTGATAAGATACCCCATGAGCCTTCTTTAGGCTGAACAGTCCTGGTTGCCTTAGCCTTTACTCATAGCAGAGATGCATCAGTGTCTTAGTGTTGGGTCAAAGTCAACTTGATGTGTACTAGGGCCCCCAGGTCCTCTTCTGCAGTGCTGCTTTCCAATTGGGTGGCCTCAGCCTGTCCTGGTACCTGGGATTGTTCCTTCCAGATGCAGGACTTCTCAGTTCTCCTTGTTGAATGACAAGAGGTTCCTGGCTCATTTCTCCATCCTGTCAAGGTTCCCCTGGATGACAGCATAAGCATCTGGTGTATCAGCCACTCCCCCCATTTTCAAGTCATCTGCGAACTTGCTGAGGGTAGACTCTGCCCCATCATCCAGATCACTGGTGACATAAAACAGGACCCATCTATGGTCCATCTATGTTCATTTGTGCCCAAAATGATTGGTCACAGGATACCATGACTTTTTGGCCTGTGGGTAAATAGGAGGTCCTAATTACAAGTGTGAAGGTCCTAGGAATCTACAGAAGTCAGCACAACCAGCTGGCTAATGATTTGAAAATATTCAAAAGTACCTGTCTTAAAATGGAAGAACTTCCTTAAATGAATATTTATCTTTTAGATACTCAGGTCCTGCAAAAACATCTGAAATCTAAGTGTTGGATATTAATATGATGCACAAAGAAAGTTAAGAAACTAAAAATGGGATATATGATGAAAGAATATGCTGAACAGTGAGCGACCTACTAAGCCAAAGGGACACACTGAGACTAAGGTTATGTTTTAAATGTCACCTTGTCTGGACTTTATATTCCATTTACCATGGAGTCCAAAGCACCATTCCTTCTTCCAAGGAATATCATTGAGCATGTACTTTAGCCTCCCTTTTAAAACAATCACTCTGAATTCACATTTTCCTTCATATATAACTGAGAAAAGGCATGCTACTGCTAATTTTCAGCTACTTGCTAACGCTTAATTTAAAACTCTACTGAGACTTTATTTTTTTTTAGTGCTTTGACAGTAATTTGATGGTTTGTAAAGTGTCAGAGGAGTACTTGAGAGCCTGAGAAGTAAGTGGTGTCTAATATTAAATGTTCATGAAATAAGGACAGAGAAAATTCACAGACTTGAGAACAACTTTATCCAAAGGCTTGGCTGCTCTGCATGTGAAAACAGCTGATTGTAATCCCAGACAGTGATGCTGACATGCAGCTGACTCCAAGGGATCAGGATGATGAAGCTCTGTATGACAGTAAATTAAATAATGCCAGATTCATACCTGCAAACTTGACTCTTTTTGTGAGAAAGAACCTGCACATTTTTATCCACATTCCAACTAGCACTTTCCAAAAAGTTAGCACAAATAGGCCAATCAGTTTTAAAGAGTGGCAATTTTTAGATATCTAAAATCCAGTGGACTAAATGATGCCTTGAATAACTGGCAATTACATGAGGTACTTGAAGACTACATCTCTATGTAATTTCTATGTTATCTGACAATCTCTGTTCAGATCTAGCTCTTCTGTCACTTCTCTGACTCATTCTTCAGCTTGCCTTCTCTACTGTACTGCCACCTTGGTTGTTTGCTCTTTTTCCCCTCCTTGTATCTTTAACTCCTCATCTTAATCCTTCTACTCCCATTAGCGTTTTAGCCAAGTATGCTCATCTCTCTTCCAGTTTGGCTCCGGACTGGGCTTAGCTGGAAGAATCAAGCATGTCATCAAGCCCCAGCAGAGCAATTTTGAGTCTAACATAAGCAGACATATCCTGTAAACCTGATTCCTGGGTTATATCCCTGATGTAAAGATGACAAATGGTTCATTAAATAATAGACTTCATAAATGCATTATCACTTCAATGAAATGTTCCACAGCATTTCTGAAAAGGCTATAAGAAGTGAACTGCAGTGCAATTCTCTGCTGAGCCTCATAGCCAGACCTGGTCCTAGGTCCATGTAAGATGCTGAAAAAACAAGTTGGCACATGATATCACCACCAGATGTTACATCCATCAGCAGAGATATAACTTGATGTATTTCTTGTGGTTAGTGGGCTGAAGAGCTAATCAAACCGTTATTCCCCTTCGTGTAAAAGTAGTGATACATCTGTTAGGAATTGCACTAGACCTTGGGGATTTTCAAATGCAGCAATGCTGTTTTGCAGATGTAGCTCATTATACATTGCTAGATAATGAAGATTTAGATTTTAGGGGGTGAAGGGAGAGGAATGTATTCCATATTTTGTTTTCTTAGTATTATAACTAAATTTCTTTATCTTACATCCTGCTTAGCAAAGGAGAGGCTTGGAAAAGAAACTTTTTATGTGGTTTATTTTTTTTTCTTTTGAGAAGTGCCAACTACTTCTCATACTGATCCCTTTACACAGCTCTTGCCATGTAAATGTCACAATATTTCAAAGATGAGATGAACCGACTATGGTAAAGAGTTGGTCTTACACGTTGGCCAGCACACAACAGCAGTGCAGGAATTTTGTTAGTGATGCAAAAATCATATTTTAATAATTGCCATTCAACCTCTGAAATGCAGAAACAAAAGATAACTTCAGCTCAACCTGATATTCCCTTGACAGTAGATGCAGATTGTTCTCTTTGAAATTTTATAGTTCCAAAGAAATGCAAAAAAATAATTTCAAAGGAATATATAGGTCTGAAATGTAGTTGTTTGGAAATTCCAGTGTATACGCTACAGCTGAGCTGTAGCATGTAAAGGAAAGGAATATTCAGGATTGTAAAGCCTGCAAACACAGCTGACCATAGAGTTCTCTCTTTTAGAACATTATCTACCCAAACATATTATTTTTAGGCCAGCAGCTCAGGATGATTGGTCTTTACATTTGATGCTGAAATGTGTGTATCTTGGACAAAATCTCTTGTCTCTGACAAATGTTTTTTGCTGTTTATACTATGTTCTCCCTATTCCCAGCAGTAGTTAAGAAACACCTTACCTCATTCACCTAAGGGTGATGATGTTTCAGGTCAATTGGTGAAAATAATTCAGACGAAACTTTGTATATCTTATTGTGGGAAAGCTCTGGTCAGCCTGTGAGGACATTTTAAAACACATATTTGAAGTAAAAGTTTTTGCTCCACCACCAGGGAAATCCTGGATATTAAAGTACTGCGATAGGGTTGCCAATATCCAGGTTCTGTAGTTTGGCCTGTAACAGCCCATGGCCTCTGCATAAAGGAAGATTAATTATATTACCTGTCTTTAAGAAACAATAACTACATATGAGAAGCTCCATCTTGAGTCAGCTTGGGAATTTCTTGTAATGGACGCCACCGTCTCTGAGGCCATGAGACCATTTGTGAGCAGAGCAGCAGACAGAGCCCTGCAGCTTAGCAGGGTCTCCTCATGTGTTCCTGATCCTTGCCTGCAGCTTTGCTCGAGCTACAAAGTCACTGTTGGTAGATGAAGTCCAGTCAGTATGCTCGCAGGCTCAGGGCTGCAGACATAGAGTTCCTCTTTTCAGTCTAAAAACACAGGCACCTATGTTGCAGAATTAGAGGCTCTCTGGGTTGAAACAAGAATAGATCAGTTGGTGGGAATCTGAAAAGTCCCAAGAATAGGTGTTTTGAGAACTAGATAAGTGTTTTGAGAACATGACAAGGACTGGACATCTGCAGGAACGAGAAAAACAACACTTGCAGAAGGGAGTTTAAGCTGAACCTGCCAGGAGGCATGGGAATAGAAGTGTTGTAGTTAGATTTAGAAGGAGAAGAATTTAGAAAATAAGATATGTTAACTAGCCAATAATAATCGTGTGAACAATGTGTGTTTTAAATGTGTAACCAATAGCTATTAAAATAGTTAAATATGTTTTAAGTGTGTATCCAATGATGTGTGAAATAGTAAAATATATTATAATTATTAGACTGCATAAAAATCTGTGTGATGGCTAATAAAGTTTGAAGCTTCCGACATCATATTGGTGGAGACGAAGTTTCCTTTGGAGTTCTCGCACGTGTTACACACCTATCTTTCAAAGAAGGGAATGCGCATTAGAAAGGATTTTGCCACATTTCATTACATTGAGGGGAAGCAAAAGACATGGCTGGTGATATTTGTTTATGTGCAATAGTTTACCTGTTAATTTCAAAGGCATTTACAACAAGCTGAACATCTCTCTGTCTGAATAAAAGCCTGTTTTCTGGGCTGCCATTCAAACTTCACCACTTTTTTTCCCCGGAGATATTTTGCTCTTCAAGTATAAACTTCGAATGTGTATTTTCCCCAGTAAAAGAATTTAGGAACTTGAAATAACCTTACAAATTTCCTCTAACTCCTGCTAAACGTTCCTAGTATACTACACTGAATTTCACACAGGTTTGAGGTCTCTCTTCAGTTTCTGGTTTACAGGACAGGTCCGAAAATTACATTCATAAATCCTTAATGCACCCCCAAAACAGGACACTAGGTAAGCTACTGTGTGTTGATTTTAAGCCTTGAAAGTCTCATGACATTTTTATTTCCTTCACAGAAAGCAGCAATTGTATGTTTAGCTATTTGTTTTGCATTTGAAAAAATCAGAAATATTTTTTCTCTTATTAACCAGACCAGTTTGTGGACACCAGGGAGTCCTTATAAACCAGCTTTTTTCAGTATTTTACTTTCTTCCAGGTGGCTGAGGAAAATAATGCATCTGTTCCAAATCTCAGGAGACCCACACATTACAGACGTCACTGGAGCCCTAAAACAACTATGCTGTGTAAAGCTGGAAATGTTTCAAGAGTTCCCATAATTATTAATTCATCTGACATTCACTTGAGAAACATAACAGCCTGGAACAAATTATTTTTCTAAACTAGCTAACTTCAACTAGATTTTCCTCAGTGTGTATGTGTGTGCAAAGCAGTAAGGAGGCAGCAGGGTAGACAGATGGGTTGAACAGTGTCCTGTGATGCACCAAAAAGGGGCGGAGAAGGTTCCCAGCAGCCCAAGGTCTATGACTGGGAATGAGGTAATTAGGTTACCAGTCCCAGGTTTTACTCTTCTCTGGTGGTTTGAGCTGCAGTATCCATTGATTTAAATTGTCAGCAATACATGAGGAGAGAGCAAGTTCTAAATAACTCAAAGCAGATCCTTCTGCCAGAATGAACTCCCTTGGTTACTTTTTTGAAGGTATTTATACATGGCTTCATCAGGAAAATCCTCTGTATGACGCTCTTCACATTCAAGGAGTTTCTGGGAAATCATTATGACCTCATGGTGGATATTTTAGCTTGTTTCTACCTGGGGCATAGCCAACATCATTTATATTTCCTGTGACAGGGCATTTTATAAAAGTTTTTTTTTTAAAGAATTTTCAACAATGTTTTATCCTCACTTAAACAACAGAAAATGTTTCCCTTTAAAGATGTCTCCATTTAGACTCTTTCTTATTTTTACCTTATGCATGTTTCCAGTTTCTGTTTTATTCTAACCTCTTTTAGTCTTTTTGTATTAGTTTTCCCTTATTTATAGTGTCCATCAGTTTGCCTCCGATTATTGGCCAAGAAGTATGTGGCAAAGGAAAGCAATGATCTTCAGTTTGCCTTTGTACAACTTCCTTAAGGCTCTCCCTTAGCATATGCAGGAATAAAAAACAGCCCTTCACTTTGTAAGCCCAGTATTTTTTTACCGACTGGTTAAAGATGCATTCATATGATTGAAGTGTCACTATTCTTTTTCCCAGGACCCTGCAGACCTACAGACTTTCACTGATTTTATAAGGTACACTGACAGACCTCCTGCTGTTAGGGATGCCTGGAGCATCCTCCTAAGAGCAGCAAGAGATGAGTTTTGATAAAGGGGAAAGGAGATAAGAGGGTGATGAGTACATATGTTCTTGCTTTGAAACTCTGTCAAAACTGGGTCTTCCATCCATCTTCTTCATTTTATTGCTTCGTCATTTTGTGACCATGACACTTCTGAGACTTGTATTCTCTAATATAGGGAGAAAGGTTGTTGGAAAGTAAATAAATGCAGCAAAATTAAGCATGAGAGATTTGTTTCCTGCACCAAGACAAGACAGATAACAACAATAATGACAAATATTTCTGCCTCATGAGTTATAAGAGATAAAAAAATATATTTTCTGGATTTGGAAAGCAAATTGGTACATGCTGTTAATATTCCCTGAAAGCAGAACTCTTTACCAGATGGACATGTATGAAATTTGAGGGTCCTGAGGACCAGTGAGGGCAATTTGTCTTTTGTTAGCAACTAACAACAGCTACTACAATGGAGGCTAGTAATGTATGATGTATATTGAGACTACTCTATTAACTAAATTGTGAATATAGTTCACTGATAGATCGTGTTTTGGATGGACCAGACCTATTGTAAAGGTACACTTCTGCTCTGAGAGGTCAATCTGTTCATCACATGCAGTAGACTCCACGTGTCCTGGATCTCTGTCCAGATCATTCCATTTGTGTGGTGAAACACATGTACACATATTTCTGCCTGTGAGGTGCCACTCAAAAAATGCCTTGAAAACAGTTTACTTTACCTAGGGCAGGGCAACCCCTCTGGTCTCAGAAGCTTTGGTAGTTCAGTAACTAGTTGCTGAAATTCTGGAAGTGATATACAGGAAGGAAAAAATATATTTTCTCTATGTAACACACTAAATATGATGGGTTTTTTCTTCTTTCTTTTTTTTTTTTTTTCTTTTCAAATAACAAGGGAGAGAGTTTTCAAGAGGCAATGGCCGCTGAGAATGATGAGGTGAAGAATTTCTAAACTGGTATTTTAAAGCCAATGTTTTCTAGATCAGAAGCATAACATAAACCTTTCAGTGGCAGTCATTGCTCTGGTGAGCTGCAGGAAAGAATTCTTCAACCTGTAGAGTGAGATTCAAGAAAACACTTTTAAGCAATCATGTATTTGGTAGAAAAGACTGCTTTGCTAGTTAAAGCATTGTGGGATGCTCAATTAGTTATTTAGACAATTATTACAATTAGGTATAATATTTATCTGGCTATTAACTGTTCATTGTTACAGTTA
The DNA here is from genome assembly GCF_022539395.1 of Myiozetetes cayanensis. Classification (NCBI taxonomy): domain Eukaryota; kingdom Metazoa; phylum Chordata; class Aves; order Passeriformes; family Tyrannidae; genus Myiozetetes; species Myiozetetes cayanensis. Next base: position 96,359,166 of record NW_026087411.1, on the reverse strand, counting down.
TTAACGCATTTGTTATACTAGTGATGTTTTTATATGTTTTGGAGCATAGATATATGGGTTTAGAAACTGTATTTAACATGCACAGTTTTAAATGTTTGGTATAGATTTAATGCTTAAATGTAAAATCATGTTATGCACTTCAATTACTATGCCAGGTGTTCATCTTCCCCAGCTAGTTCCTCCAATTCTCTACTGAAAATTCATGCTGCAGATCCTCTTCCTTTCCCTCATGTTCCTCAGGAAAGTTTCCTTCCTGCTCTCTGAGATCTCTACAGCAACAACAACAGGGTTACTTATCTTTAGTATACCAAGCTGATCTTTTATACGTTCAAGTATGAGCAGTTCATATTTTTCACTTGTGAAAATTCACATAAGATAATGCTGTGACAAGAAACTCAGCTTAGTGATCTCTGACAGGAATGCCACAGAGATATTATGCTGGTGGTAATAGGTGTTTTTGCCCTGGAGTAAGGAAAGCCCACTCATGCCTGGCAATGGCTTGGGTGCACCTCTAAAGATGACTGATGTTGAGTGCTGAGCAAAATGAGCCATGGGACTTTGTTCAGAGGATATCCAATTAGGAACCCTGAAAGAGGAGAGATTAGTCTAAGGAAGCCTTGGCAGCAGCAGGGAAATATTAATTACAGTCTGAAAATTACCTCTGTACCTTAAGCCTGATCATAAAACTCCAGTCTTGTGCCAGCTCTTTATTTTTTTATCCCCTTTGTGATACTTGGATCTTTGTTTGCATACTTAAAGTTATAACAACGGTGTACATTACTGCTACAAGGCTGCAGATATCATGTCTTTTCTTCGCTCTAGTTAGAAAGGATCTGTTTTTCTCATAGCATATTTTTTCCACTTGTCCTCAGAGCAACTGATTGCTCCCATGGTTACCATAGGGACTAGAAAGACATCCAGCATATTCTTACACAATGTTTTTGTAGGCTGCACGAGCCTGCACAATTCCAGTAGCACGACAATATGTTATCTTTATTTATTTAAGACTTTATCTCCTCTTTGAAGGAAATATGTATTATGTATTCTGGACAGCTTCACAAGAAGCAACAAGTAGCATTAGCCATCTCATTAGCTCTTTTTTTTTTTCCCTTTTTTTTTTTTTTTTTTTTTTCCCATTTCTTCATTCTGTTTTTTTTTTTAAAGAAACTTAAAATTAAAAAAAAGGGAGAAAAAAGTCAGTTCATCCCTCTTAAAAATCTCTGAATCCAAAAGCAGAGATTGCCCTTAAGCCAACAGAATCATAATTACTTTTGTCTTATTGTCTTACACCTACAAGGCATAGCAATGTAATCAAGATTAGAGAAAGTTAACACAAAGGCTATTTCATTTACATTCTGGGAATAATAAAACAAGAATTACCTCCTTGTTAATACTCATTAGATCAAAGCTGCATTATGTAAGAATGTTGTATTTATGTTTTAAACTTGGATTTTACCTAGCAAATGGCTTTAGACCCAAGCTTTGGTGATAAAATTGCATACTGAAAGTCTGATTAAGACCTCTCGTGAAAAAAAAAAATATTTGCCGCATGGTTCATATTTATTTCTGCCTCATTTTACTGCAAAAAAAATTTTTTTCAAAAGTACCATGGTCCTGTTCATTTGTTCAGTGCACCTCATTATTTACATGTCAAGTGATTTTGGATGTTTCAGTGCTAAAGCAGATATGCAAAGCACTTTAAACTGTACTCTGGTTGGCCTACAAAATTTCACGGATCTAAAACCACTCAGCAGTTTAGAGACTCTTAACCTATCTTTAAAAGAGTGCCCTTTTTAAGTGAAAGCGTACTGTAAAATTGTTCTGTGACTCAGGCAGTAAAATCTCTTTCTCTAGCACTGGGATATTTTCTTAAATGTTTTCCTTACATTTGCTGGGCTTTGGTATTGTAATAAATGGTATCCTTTTCCCTACTGGAAATAAAGGGAAATTGAAAAAGTTCCAGAATGTTCTAGTCCAAACTTGTCCATTTTTCTTCTTATATAAATAGCTGTATGTCTCAAATCAGAAATTCTTTGAAGCTGACCTTCCCTGGGCTTTCTTTGTAAAGTTGACCCTGCTTTTCTTCTACTGTGAAGGGACTTAAAGGCTGCTTGTCAGATGGTCCAGCCAAGAGAGAAAAAGAAAAGCTTCATTTCTGAGCATGGGTCAGAAAACTACAGTAGCCCCAGCAGAAATGTCCTATTTACAGAAAATTTTCCCTAAGAAAGAAACATTCTCTTAAAGACACTTGCAAAGGCATGTATCTGTCTAAAATCTATCATCTAAAATGCACTCAACATCCAGATGTCCCCATGGTTTCTCCAGGTTAATGAACTTCAGCTCTGCCCTGCAGAGCTATGCTAGACCCCAGCTACCATAGCCTTTCCTGCTTCTCTTCTCCTTTTAAATCTTACGGGACATTTTGCCCCTGGATTGGAATATGCAGCATGTGTTTGTGTGGAAAAAACTCAGCAGGAACCAAGTTGTGTGCTTAATCTGATAAACCCTCACATCCCTGACTCCATGAGCTGTTCACACTATGAGGTTACGTGAGAATTCATGCATACTTGGACGTGATGGGCTTCTAAAAATACGCACTCCAATGTACATGCACACTGACAGCAGAAATGCCAGACATTCCTCACTGCTCCAGGCTTTTCTACTGAATGTCTGTGCATACGAAAAAGAAACCAGTTGGAGGAATGAAACCGCCTCCCATAAGGCAGCACTGTAAGAGGGGATTTAGCAGTTTCTTTGGTAATTGTTTATAGATATTTTTGTTTCAAATAATTGTCAGCTGTAGCCCAAAGTACTGCAGGTCTCATCCTGCCCTTGGCTATTCTGTCAATTTGACTAACTGTGAAAAAAATCAAAGGGAGAGCTGCAGTCAAGGGAAATTTGTTATTGAAACAAAAGTGGATCTGCTTCCCTGCCAGACTTTCCATGGACAAAAGGGTATTTGTTTTCCCTTTGGTGCCCACCGTGGCATGGCTTTCATTAGAAAGTTAGCAGGCCAAGGTTACAGCTGTACAGGATTGCCAGCCAGCTTTTGCAACCAAATGGGCTCAAGCAATCCATGAGAGCACAGCTGTCCCATAGTGGAATGAGGTGAGGAGCACATGATGAATAGCTAAGTCTGTGTCTGTGGGGGAATTGGGGAAGGAGAACAGATCACTGAGGCTATTGCAGAATGCAAGTACTACAAATTACTCAGAACATTTGCTGTCAGTGAAATGAGCTATGCATCTGATTGTGCCTGAAAGAACAGATGGATTGAACCTAGTATGTCACATTCAGCTCATCTAATCTGTAGCCAAGAAAGGCGGGGAAACATTTGAATTCCCAGATTCAACATCATTCTTATGGTTTCCAGTAAGATCCCAAAGCTGGAAGAGCCTGTTTCCCATTTGAGATGCAGCCAAGATTCTCAAAAGCAACAATTCTCAGGAGATTTTATGAGATTTTTTCCAAAACCACATAACTATTAAAAAACATTTTGGCACAGTTGGTTTTGCCACCGACCCAAACTGTAATTCTAGTAAACTTACACCTTCAAGTTTAAGCCAAGACTAAAAATTTTCCTTCAGTCCATATTTACTAACAAATACATCTTGTTTTGATGTTGGTAGAAATATCTATATTTGAATTCAATAGTAATGAACAAATCATAGAATCACAGAATATGCTTTGTTGGAAGGGACCCACAAGGATCATTGAATCCAACCCTTAGTCCTCCACAGGACTATCTGCCAGAGTCACATCACGTGCCTGAGAGTATCATCCAAATGCTTCTTGAACTCTGTGAGGTTTGGTGCTAAATCATTGTATTTATTAAATTTTATCTGTCTTCTATAGGACTTTAAAGTGCTGTGTAGAATCAATTAGTGTTAACTACAGCTATCCTTAAAATCAGTCAGATATGTGTTAAATCAAGAGTATGTCACTTTTTGGCTCCTTTGAAACTTTCAAGAGCCATGAGAGAATCGACAGACCTTGCTGGCCCTGCCTGGCTTCCCTCATCTCTGCCTTTAGGGCCAGGATACCATTTCAGCTCAGCCACAGGCTCTCTGTCCCTGCACAGACTGTTTTGAAAATGTGTCTCTTCGCAGCTATTTCCCAGGCTTCATCTTCATTTGCCCCTGATGCAATCCTCAGCATTGATTGTGGACCTGGATTTGGGACTGTTGATGGATCCTGATACCAGCCCACAGTTCTGTCCACCATGCTCAGCCAAATAGGACTGTGCCCACTTGGTGAGGGCATAGCTTGCCCTGGATCACCTTCAGGTTCCATGCCCTTAGGCAGCAGCTGGCCCTTGCTACTCTCTGACATCATATTTTAATCAATAGATTTCTTTTTTCTTCTTCTTTTTTTTTTTTTCCTTCTTCTAAACAGAAGTTCATTTTGTGTACAACTCCACAGCACCATTTATAATAATAATGGCCAGTCTTCGCGAGCGAAGATCCGGGGAAGGTGTTTACACCTTCCAGCCTGCGCATTGGATCTTTTTAGGTGAGACACAGTGTGCGCGGAACTGAGCCCACCCTTTAATCCTAAGGTTCATCTGCCGGGGCCAAGCGAGCTCGGACGGTGGCAGCGAGGTCCTTAGGACGTAGGTGGGTTGCCTTTAAGGGCTAACGAGCCCCACCTGCCCGGGAGTGGCCCTGACCAGGAATCGAACCCGGGTCTCCGCGGTGATAGCGCGGCGCCTTTACCACTAGACCACCAGGGGCTGCCACAGCACCATTTAAATCTTAGCTGATAGTTACACTCGGATTCTACCTTTAAAGAAACAGAGACATGGTGAAACTTCACCATGAAATGATTTGAGTAGCTTGCCTCTGTTTTGTGACTCAGTCAGGTCTTAATGTGGTGTAGACACCCTTTGTACAAATACAGGCTGATACACAGTGTAGAGGAAAAAAGATTACAAGATTGGATGGTCCTCAGTGTTTGGCAGTAGCTCCACATTTCCTCAGAGCATTCTACTGCCAAAAGCCTAGCTCATAAGGGTGAGCTAAGCAGTAGTGATGGACAAACTGGTTGCATGGACCCTGCTCCTGATACACATGCATGGGAGAAATAAACCATAGTGGCTAAATGTCTTTAGTATGGATCAGCACCAGAAATGGCCTTGTGCCTTTCTCTTCTTCTTGTTCTCTTTGTTACTGTTAAAGGCAGAAAAAATTCAGTCATGCCAGGTTTTCTTCCCTCAGCCTTATCTGGATTACCAGTCCTGATTCCTTCAACATTTATGGGCCATGTTTTTAAGATCTTCAGTCATTCTTGTTGCTTGTTTGGACTGACCCACTTTCTTCTTGATCTACACTGCCCAAAAATGGACACAGTGCTCTCCCTAAGGTCATGCTACTGACAAGGAAAATGAGAGTTACTTCACACATTTTGCAGACAAAATTATTGTTTATCTATCTCAGTATGGTATGATGTGGGGGTTTTTTTAGCAGTTTAGATTGAATCATTTTCAACTCATGACTCACAAGAGTTTGGAGACCCTTTTCTGTAGTACCAGAGATCATAATTATTTGTCCTGTCAAGCTGATCGCTCTTATGTGCAGAACTTGACATTCATTCCTGCTGAATGTATTCATTGTATTCTTCCCCAGATGATTTCTCTAAAATTGCTCAGTGATTCCATTGTAAGCCTATTTTTAGACCCACTCTTATTAGCAGAAGGTGACTAAAGCCACTGTCACCGATGCCTCATTACTGCAGGTAATGTTTGCAGTGCCACTTCTGTCACTCTGCATTAGAGTAGCCTAAACACTGATGGCACAAAAGACACCTCCACTTAGACGGTTTGGGGCGTCTATATCTACAGGCATTTTAAGTACTTAAACTTCCACTGCAGGCAAAGAAAATGTGATTCAGTGTGATTTATGAGTATTTGAGGATTATTTACTTAACCAGTCATCAAAACGGTGGTTCCAGAGTGCCTCCTGAAATGTCCCAGGCTGGCTCAGACATCCACAGTAGAATGTCAGAGATTGTACAGGAACTTTGGAACATCTAGGCCTTACTGGATGGCAGCAAGATGTCAAAAAGGAGATCCTAGGACCTTTTAAATGGCACTGGATCCATCTGGTAGATTGAATCAACTCCTACACAATTAATAGAGGGTTGATCTCCAGAGGTCCCTTTCAACCCTAACTATTTTGTGATTCCGTGATGGTCAGTGAAAGGAGACAAAAGCCACAAGTTGTAGCAAGAATAATTCCAGATTCATTGTGACAGTGGTTAAGCACTGCAGGAGGCTGCCTAGAAAGTCTATGGGGTCTTCATGCTTGAAACACTTGAAACTCAACTTGATAAGGCCCTGAACAACCTGACCTGGCTTGGTAGCTAGCCCTGAGGCAGCAGTTGGACTAGACAGCCTCAAGAGATCAAAATTTTATGACTATAAACCACATGCAATGTTATTTTGTAATTTCTTTACTACTGCTTTGCATCATGTTTAATTAGGCAATAGAGGGAGAAGAAAAAAAGAGAAGTGTAGGAAGGACTTGAAGCTATTTGGTTTCTTTAATCAGAAAAAAAAACAAAAGTCCATGGCTACAACAGCCCATGGTCATTTAGTTAATTCAACACTCTTAATTAAAATTAACAGCATTTGTTATCAAGCTCCTTTATCACATTTATGGTATATTTATTTCTTACATGACACTTCATTACTGTCAACTATGACCTGAGAAACTTGACAGATGGAGAAAGAACAGCAGTTCACTGGTAGAACTGGGAACGAAATGTGTTCTTCCCAAAGCTTTAGACATTTTTGTCCATTTCCTGTTGGGAGACCTCTTGTTTAAACTGCTGTTTTAATGGATATTCAAAACTAAGTGAATGCTGTGCATGTTCACATTTGGACAAAACATAGTCAGCTTGCTAGGTCATATTAGAGAGCACTTCACCAGCAAGAATCTCTGCTGATGTAACTTCCAATTTAGTTGTCTTAAATCACATTAATGTAATCTCTGTCCTCATGTTCCAGTGAATTCCTAAACAAAGTAAAGGGAAGTCACACATGGAGTCTCTTTTTTCTTCCAAGATCTCAGCATAAAATAGAAATGGGAAGAAATAGCCACCATAGGAAAAGGCTCTTCTCTTCCAGCTGTTCTATTATGACAGCTTGAGCCCTTGTACGTTCTGTCTCCTGTTGAGTTACTACGTTTCCTGTCTTGTTTTCTCCAGACTGACAGCTAATTTACTGGCTCCCTTTTCACTTCTGCCTTGCTTAAGATTTTTTTGTCACAGCCTGTTTCATAATTTTACTATCCTTTCTGCATTCTTTTTTGGATCATGGTGATGTGGACTCCTGGCAGGTCATAGTAATAAATCGTGTGCATGAGTCCGATGTGCTTTGCTGTAAGACGTCTCTGTGAAAGACATACAGTGGGATTCCAGTTTTCCTGGAAATTTTTACTGTTTGAGCTTCGGTGTATTCTCAGTTACTTTTGACAGGACTGGATATCTTACTATTTGACTCTACTTTTTCATTTGGCAGTCAAACAGAGAAATGCAAAAGTCAGGCAGTGTTGCTTTACTTGCTAAGTTTGTACGATTTATCTGTATTTATTTTTTCCCCCACTGGCTGAATGGATTTCTTGTAATTCAGTTTCTGACTCAGATGCACACACCAACTTGTTTCCCAGCCTTTTTTTGGTACACAAGGAAAGATGACAAACAGTGGGCATGACACTGGAAAATTCACTATGTTAGAACTGTGAGTAATTGTGGGAAGTGTTTGTGAAGAACACTGCTAATGGTGAAAGCAACAAAAGATGTTAATTATCATCAGAGAATTATGTGTGTGTTTCTGTCCAGCAGTGGTTGGAAGCAGACATTTCAACTTGGTGTCACAGGCTGATGTGGCAGATACTACCTATGGGGAAGTTCTTTCTTCAGCAGTTGGAAACTGGTTCATACCTAAAACCTGAGGACTGATGTATCAAAGAAAAGTTCTGTGAATATTTTCTGTCCTCTGGATAATTTTACTATTCATACAAGGGTCCAATACTTTCTGGAAAACAGCTAAGCTATTTGGCTTCAGTAATGTCGTGTTTGAATCTTGTCAAAATGTGTTCACTCTTCATAGCCCATAAAACATTTGAGAATACTTTAGCAGAGAGTAAGTGAACAGCATTGGAGCAAACGTGATAACTCAGTGTTGTTAAACATCAATCCCCAATGGAAATAACTTCGTTTTAATCCCTATATCCAACTTCCACTTACAGCAATAATAGCCACAAATGAAGATACAGGGTAATAGAAGGTTGTAGGTGTTAAAGATGACTGCTCTTAGAAAACTGGAAAAAATATGCACTGTGGATAATGTAAATCTTTGTTCCTATAACATTGATCATATAACCATAGAACTAGTTAAGGAGCCTGTACTCTACTAATCAAACATAGAAAAAAGTTCCACATTTATGGAAGAAAACAGAGAAGAAAAACAGCAGATAAAATACAGTACTTAGATGAAGATTGTATCAAATATGAAACTGTGCTAATTTTGGATGAGATCCATTTCACCTAAAACATCTATAGCAATAAATTAAATAGTGCTATAAAAAAATCTAGTCTGAAGTTTGGATGAAGCCATAGAGGGGTAAAAACATTTACTGTTAATGACACAGAACTGTTCCACACCAGTTTGCCTTGGTGCCAAAAGCAGTTACTGGGCAGTTTTAACTTAGTAGCCCTAAGGTTCCTTCCTTTCCTAGTAAGAATTTGAATTTCTAAAACTCATCGTGTTTCAGACAGGAGTCTTAGTCTTAACTTCAAGATGTCCTAAAATTCTGGGCATCAGTATTTACTAGGCACATTCTAACTTAAATTGGAAGTTCCCAAGGCACTTTTACAGACATTTTTCATTCCATTCTTCTTCAGAGGGGTTGTTCTGTTGGGAGGTTTTCTTTTGTCCATATTTCAACAGACATCAGTAGCACTTATTTCTTGGACAATACCCAGGTGGTAAAGTCTTAATGCAGAAAGTGGGAGGCACAGCTTAAAATGTGAAGATATTGAACTCCCTGCACCAGACTAGTTACTGAATTCGTAGGTCATGAATGTGGAGAATATTATTCTATTTAATTCAAACCCATTGTGCAGTTCAGTCTACAAACTGCTTAGCATGAAAAAAGACTAAGGAAGAAGTACCTAAAAGTTGTCAAATGACGAGCACTGGGACACTTCATGTTTTCAGATCTTGCTTCTTGGAAGATGCATACGTTTTATTTTGGACTATTAATAAAACAAATACAACTTTCCTGCAAGCAGTGACCAAATCTCTGTCTCTGCTTTGTCTCACCTAGTTACTTGAGTGACAGCATAGAAAGTGATGCTTTCTTGGTTGTGTCCCAACACAAAATCTGACTTACTTCTGCACTCGACATTTTTCTTTCAAAGGAGAATGAAGGCAAGGAGCTTACATTCAGTTACTCCCTGTTTCTGTGCCTAAATATTTCTCTTCTGAACAAAATTGAGCCAAGAATTCAAATTATTTCTTTGCTGCTTGAATTCTCTAATCATTAATCTGTTACACCAAAGAAAAATATGCCCTCTGAATACATGGTCTTATAAAAAGAAAAGCCAAGAATAGGCTGCATCCTTGTTCTTTGTACTTTTAAAGACAAATGTAGACTCCTAAATTACCCAGAATCTGGAGAGGAAGGCAGGTTTGATGTATGTCACTGCAGCTGCAGAAGGTGGTTCTGCTGGACAGAATGGCTGTCCCTTTCCTGGTTTAAGGAGGTGTCTCTATCCTCTAAACAGGGAACTCAGGCATTGATTTTAGATAGACAGACTGCACATTCACAAATATCGTACTTTAAATGTTTTTCAGGTAGATTGCCATGAGTTCATTAAATGCTCATTACATATCAATAGTGCTGTTATTAAATGTGAGCCTCCATATGGTAAAAGTCCTGCCCAGACCATTCTAAGCTTGAAAGACAATGTAGAAAACTATGGGTTTCAAGTTTTTTTCATGCCATACTTTAGAAAGCTGCTAGATTTGTTTTGCAGAGATGGGAAGTAACAAAGCCAGGTGAAAAAAAAAGGCAGATAAAAAGACTAAGAAACATTCAAGACTCACTCAGAACTAAACCTTTTTTACAAGGGAAAAGGGCATGCTATGCCTAATAAGTTGTCTACAGGAAACTTTTATTATCTGGATCATAATATGAAAAATTAACAGAAAACTGGAGATTATAGTAGCATGGTAATTAAGCCCAAAATACGTCCTGAAAATAGTCAAATAAAGTGACTTTGCTCTGGGAACAGTTAAAACTCACGGCCAAAAATGTGAGAGGACATTGGTTCAGAATCTGAGACATTAATTTTACGTCTGTCTTTATTTGACCTATGACACAAAAGGCTACATATTTACAATGCAACTGTGCACCTGGGACTATCCTCTGGCACTGAGGCCAAGGGGCATAGAAGAGATTCTGTTGTCATCTTAGATTGTACATCCTTTGAGATCAGTCCCTGGATTGCATTAACACTCAGGCCATACCTGGAAATTGTTTGATAGAGCAATTGCTGGCCCAGGAAAAATGGTGCCAGGGAATGTTCTAAGAGTTTAACGTGTTCAAGTTTCACTGCCCAGGAATGTTCCCTGGCAGTGCTTGATTTGTTAACACAGAAGTAGCCAAAAGCCTTTTGTTTTAGACACTTAAAGTGACACCACTGGAGACACCACAAGCAAAAGATGATCTCTATAGAAAATTAAAGTATTCACAGGACAAAAGTAACACAAAGGTATTTTACAGCATTGATTCTTAAAACTTTGAGATTATTTTTGCTCTGAATAAATAGTTTCTCAGACAGTGATGTCCATAAAGATTATATAATACTGAGTTTAAGATTATTATCTTAGATTAGATTAATTTTACAGAATGATTTATTTAATTTTTTATCCAAGATATTTATTCCAGCCCAAGATATTTATTCCAGGAAGAAAACAGGATCTAGATTGTGGTTGATGTTCCACTGATATTTGCAAGGGAATGAGTTTGGAAAGAGAATTTCTCCAGTTTCCAGTCTGCATATTTAGAGAAGCCAAGTCTATTGAATTATTTGAGCTTCCTTAATATATGGTGTAGAGCTCAGCCTAGTTCCCATTAAGTTACCTCTTTGCTGACTTCATGGGCACTGTGTCGCACCTATAATTTGTCATTTGGTTTTTTAATTTTAATTTTGCTACTTCTCTATCTTTTATTTATGAGCACTGTTTTTAAATGTTATTGATGTGAAATATCCGTATCTATTTTTTAATCCATTCTACCATTTATATTCTAAAAGTTGTGTGAAAACAGAGATGAAAGGAGCTATTTTTTTATCAATAATTGATGGCTAACAACACAGAGAGGAATCTGAATGAAATTTCATGCACAATCTAATATTTACCTTTTTTGGGGCAGCATGTTGCAATAAGTGGTAGGAAGATGAGTGTCCATCACCACAGCTATTACTTAAGTTTGGATAACATGGACGTTCTCTAATCTACGGTAGCAATCACAGGCTACATGACATTTGAAACTGCTTCTAAGGAAGGAATTAAAACCCTATTTGGAGAATTTCTCTGCCAATTGAGGGCAAGTAGAATTACTTTTCTGAAAACTCCATCGCTCAAACTGAAAGAGAAAAAGGAACTCTGTCTCATTCCTTGGGCAGAGAAATAAGGGTTGTGTGGAAAAAAATAAATAGGTTCTATTGTTTCTTTTAGCTCGGTGGAGCAATCCTGAAGACTTTTTGTATTTTAATTGAATTCTTATCTTGACTGAAAATGGTACTGTCCAATTTTGGCTACATTTTTAAAATTCTCCTGCTAGAGGACCAGCAGGAATATTGCTTGTACAGTGTAAATATATGATCTTAATCTATAAATACCAAGATGCTGTAAAAATTTAAAAATCACTGGTGTTTCTGATGGAATATAGCTTTCAGGAAGAGATTATCATAAGCAATCCAATTTGGAAGTGCTCCATATACAGGAACAGGAGTTATGCGGGCCAGAAAACACAGCTGAAGGAATTTTATTTAGATAATTAGAAAAATCAGAACAACCACCCAAAAAGAAACTATAAACTAATTGTGAGCTATATTCATAGCCAAACCAGGGGAAACTAAGCTAATAGTTTTGTTCTTATAGTATATAAAACTGGCTGTGCCCTGGAAAGCCTCAGACTATGGTCTATAATTCTCTCCATAATGGCTGCTGAATTGCTAGTTCCCATTCACATAGTAATTCTTTGCAAATGTTTTTTAATGCAAAGAATCAAGATGTTCAGTCTTGAAAAAATCCCAGGCTTCAAAGCACAGTTTGTCTTTCCCTCTCACATATATTCCAAAGAGATTTTTTTTTTTTAACTAAACAATGGGAAATGCCTTTCTCACTGTGAGATTTACTGCTCCTTACAAATATCTGACAGTTAACCTTGGCAGTCATTTTATTGCAAGAGGATGCAAGAAAAACTTCTCAAAATTCTGGGACCCTGCTCATCTGGCAGCTAGAGGATTCCAGCAAAGCCTTGCTTGGCCTTGATCTGAGAGTATGGAAGTCCATGTGAATACCTTAAAACAAAAAGAAGGCTGAATGTTGAGGGGCTTTTCCCAGTATATCTGCCTGAGATAATATCTACTAGTGTTTATTTGTTTCTGTGATTATTTCACACAATTTTAGTTGTCAAAAATCTATTGTTCCCATTTACATTCATTGAATAATTACACTGTATGGCTACTGTGCAAACCAGGCAGTTTCCCCCTTTCACTATTTTTCTTAGTTTTCTAAATCATATAATACAACAGTATGATTTCCTGTTGATTCCTGGTAAAATTTTTAATGATTTGCAATAAATTTACAACTGATGCACACTAATGTTACTGGGAGTATTTCCATTCCATAATAGGCTGTGAATCATGCTTTTTACTGGTAATCATAATGTTTTCAAGAAATCTTACTGGAAATTTTTTATGAACGTACAAACCAATCCCAGAGCTGGGAAATGACAATGTGCGGTTTCTGTGGCTCAGCTTTTGTAGTGGGGAGGCTATAGGGGTGGCTTCTGTTAGAAGCTTCAAGAAGCTTACCCTGCCTGGTAGAGCCAATGCCAGCCGGCTCCAGGATGGACTTCCTGCCGCTGGCCAAGGCCGAGCCAATTACGAGTGACAGTAACGCCTCTGTGATAACGTATTTAATAACAGAAGGTTATTGCGCAGGTGAAAATTCCAGCCAGGGAAGAGCGGAGTGAGAACATGAGTATTACAACATAGACACCAAGGCCAGTGCAGAGGGAGGGGCAGGAGGTGCTCCAGGTGCCGGAGCTCAGGCCCTGCAGCCCGTGGTGCAGACCAGGGTGGAGCAGCTGTGCCCCTGCAGCCCATGGGGGACCATCGGGGTGCAGAGACCCCCCTGCAGCCCATGGAGGAGACCGTGCTGGAGCAGGTGGATGCATGAAGGAGGCTGCGACCCCATGGGAGGCCCAAGATGGAGCAGGTCCTGCCAGAGACCTGCAGCCCATGGAGAGAGGACCCCATGCTGATACAGGTTTTGCCCAGTTAGGACTTGTGGCCCCTGTGGGGGATAAATGTCGGTACAGCTCATCCATGAAGGACTGCACCCCATGGAGGAGTGACCCATGGGACAGCAGTTTCATGTAGAATTGCTTTCTGTGGGATGGACTCATGCTGGAGAGGTCCGTGAAGGACTAATATAGTAATACATTTAATTAATATCCCCACTTTGAGTTTGTTTTGCCCATGAAGGTAATCAGTACATGACTTTCCCAGCTGTTATCTCAACTCATGAATCTTTTGCTGGTTTTTTTCTCTTCTCTGTCCACTTGCAGAGGAGAGTGAGAGAGCGGCTTTAGAGGGTACCTGGCTGCAAAAGGAGTCATGTGTGATATTTCCACAGAAATCAACATGCAATGACTTTTAAAGTTCTTTTTTAGTAGAAATGTAATGTCCAAAGTTGTTTTTTTTTGTCATTTAGTAAGACACTACTTTTGCCATCATTTGCTCAGAAACTGTTTACAGACAAACTTATTATTGTGCTATCATAATGCTGTCCAGCCATGAATGCCCTTATATACACAGACATTTGTGACCAAGAAAACAATTCTCCAGGAGGTAGTCCAACCCAAGTCGAGGTCTGTACACCTTGTGTAGGTGAAATGCTATTCTGTAAGGAGTAGCAGCTGTGTGCACAGTAGCACTGTAAGTGTGAATAATACTTGGAGAATCACCAGGTAAAGCTCCATAATTCTGTCTAATGTGAACCCTCACTGGGTGCCATGTGGTTTTGTTTGTGCAAACAACTGCATTCAGGGACGTTCCACTTGTGTGAAGTGATGGCTTTCCCATCTCTGTAATGTATCAGATCCAGTGAGAGGAGGTTAAGATGAAAAATCCACTTCTGCGATCTTGTATATGAGAACTATAGAACCAAAGAACATTGCAAATGGGATCTTACGTCAATATTTGCAGTGAGGTAAAGTTTGTACCCGGTGGAGATCCAGATCATATATTTTAAATATTGGATTTCTGCTACTTTTTGTGACTTTGGGTTTTAAAATGCATTCTCTTTATACAGGTCTAGTAGAGCATAACATTAGGAAAGCTGAATGATACAGGAGGCTACATTAATTGTAAGAATTGCTTCCCTTGACATACTTCGAATCTTGTCAGAGAATCACAGTTGTGTTTCAGGAGGAAAGCAGAAATCAGCCTGACAGTGGGCCAACACTAACTGGACAGTTTTGACTACTCCTACCCTTGGAATCTTTGCATAGTTACATTTCTGTTACCTTAGCTATACATCAACATGTGAGCACAGTAAATATTTAATTAGAAAAAAATCTGTGATCTGTGAAAAGAGTAGTTGTTCCCCACCTCCCCATACTGAAGAAAGAGCATTTAAGAATAGTTGTCCCATAAAATCAGGGAAGAGAATCTATATAAAAATAATTTATAGGGGTAGTGTATGAAGTCAAATTAAAAATTGAGGAAACTTAAAAACTAGCAACAGAGATATGCTGATAATATAATGGATTAAAGAACTGTGAAAAAAGATAACTGCATATTTCCAGATTCTTGACCATGTGCTATTTTAATTCTTACCTGTTCAATTTCAGAATTTTTTACTTGAATCACTGCAACTGGTATTTTAAAATTAGTGAATTCTGGAGCCAGTGAATTCTACTTACATTAACAAAATTATTCTCATGTTATTTGCAAAAGCAAGATGTTCCTTCTTAAGTGAGAAAGTGGCAACTATCTTAGAATAGTAACTGTGAGAAGAAAATACTTCCTCTAGCATTATACAATATTTTTATAATGGGCAAAAAACTGAAATATTTTGGGATCAGCTTCAGATATGTTAAATTGAAAACAGAAATAATCTCACTGAAATTATACATAGATGTAATCAGTAGCAATCCTTTGAATTAATGGTAACGTTAGTATGAAAATCCTTTTCTTTTTATGTCTAATTACTAAAGTAGAGTTTATGCCTAATGAAAAGGGCTTCCATTTCTTCCGGTCTACAGAGTAAAATTTTTGTGCACTCTATTTTTCAATAAAAGATTTCCATGGAAAATGCCTTTCAAATCTATTCTAAATATTTGCTACTAGAATGGCTTGATTCCAAAAGTTTTCCAAATGGATGGTTTTGAGTGTTTCCAGAATTAATTCTGAAGTCTTCTGTTACTAATATAGATTCAGTGAAGAGAAAACAATCAGAAGTTTCAGCACATTATGTCTTGTATACCTTAGTTTATTAGAGGACGATATATTGCTACATCCTCAGTTAGCATAAATCAATCTAGTACAGCCACAAGGATTTTTGCCAGCTCTGATCTAGTGTCTAGTCAATCCTTGGCCTGTTCACTAAAACAACAGATAAGTTTGCCAGATTGGACATACTATCTTAATTTGACTCTTTCTACTTTGATATAAGGAAAGTCAGCCTATAGTATCAATCGAAGATGTGTTGTTAGATGTCTCAGGTAAAGAACCTCCCCTATCCTTAAATTAATTTTGTTACTCCTTCTCCTATACTTAGTGGGGGGGATTTAGCCAAATTTGTGCAAATCCGAATAGAAATCTGTCACTGTTTGTTCTGGATCTTGACCCAGCTTCTGCAGAAGTCAAGGGCAATCTCCCACTGGCTGCCGAGACAGATCAGTCACCAGAGGCAAAAGTCCCCAGAGTATTAGTTCTTCACAGGGATATGCAGGAGGAGATGATCACACAACAAGAGTGGTCATTATGTAGGAGGGAATTTTTCTGGGGATGAAGCATTCAGGATGTTTATCAAAACTTTTGTTATGTTATGTTCTGGAATTAGCATGCTTGTCTATTGCAGAAATACTTTTATTCACTGGCTTTTTGCCAGGTAGGATTTTTGTTTTCATACTACCTCACAAATTTCCCTAGAAACATTTGTTGCTCCAGATTGTGCCTGAGTATTTATCTATTTTTCCAGTAAATGTTAAAAATTTGTTCATATTTACTACAATATAAAAACCCAAACTAACAGAAATAAACCTAAAAGCATTAAGGATTTTGAGTCTGATCTTTCAAAGCTTTTCCCCAGTCAACTTTGACAGTATTCCTCAGGAGAATTAAGTTTACTGAAGTAAGTATCAGCATTGTCCTCATCAGTTGAAATTATGAGGTCCTGATAGAGAGACTCTTTGGTTCAGCCTCAGAATTAAGATCTCAAAAGGTGGGTGACAAAAGTTGTGACTTGTGAGTCTTAAAGTATGAAACTTTTCTCATTTTCAGAAGAATTTATCTGTCAGATAGAAACTGGGTCAGGAAATGAGGGGGATTCCTGGAAGAGTGTCCCAGACACCTTTTCAAAGGCTGAAGACTGGGAGAGGGAAAGTTTAAGGGGAAAAGAAAAGATGTTTACACACTTCTTGCTTCCTTAGCAGAAGTTCTAAGATCCTTACCCATCTTTTCCAACCTGTTTTCCATGATCTCATATTTACACTTCACTTTCCTCATCTTTTATTTCTTCTCTGTGACTGCTGTGGACAACATCAGCATCATGGCATCTGACAGTGTGCTGGCACAGGATAATATTTGTATTAGCAGTGTTGCTAAAGGATTTGAAAAGATTTGTCCTGTAATACCAGAACTGGATACTCAGGCATCCAGACAGTGTAAACTGGTGGTCAGTCCCACCAATGTAAAGACTTAACACATTGTAACTGATGAGTGAGTGTTGGCTGCCTTTGCTATGCTTGGAAGCTGTGCCACATAGGATGCTCTACTTTTATTCTAGGGTACATAAGACATTAAAAAATGACTGGCACACTATGAAAAGATACTAGACGTCCTATGATTAAGAATACATCCAAGATGGGGGGTTTTGCGTGTTTATTATCCCAGCTGGCAACATTTGGCTTTCTGTTTTTCTCTTTCCTAGTTGTATGAGTTAATCAACTTTGTGGCATGCATGGTTTTGTCCACATAGTCTTACAGCCATGCATTTCCAGTCAGTGTTGGGACCTCATATATTTATCCCACAATGATTATTCCCTATTCTTTGTGGACAGATGGTTGTTGCTAGAAAAGAATTTTGCCACTTTATCTAGTAATTTTTTTTCTTCTTTTGCTCTAAAAAAGGGAATTTTGTGCCATGGAACTACTCCTTATTAGAGAACTCTTTGCTAAAAATGATTTTACCTAATTTTCTTGCAATCTTTCAATAATTGATGTGACTCCATTCACTTCAATAGATTTAGCTGGCTAAAAGTGTTGTAGGAAGATCTTTCTTGAAAATAGGTATAATCTTTTCACAGTCAGTCCGAACTGGTAACAGATATATCACAAATCTTCATTTGGACTTTGCTGGTTTAGAATTGCACAATAGATAATTATACTGTTATTATTTAGTCCTAATTTTGCTGTTTTAAGTTGCACATTTATCCTTACAGTAATTTTATTTCAGTCAAAACAGTTTCATTTTTTTTCAGAGTTTATCCTGGGAAGATGATATGACATAGCATTCTGAAGGAAAAGATTGATATTTTTCAGAGATGTAGAAGATTTGCTTATAATCACTTTGCAATCATTTTGGACCATAAGCTTTAAAAGGTAGCCAACCCATTATTTCTATTAGTAGTAATGAAGAGAAAATAGGATGTGAAGTTATTTAGATACTTCTTTTCCAAAACCAGTAGTTCTCATGAACGTGGGAGACTAGCTGTGGCTTGATTCGCGTGCGTTTTGTCAGAAACAGTCTCATGGTTTGAGGGATAATCTCATTTCACACGGTTCGGGGGGAGGGCAATTTTTAAGTGCAGTCAGTAAAATGACATTAACTGCAGTGAATACGCATATGCAAACAAACACAAAGTCCTGTGTGAACTTATCCTCAGCTTCCTGTGGGAATGACATCTTCAATGGATTACATTTGAGCTCACTGAGAATCAGCAGGGATGACAGCTGAGCTGGAAGCTATGCCAGAATACTGGTTGCCGTCTGGTTTTGTATATGTTTGTGATACCTATACTTAGCCTGCTGTCTGGAGTAGAGACAATAAAAATGGAACAAAGTGTGACTGTAAAAGGAGCCTGATGTGTTAGTCTTCTGAGTAGTTGTAACATTATTAGAATAGAATAGAATAGAATAGAATAGAATAGAATAGAATAGAATAGAATAGAATAGAATAGAATAGAATCATCAAGATCGAAAAAGATCTCCAAAATCATTGAGTCCAACCTGTGACTGAATATCACCATGTCAAGTAAACCATAGCACTAAGTGCCACATGGAGTCATTTCTTGAACACTTACATGGATTGTGACTCCACCACTTCCCGGGACAGCCAGACTCAAAGCTTAACCACCCTTTCATTGAAGAAATTCTTCCCAATGTCCAACGTGAACCTCTCCTGGTTCATCTTGTGACCATTTCCTCTTGTCCTATCACTAGTTTTCTGGGAGAAGAGGCTGATCTCCACCTAGCTACAACTTCCTTTCAAATGATTGTAGAGAATGATGAGGTCATCCCTCAACCTCCTTTTCTCCAGGCTAAACAACCCCAACTCACTCAGTTGCTCTTCATATGAACTGTGCTCCAGACCTTTCACCAGCTCTGTTGCCCTTCTCTGGACATGCTCCAGCTCCTCAATGTCTTTCTTCTAGTGAGGGGCCCAGAAATGAAGACAGGATTTGAGGTGTGTTCACCAGTGCTGAGTACAGGGAGTCTATCACTGTCATAGTCCTGCTGGCCACACTATTGCTGACATAAACCAGGATGCCATTGCCCTTCTTGGCCACCTGGGCACACTTCTGGCTCATCAACACCCCCAGGTTCTTTTCCACTGGACCGCTTTCCAGCCACTCTTATCCTAGTCCATAGTGCTGCATGGGATCATTGTGACTCAAGGACAGGACCCAGTACTTGGCCTTGTAGAACCTTATACACTTGGCCTTGACCCATTGATCCAGCCTGTCCAGGTCCCACTGCAGCGCCTTCCTACCCTGCAGCAGATCAGCTCTCACCAATTTGGTGTTGTCTGTGAACTGAGTGAGAATGCACTCAGTCTCCTCACTCAAATCAACCACAGTGATATTAAACAGGACTCGCCCTAATATCGAACACTGCGGAACCCCACTAGTGACCAGCCACCAACTGGATGCAGCACCACTTACCATCACTCTCTGGGCCCAGCCCTCCAGACAGTTTTTAATCCAACAAAAAGTGCTCCTGTCCAAGCCATTGGCTGCCAGATTTTCCAGAAGAATGCTGTGGAAGACAGTAACAAGGCTTTACTGAAGTCCAGGTAGACTACATCCACAGCCTTTCCCTCATCCACCAAGTCATAAAAGGAGACCAAGCTGATCAAGTTGATCAAGCAGGACCTGACTTTCCTGCTGGCTGTGCCTGATCCCCTGGTTGTCCTGTTTGTGCTGTATGATCACGCTCTGTTCAAACTGTTCCATAACCATATATCAAGATGTTTCCTGAAATGTATTTTCTATTTATGAACTTTTTTATGGCTCTAAGACTTTTTTATTAAGTTGTTAGTACTAGTTATTTTAACGTCTTATGCTTGGTGCATTTCTCGATAGCAAGGTAACTTCTGAAAGGTAAAGTTCATTAAGTGTAGAAATTATATGCACAGAATGGAATTAACAAGTTATGTATATGGGCAACATAACACAAAGCCCTGAAGAGAGATCTGGTTCTAACTTGCTGTCCTTTCTGTTTGTGAATACATGCTTAGAACTGCATTGCCTTGTTTCATCAGAAATCACTTTATATGTAGGGGTGGTATGTGAACAGATTAAAACACAGCCTTTATCCAAAAGCATGACAGTGATGTGCAAATCAGATGCTTCACAGCTGCTGCCACTATCTAATGCTATTAGGGTCTCTTATAAGTGATTTATTGATGTGAAAACTATAGCAGTGACATAACCTACATTTCAAGAAACAAAGACAAAATTTCAAATAGGAATAAGAAGGCTTTTGCATACATTTATAAGGTCCTCCTGAGCTTTGTTTTCTTTAAGTTGAACAGTCCCAGCTTCCTCAGCCTTTCCTCAAATGTCATATGCATATCATATTCATGGCCCTTAGCTGAATTCGCTCCAGTATGTCCACGTCTCTCTGGTTCTGAGTGGCTCAGAGCTGTACCCAACAGTCCAGATGATTCTCAGCAGTGTTGAAAAGAGGGGAAGGATCACCTTCCTCATCCTGCTGGCAACACTCTCTCATGCAACCCAGGAGGCTATTGACTTTTGCTGTTATGGCCCTTTGCTAGCTCATGGTCAGCTTCATATCAGCAGGGTCCCCAGGACATTCTCTGCTTTGCAGCTGGTTATCCCCAGCTTGTGCTGTTCCAGCCAGAGAGCACATGAAGTAGTCTTGGTCTCAGTCTCCCACAAAGGAACTGGTTTTCATGCAGCCTGAGTCATGATGGCTTTTCAGCTCAGTCTCTCTGAGTATATAAAACTGACTATTGCCAATATCCTTCCCTTCAGCCTGTGGAGTATTTTTAACTATCCTGTCATACCCTTACAAAATGAACAAAAAATTATGAGTAACAGCCTCTGTCTGAATAGTTAGAAGTTAATCGGTAAAGGAATCTGAAGAGCAGAGACATGACTAAAGTTCTAAAATGGAGCAGCTTTATGGGAGCTGTGATGTGCATCAACACCCTCATGCTTTCACTGAAGTTACATAGTTTTGAAATTATCATTACTGCTTATAACTTGCTAAAGTGACACTTAATATGTAATTAAAAATAAATAACTTAAAAAATGCTTGTTTTCAAAGCTAATGCCTAGGAACTGTCTTCTTTCAATTTATTTCTATCTGAGGCTTAATGGTGGGATAAACTTATGCAGATTTAGAGTATCGTCTATCCTTGTTTGAGGTTGCTAGTCTCTCAATGCTAAACAATGCTAAACAACTCCTTCAGGCCTGAACTGGAAGGAGTATTGTGGTAACTGCCACAGTTCCATGGTTGCTCTGCAATCTTAAGGTTGTTTGACCCTAGCATGTGATTTGTGGATGTAGTGAAGAATATGTTCACTATGTCCTGCCTTTATAAGGAATCATCAGAAGTCACTGCTAATGGAGAGTTTGCACCATATAGCAATTGTAATTTCATATAATTCATTCCAGTGGACTGAACAGTATGAATGTTAACAGCTGTCAATTATAAAACAATAATTTGTGCTAAAATTTCTAGGATATAGAAGAACACTGAGTAACTTGGCAGTATAAAATGTAGTGTGTGAAGTAAGTTTTCCCTTTGATGTTATTTTTCACTTTTGATGCTTTGTACATTGAATCAGTGATACGTCATTGTAGGTGTATTTTCCTTGAATAACCTGAGAAAGTGAGGGCCAAATGGAAAACTTTTTAAAGGTCTTGTTGATTTAGTTTAGGAATAAGTTCTGCAATATACTTCATATGCTACTCAAATTCAAGATTTTTGTTATAATTTAGCAATATTTTACAAAGTGCACTTCATTCAATGCCCTTCATTTTATACATTGTACATGTACAGAACACATACATGTAAATATAAGTTCTTTTTTTAATTAAATAAACTCTATTGGTGTTTTTTTTTGAAGGCTTGGAGAGATGGGACCAGACCTGTATCTACCTTTAAAACACAAAGAATATAAAAACTCTGTTATAAAGAGAGCTCTGCTCAATGCAGCAACATAATCTGTCTTTAGTTGGAACAATAACTTGGATTGGACTCAAGAGCAGCCCCTTTTCTTACCGTGAAAGGAAGAAGATTTGAGACGAGTAGCACTGTAAAACTTCTGTGTGACACATTTGAAAAAAATGATTAAGGATGTTATGTAAACACTGTGTCTTAGTGCTCTGCAGAGGGAGGACTGCTCCCATCTTTTGGTGATCAGCAGGAAATCTGCTGGTTTTATCTACACATTATGTTTTATCCAGGGCTACATCTGAACAGAGACTCCAGGTCTCTTCAGGGGGTAGATCATGTGCATGAAGAGATCCAAGTAACCATGACCTATTCTGTTCAGTGTTAGAATAAGATCTGGATTCTGTCTCCAAAATCTTGGCAGCATGTAGTTTTAAAAGTCACTGGTAAGTGGCACTGAAAGAATGTAAAGGGAAATAGGGGTTCCTTCTTCAGGTACAGTTCCTTCTCAAGGAAAAGAAGCCTCCACTTATACAGCTTATTTGTGCCAACTTTCATGTACATAAAGTTACTTTTGTTTACTTTATATGTGTGCAGTTAGAAATTCACTATTAGAAGTGCTAGAGCTGTAGACCTAAGCATGTTTCAAACACTAAACCATTCTCTTTCTTACAGATCATTTAGGACATTATTCACTGAAAATAGAAAGAAAATTTCTTAAATATGCTGAAGTACACCATAGATACAATGTTACTTTTTTTTGGTTGAAATTACTGTAATTGATTTTACTTCTACCTGCAACATGCACTAATGTAATATCTGAAGCAAAATTATCACAAATCAGTAAACACTATTTTCTACATGATGTTTCATCTGTAGGCAGTGCACAACTGGAAAAAAACTTCTATATACAGATGCTTTGGTCTTCAGAGGAGGAACTGGACAAAATGTTTCTCCATAGTTTAGCCACTTGACATGTGTGAATAGATAGTCTTTGTTCTTTTTGTCTCAGAGCATCATTCCCAAACTCTATGTCACTCTTGCAAGTTCAATCCTCATGTTCCTGGATATAACATTGCTATTACCTGAAGTAAAGTAACAAAACAAGCTCTAACCCCAACAGACTGCAGTGAAACTGGGGGCAAGGGTAAGGGAAATCAGGCCCAGATTATTTAAAGTGCAGCTGTGAACGAAATGAGGAAGGAAAGAGAAATGTGGGAGGATGAGTAACAAAACCAGAGAAGTGTATGGAAACTACTGAATTTTCTCAGGGGCATTCTCCACCCCATAACACAACATGTTTATTAACTTTTCGAATCTCAAACATAATTATAGAAAATCTTTCTCCGTCTCCCCCACTGTACCCAGTATGGGTTTTACCTATGTGCCACTGACCTCTTTGAAAGAATCTTAGTGTATCATTTGGCTAGTAAATGTAGATATCTGAAATTTATGGCAGAACAGCTTTAATCCATAGCTAAGATATCTGGCAGGAGATTTGATTCTTCTAGTGAGTTAAGTCTGGGGCAAACTGCTGTGTTTTCCTGGGCTAAGTTTTCTTTCAGGAAAGGAAACTTTTGCAATTGGCCTAATCCTTTGAGCTCTCAAGCAGGGAACTTGCTGTTTCTTTGTTCTCACAGGATGTTTCTCAGCAAGCAAGTGTATTTATAGTAAATATGGGAAGATACAAAATTAGATTTAATTTGCCTCATTGATAAGTGGGATAAAATATATAAGCATTAAAATGGATGTCTTCCAAAGCTTCACAACCATAATAGGATTCATTTTTTAAAGCAGAGCCTGCACCTTCTGAAAAGGAGACTCTAAGTTTTTCAAGTCCAAATACTAAAAGGAAAAAAAATCTCAGTATTTAAATGTGAAATATGACTGAAAAATATATAAGGAGCTAGCTATAGCATCCAACAAAGTCACAAACAAACCTCAATTTTACCCATATTTAATTTACTTCCATATTTGTAGTCACATCTCAAAGGAATTTTAATGGAAATTCAAGTTTAGGACATGTGGTGACTGACACCAAGAAGTTTCCCTGGACACGAATCTATTTTGTAAAGAAATTGATTTCAGTTTATACTTTGTCACAAAACACTTTTTCACAGGCTAGCAGCTTGAGAGCAAGTGTAGGCAGTGAGTCTAGAAACTTTGTTTGTGCAATATTGTGTCCAGATGTGCTTTCTGCAAATAAATGTAGTCCAGAAACTGGGATTTTGAATTATGACCCCATTTAAGATGAGACATAAAAGGCTCAAGGACTGATGCTGAAACCTCAGTTCTTCAAGGGGCAAAATGGTAAATGAAGATTTGCTGAGGTCTGATATTTATGCTTCGAACCTTCCCTTTACCAATGTGAAATAATGTGTAGAAGCACTGTGTGAACATGAATGAACAGCCTGGGGACAGTAACACAGTACAGAAATGTGTTACTGCATGGTTACCAAAGTTCTGCCTGCAAGGGCGAGGACAGAGCCTGCAGTGACATGCCACAGGTACTAACCAGGTTGGAGCATGAGTCCAGAGCCCCTTTGGGCAGTGGCCACATGCCACTGCTAAGGTTTTCCTTTATATCTTGGCTTAACTGGGCATGAAATCTCATAGTGCAGTGGCAACCAAATCTACACAGGCATGTGTGTGTTTTGTAAATGGATGTGAACTGTGTTTGAAGACACCACAATTAGCAGAGCCAGTTCTTTAATTTTCCCCTTAGCTCTTTGAAAGATAGCACTTCTGAACCTCTCCTCTTTTACCCCATCAAACAGGAATTAAAAAATAAAATATGTTTATAAAACTTGACATTGTGCTTAGACTTTCAAAATGACAGAATGGGTATGTCAACCAGAAATATGTTCTCCGGGGAGACTCAACACCAGCAAATATTGTATTCTGATTTTTAATTGAAAATTATCTGCCTTCCAAAGAAAGGGATGACTTTTTTTGGTTATCTGTGCTGGCTTTCCTCCTGACTTTCATCCTGTTTGAAGTCAGGAGATCCTTAGAAAGGCTGCAATAACCTTAGTGTAATTACAGTGATAATGTACAGAAAAGAAAACTTTCTATTATTTATCAAATACAACTGTATTTATCAAATACAACTGCTCTCCCACTTTTTCTCTTAAATTCTGCTGGAGAAACAGGGAGTGATAACTAATCACCCTGCATGGAAGTTGATTCATTGTCATCCTTTAGCCCTATGCAATCCTTGAGGTGTGAGCTCTGAACTACAGGAAGGTGCTTCCACACAGGCTCTTGTAGGACAATCATCATCTCATATGTCTCAGCATGACTTGAGTTTTTCAGGACAAAAAATCACTAAGAAAGGCAGAATAACTTCACTGGTGAATTAATTGCCCAGTGAATAGTACATTTCTCTTGCACTGCATATTTTAAAATCTGACTAGTTATAACTTAGATAGCATCTTTGCAAACCTGGCATTGATGTGGTCTTTATTAATGTATGTATTTAAAGCATATATCCAAATTTACTCAGTCATTGTATCTTGTTCTGTGACAGAAAGCTGCGATTTAGATTGTGCCAGCAATATGTGATTGTGCCAGCACAGGAATACATGTCAAGCTTTAACCAAGTTGAATGTTTTACTTCAATGCACTTCATGTGATACACACAGAAAATATGAAGTACTCTTGATACTATTACATATAAGTGGTGTTTTGGAAACCTGCCATATTTAAATGGAATTCACGCACAGGAAAAAAAGAGGGTTCAAAATTTCAGTTATAACAGAAAGAAAGGTAGAAAGGTGTACAGAACGAAGGCCCTGCACTGAGGGCAGTTACTTGATCAAAAAATGTAGATTACCTTAGGTGGGATGCAAGCTCATCAGTGCTCAGGGTGGCCCCTGGAAAATTTTGCCTTTATGAATAGGATGGACTCTGAGGAATAGAATGATAATTAGTGGTTAGCAAACTAGACATTGCTAGGAAACTACTGAGACACCTATTGGGCCAATTTGTTGCAGGAAGAGGGTTCATTCCTCAGAGCAGTGTGTATGCACACCACTGCCCATGGGAAGTAGAGGAATTTTGTTAAGCTTCTATGAGGATATGTTCTTGAGCAGAGTCCTTGTACATGGATATATTTCCCTGGAAAATGCAAAATGTCAGAAAGAAATGAAAAACACCAGAATGTCTGGAAAACGAAGAGAAATATTTTAATTAGTCTTTGATAAATGTGGATAAGAAATTTGAATAAAACTGGATTTTAAGGAGGAAAAAAGATTAACTGAAAAAGTATCCTGACTTTGACATACATTTTAGAGTGTGAAATCTTTATTGTACCTGACTAGAAATAAACATTGAAATTTTACTACTGAGCATTTCTGGTATATATACTATCTACTGTTGGAAAGGAAATGCTGAAAATTTTTATTTAGCATGAGTTTTCTGATCTGAAAAATCAATGAGAGAGAGAGAGAGAAGGCATTATATAAAGAACTAGCTTGTAACACAGATACATCTGCCTCAGACATACAGCCAGAGGAAAATTTAATCCCCTAAAGAGTAGATGAGCAATAGGGACACAAGTTGCTTTAGATTTTGCGAGGCTCAGTTTTGCATCTGTCATGCAGAGCACTCACTGACAGCAGTCAAGAGGCAGAAAGGAGACAGTATTCTGATGTGCTGTAGAAACATGGCAGGTGATAGACATTTCAGATTCTCAAAGAACAGATGAAGCCTTCTGCTTCACTTTAGACATCTATAGTGGGAGCATCTGTGCTCTGACTAGTCAGGATTATTTCATCAGCATAAATGAAGAAAATCAACATTTTTACACTTTGATAGGATTCATCTTGTGAATGTCTATGCTGTGGGGAATCCTGTCCTAGATGTGACTCATTCTCTTCATTGATGGCAGAAGGAACCAAGGGTGATGAGCTTGGACATAAAATTATACCTTGCAGGTATTCAAAGCTAAATGAAATGACTCTTGGCAAGGCTGTGTTTTGTGAGCAGATAACTAATACAGGTTTTGTGCCATTTTGTTTTGCAGTATCCCAGTGAAGGGTTAGCAGTTAAGGAGTGTTTAAAAATGTCTGTTTCAAAATGCTTTCTATAGTAGCAAAGAAGGAGGATATGTGATAGCAGCCATAGTACCTACAATGAGTGCCAACTCTTCCTTTCCTAGGAATGGTTACTTAAGTCAGCACAGCATTTCTTCAAACTAACAAGAACCTTATGAATATCTCTACAAATAACACAAGCTCAGATTTTAGCAGGAATGACTGTTAATTGAGTGCAGATGGTTTAGGTCGCTGATCAGCTAAATAATCAGATAAGTAAGAGTGACCTGATGCAGAGGAAATTACAACATCAGCATAAAGAAAATTATTGTTGTTCCTATGTAAATTAATCATCTGTAATTCACTCTGCTGGGTATGTGTGTTTTGTCACAGCTGGCTAAAGGATATAGCCATTCCAGACCATTCAGCTCAGGTACTATTTCTAACTGCTGTTCATCTGGCAATGCCAGACCTGTACAATCCTCACAACCTCTCTTCTGTGGAAGTTTCTTTCTTTCTTTCAATGTAAGGCATTATTTGATTACATTTAAAATATTAAAGGCTCTAGAGTAAAACCCATACATGATCTGAATGATGACAACTTCATTTTCACTTCTGTTGCTGGTCTAAGCGAATTGAGGTGTCCTGGAATCATCCTACTAATTACAAGGCAAAAGCCAGACTTAGAGGCAGGCTGACCAATCCTCCTCAGTTCCTTTAGGCTCGCATGTCGGATAGCAGGCTCCTCCGCTAAAAATTATTAGTGGATTAATTTTCTCCAATCTGGGGAGATGCTTCCAGCCTTGTTTTCAGGACCTCCAAGCTACCCTTCTATATGAGTATGACAAAAGCTGAGAAGAAATAATTTCTCATCTCATTTCACCTTTTAGTCTTCTTTAGACTTTTCATCACTGTACCACATTAAACAAAAGGACTGATCAGGCTTATTCTGTTACAGTTGGTTGCATACATACCTTATATGTGCAAATGCCTTCTGCTTAGGCTGTCTGTCTCTCTGAAGACAGACCTAAGCTGATCAATGAACCAAAGAGACCCTTCTCTCAGTTCCACTTTGTGTCTGAGAATACATAACTTTATGGGTTGGATTCACTGGTCATAATGAGTATGTCCACAAGGTCAATGTTCACACTAGTCATCGAGGTGTCTTTTATCCTCAGGTGTATTCCAACTCATCCTGGAATAGATAACCATAAGCCCCTCACAAGTTACTTCAGTGATATCCTGTTCCAATAATTTCCCATTTGTTCAAATGAGGCCTCATTAGTGCTAGATGAAGTCCTGAAATCACTTCATAACTCAGTAGACATGTCCTGGGACTTAGTTTATCCTGTTTTGTTGCTGCAAAATAACATGCAGATGGTTTATCATGAGCAATCACTCCCAGTTCACTTCTCTGACCGATGTCCTGTGACATTAACATTAGACTTTATAAACCTCAAGTGCGTTAACATTTGAGAGCTTTCATCTTAGCAGTCATATAGTCTCAGTGAAAGACATTCATTAAACCCAGCTCATACTCACAGTGAGTAAACTTTCTCATCAATGTTCCTCAAAGGTCAGGGAGATGATGAAGGAAAAATTCTGTAGTAATAATTAATAGTAAAGGTTTAAATTTATAAAGCACTTGTATTCTCAGTATTCCAAAGTATATTAAAAACATGTGGAATAAAAATGTTTGTACCTGGTGTTGCAGAAAAACATGAATATCACTGAAATGGAATTTTGAATAATTGCCAGACTGGACTGTGTATCATAATTTTAACTAATACTTAAAAAATTTCCTCTAAAATACTATTATGACTGGTTCTCCTAAACATGACCTTAAAAGCCCAGCCACCAAGTCAGACCTGTGTTAATGTGATACTACTCAAAATCGGGACTCAGAAACATCATGATATTTTTACAGGGGCATGGTTCAGGTTATTATGAAACCATTTTCTTTTTTCCTTTTCTGGCAAGTGTTTCCAGGATGCCGTCTCTGGAAATGCTCCTTTGTGCTCTGAAAAATAAAGGAGTCTTCTCATTCACTTCTTAATCTTGGCAGCTAATAAGCAGGGTTTCTCAAGGAAAAGCTGCCTTACAAAATTTGCCATGTTCTTATGTGGAAACTGGATCCTTATAATGACAATTTTCCACAAAGACAGAGCATACAGGTTTAATTTCTCTGTAAAGGGCAGTAGCCTAAATGCCACACCAGCAAAAGCAACAACCTTTGACAGGTAACATCCAGCATCATGGTACACAGCCAGATAATGTGAGAAGAGTCTATGACCTAATAACTACACAAGCTAATCGCCACAGACAGATCTAACTAGAAAAGCAATTATTCTGGGAATCCATTTCTTGCTGAACAGATCCACTCTTTAGTCCTACCCTACAACTGAAAATTGCCACTTATTTCAGCTGGCTCTGAAAAGGGTGTAATTTGTGTTCAGATCTATATGTTTATGCAAGTGACAACACTGAATTCCTGGTGTATGTTGTTTCTTTTAGCACTGCAGAGCCAACAAAGGGGTCTGCAAGAGGGAGTTAGATATGAGGCAGGCTTGTGCTTCATCAGCAGATCTGTCTCCTCCCTTCTGATTGCAGTTTCCTTATGGCTGATTGTGATTGTGAGCCAAGGAAAAATCACAGCTGTTGTTCCAAAAAGCCTCTTTAGAACAGGGTAAATAAAATCCTGTATCACTGGTGAGTCAATTAACGTGAAATGGTCTGATGTTGATTTTGCAGGCTCATTTTTTAGTGGCTACCAAGTATAAAGTTCAAAAACGAAGATCTACATTATCGACATCCCATTCACATTCTCTGCTTCAGGAGCAGAAAGAAAAACTTCCAGCTGTTCTTATACTTGTTTTAATTTCTTCAGTTTTTAGAAATGTTGGTAAGGTTACAAAATACTCCCTGGCTGAGAGCATGGAAACGGAGGGGTTGGTTTTGATATGCACAGTCTCCATTCACAAAAGAGACCCCAAATCTGCAATTATTTTCCCCTTATATAACTTTATAAAATTATTTATATTAATTACAATATATTGTTATACAATATAAAATAAGATTATATAAATTAAATATAAAATGACTGGAGGACTTTTTTAGCACAAAAATGGGACTGCCTTGAAAGAAAACAACAAAGATAGGAAAGAAAAGGCTATTGCAATGCTGCCACTTACTGCCTGAAGAGGGAAGAGCTGCTCTGAGCAATTATCTACTTTCTGCTTTCCAATGTGTGATAATTGCTCAAAGAAGCATCAGATTGTATTACAGCTGGGAGAACTGTAATATCAGGAAAACAGTAATTTTTTTGTTTCTTGTATTTATTGAAAGCCTAAGGTCTTCAAAGCAGGGTTTGACTATTGCTGTGAGGTTTTGTGTAACATGAAGACTTCTGAATACCATCTTAGTCCTCATAAAAAAGTAGTTAAAGAATATGAAGAAGCAGAGGGCCACAGTCACAGAGTTACACTTGGCTATGCAGCCATAAGCCATATATGGTAATTGGTGTTTTAGTAATGGAGGTAGAATTAAACAGTAAAAAGGACTTGTATATAGAGGAGTTAAATGATAGTTCTGATGGAAGGTGGCATGTCCTGTGGAATGCCAGTGAGCTCCTAATGTCAATGTTTTCTGCTTCCTTAAGATCTTGCAATAATCATAGAGCTGTTCTGCAAAAAAGTTGTGAAAACTTGGAATAACTGAGGAATATAAACTACTTAACACCTATGTCTGCCTGTGCTCTGAAGATGCCCGATCTTGTTTGCCCTTTCTGATGTGAAAATTTATTGTTGAAAATGACATTTGAACAGCTGGCAATGTTTGGAAATTCCCTCTTTACAGATCAGAAACTGAAAAGCAAGGAGATGAAGTCCTACATCAACAAAGCACTCAGCTTTCATGGAAGTTGATTTAACTGATTTTAGTGTCTAAGTACTTTTGAAAATATATGATATATATTTGAAAATATATGATATAAAGACATCTGACTCAAGGGAATTGTATTACAGGAGAATGATCTGAACTTTAGCTTATGGAGTTCAAGGTTGTTATCAAAACTGTGTGATAGTTGAATCAAGAACATTTCTTTAAATGTTGGTAGTCACATTGTATTACCCAAGACTTGGATTCAGCTATTTATTCTTGAACGTGGACCATTAAATTCTAATATTTGTGGGCTTCTAAAAGAATTTAGTTTAACTGAATAAATACGTCTGTCACCCAAACCATGAACACAGACTTTATGAGCAGGTAAAGTCTCAGAGAAGTAAATAGTCCTAATGATGTAATACACCTTATGGCCTATGTTTGCCATCAACAAGTATTTTAAGCTTAATTGGCATTTACAGCAGCTATACGGGCACAAAAAAGCAGGGAAACCACACTTTCATTCTACCTCTCTCAGTAAAAAAGCTCTTTCACAATGAATACTTCAGTGTCAGAAAAACATCACACAAGGAACCTTTTAAATAGGCTAAAATAATAATACCTATCTGACTTCTGGCAGATATATGAAGAATCTACATTTGCACTTAATTTGTTCTGGAGCCAAAGACCTAAATGCATGTGTTTTCAGTTGCTATTTGTTTTATGACTAGTTCTTTCTATTTATTGGTTTTCAATCATAATCAGGTGAGGAACATCATCTCTGACACAGCAGTTTCCTGCATTATGTATTCAGTGTAAATGCTGTGTTTTTCTGAACATGCAGGTTTAATGATGTTTTTGAATGTAGCTTCTCCATGCCGTGGCTCCAAAGAAATAGGGAATTGTGAGAAAATGAGAAAGATAGAGCACCTTCAGATAGTTCTGCTAGATACCTGTTACGACTTTCTCACTCATTGCTCAGACTTTTGCTTGTTTTGACTGGATCAGTTGCAGGGTTTCATGCCCTTTAAGCTCCATTATTCTCTGGATGATGACTGATTGCTATTCTGTGGTTCAGGAATGCCCAACTGTTAGTTCCACATCTGACAGCCTTTGCAGTAGTGGGACTCCCACACTCAGTGCAACAACTTATGCAGGCCACTGACATGCCACTTGGGTATGTCCCCAGTCAGGTATGACCTGGGTCTGGAGACCGGATTTCTAACTGCACTCTGAGGACTGAATAGTACAGCATTTGCTGAGTGCTGAGAGAAAACAGTGATCTAGTCTTCTGGACTCAAAATGCATGACTTCAGCATAAGAAGTAGCTAGAAGCTGTGGCTATGCCTATATTAGCAATGTGACATATTATGTGACATATTAGGAACAGCGTTGAAGGGACTTAGCGTCCATGTTTCACATACTTTGGGCAGATTTTAGACTGCCAGCAGCTGGTAACCAGCAGATCCTTGGGAGACAGACTAATGTTTTTACTGTGCCGATCTCCCTCCTCTGCAGCAAGATACCATTGCACAACTGAAAACCATAGACTTTCAGCCTATATGCAGACCCCCTGTCTCAGCTGCTCCAGGGCTTTCCAAGGAAAGGACACACATGTCCCACCAGAACTCTTCCTGGAGTAGGTAATGGGGCACTTCTTGAAAGAGAACAACAGCTCCTCCCAGCTTTGTGTCATCTGCAAACTTACTTAGTATCCCTTCCAGTCTTGCATCCAAGTCATTTATGAAGATGCTGAAGAGCACAAGGCCTAAGATGGAGCCCTATGGAACCCCACTAGTGACAGGTCAACAGTCTGATGTTACCTCATTCACTGTTACCCTCTGTGCTCGACCCATGAGCCAATTGCTCATCCATCCCATGATGTGTTTATCCATCTGTGTGCTGGACGTTTTGTCCAGAAGGATCCTGTGAGAGACAGTATCAAAAGCTTTACTGAAATCCAAAAAGATGACATCAGCTGGCTTCCCTTGATCCACTAGATGGGTTACCTTGTCATAAAAGGAAATCAGGTTTGATATTCAGGACTTTCCTCTCATGAAGCTGTGCTGGCTGTTACCAATGACCGTGTTATCTTTCAGGTGGTTTTTAGTACCTCCCAGAATAATCTTCTCCATAATTTTACCAGGCACTGAAGTGAGACTGACAGGCCTGCAGTTTCTGGGGTCCTCCTTCTTGCCCTTCTTGAAAACTGGGACAACATTCACCAGCTTCCAGTCAGCTGGGACCTCTCCAGGTTCCCAAGACCACTCAAGAATCATCAGGAGATGTTGTGCGATGACATCAACCACTGCTTTGAGGATTCTGGGCTGAATCCCACCAGGCCCCATAGATTTTTAGGGATTCAACTGGAACAGCAGATCCTGCACAATTTCAAATCATTCTCATAGTCATGGTCCTCCAGCTCAGGGCATTGAGACTCTCTTGGTCCATAATCTGTGTAGAAGACAGAGGCAAAGAAAGCTTTAAACACCTCTACCTTGCCTCTGTCCCTGTTTGTGGGGTGACCATCCTCACCCTGTAACAGGCCAATGATATTTCTATACTGCCTATTGCCATTAATGAATTGCCCCCCACATTTCTAGCCAGCTTCAACTCCAGTTGAGCTTTGGCCACATGAATTTTCTCCCTGCAGAGGCAAGCAGAATCTCTGAATTCTTCCCATGTCACTTGACCTTGCTTCTACTGCACATACACCTTCCTTTCTTTTCCTTATTTCTAAGAGAAGATCCCTGCTAAGCCAAGCTGGCCTTATGCCTTACCTGTCTGACTTCTGACACTCTACCTTCTCCTGTGCCCTTAGGTGATGTTTAAAAAGTGACCAGCACTGATGGATCTCAGCACCTGCAAAAACATTAACCCAGGGGACTTTACTTACTAATTCCCTGAGTAGCCTGAAGTCTGCTCTTCTCATGTCCAGAGTTGAGGTTTTGCTGGCACTTTTCCTTTTGTCAACAGAGATTTTAAACTCGATCACTTTGTGGTTGCTGTGGCCAAAACAGGCACGGATCTCCGCTCACGAGATCGGCTCTGTTAATAAGCAGCAGATCAAGGAGGGCATCTTTCCAAGTTGGCTCCCTTAGAACCTGTTCCATAAAGTTGTCATCCAGGTTTTTAGGAATCTTCTGGCCTGGGTTTTACCAGCTGTGTGATGCTCCAAGGTAATTTCTGGCAAGTTGAAGTCCCCCATAAGGAGAAGGGCAGTTGATTTGCAAGTGTCTCTTAGTTCCTCAAAGAATAATTTGTTGGCATCATCATCCTGGCTGGAAGGTCATAGCAGACTCACACAATGACATCTCCATTATTTGTTTGTCCCTTGATTCTCACCCAGAGCTCTCAGCTGGGCCTTTGCCAACTGTTAGCTCTGTACATTCTAACCCTTCCACTACATACAGTGCCACACCTCTGCCTCTTCTGCCCTGTATCTCTCTATCTCATTTCTTATTTCTCTGTTCACTTTTCTTTCTCTTTCTATTTCTCCTCTCTTACGATAAATCTTAAATCCCAGAATAGCATTTTCCCAGTTGCAGTTTTTCCAGTTATGATTTTTCCAGTTACTATTCTAGAGTTTTTAAAAATAAGTAAAATATAAAATCAAAATTAAAACTATTATCATTGTTATAATTGGTTATCTAGTGTTGTTTCACTTTAATCCACTCCAAAGGATCCTTAGTGAAAAACACCACAGAGGTGGGTTGTGACAAGGATGGCTGTCCAGTCTGTGTCTCCTGCCATCTTCTTCTTGAACCCCCAGCCTGCTCACTGGTGAGGTGAGATGAGGAGTAGAAAAGACCTTTACACTGCACAATAGCAATAGCTAAAGAAATTCCTCAACATTGTTTTCAGCATAAATCCAGATCCTAGCACCATACAAGCTACTAGGAAGAAAATTAACTCTATCCTAGCCAAAATCAGTACAAAAACTTTCCATCTGGTTCTTTTCTCATTTCAACATTTCCCAAAAAGCTTTTTAAATGTCTGTTTTCAGACTATCATTCTGCTTCTGTGCATGTAATTGAACTCTATTGACTTCAATAGTGACTATAGTATGAAATATAATTGAATATAAGTGGAACATATTTAACTGGACTCCAAGAAGAACACTCTTTTCCTTTGTTTTCAGCAGCTGTACCTCATACTTCCCCTCTCACACCCTGCTGCCACTGTGCTGTCTGCCAGAGCCAGCAGAACAAGGAAGCAGCACCAGAAGCTATCCCAGGGTGAGGATGCTGAGCTTAAGGGCAGTGAAGTTCTAATTAATCCACTGACAATTGTCTCTCAAGTTCTTATACATTCTTAGGAACAGTCTCCTACTTCCCTTTTTCCACTTGACTTTCTTCAGTAGCCTCATTACCCTCACTGCTTTCCTTAACTCTGCACATCTGGTGGGGCACCAGTCTTATTATTGCTTCTAAGGGATAGATTTGTGACGCTCTATATATCCTTTTCTTCGGTTAGAGTAAAAAAAAAAAACAAACAGGTGATTGTTTTGTTACTGGTCAAAAATGTCATGTGGAGGGCTGTGTTTTATGAACAGCAAGAGAAGTCCTGATGGAAGCAATGAGCACTTGGAAGAAATTGCTGTTGTTTGTAGTAAAGTAATACCTCAAAGACAGAGATATATCAAGTCATGAGCAGTAGCCTGGATAGTAATTGCCTCCTGAGGTTTGCACTTTGCTATTTACTGTTCCCCGAAAAAAGAGTCTCGTATGAAAAAAAAAGAAGGGCTGAGACCTTTAGGTGAAAGAATATGTGTGTATAAATATACGTCTAAGCATGTAGAGAAATTGTTTGTAAAAGCAAGTAAGGTTAGGGAATGAATGAAGTTGGCTAGGAAGCAATTTTACTCATTAGATTAATAGGAGTGAGCTTTGAAGTTTTGGAGGAAGTGGTGCTTGACTGTAATCTGTAATTTTTAAGTATGAAGGAAACTATTTATAAAACGTGTGTCTCTGCAGACAACATTCTATTGCATGTATGCATAAGAGTATATTTACATATATCACGCAGGTATTGTTGAAGACGACATATGATGAAGGGCATGGGGAGAGTGAATAGAGAAATACCCACTGAAACACATGGAAAATGTCACTGGGTAAATGCATAATGCTTTTTTGTGGCTCTTTTGTAGGGAAAATGCTATGTGAACTCCAGAGTACAACTACGGGGGGTATATTATAGACCTGAGTTTGCATTCAAATCTCATCCTTTTTAGAAAATCATCTGGTTTCAAACTACAAACATCAGATTGCGTTCATATGTTTCTGTAATTTTGTTCCATTAAAAACAGCAAAGAAACATCTCTCACATCTCATGCAAATACAGAACAAAAACTCAGTTCAGAAATTATCAACAGTTCCAATAGGAAATGCACCATGAATTCACTGAGTAATTTTCAGAAGATATTAGTATGATTGGGATGCACTACAGTTAGCATCTTCTCTTTCTAATAAAATGGTAAATTAATTTCTTGAAATAAAAATATTGCAGTTGATTTAGCTGAGTACAACCAAAAAGAATAAACTTGTGCAATACTTACTGCTAAAAGAAATGGCAAAGTAAATCACAGTGAACACCTGAATTAATTGAGTGAAGCTTTATCCCTAGTATAACTAGGGATGCCACAAGATCCAGAGCCTGAACTTTGTATCTCATGTCATTTTGAAAACTTCCGTGGCTAAAGAAAACTCCATTTTTTGTAAGACATCAATCCATGAGACTGAAATTCTGTGTCTCCTGAAATTTTAACATGTTGAAATATTTTTATTAACATATTTTTTAACCTCTTTGTTTATTATATTTATTTTAACATTTTTTTAGTGGAAAAGAAACTGACTTATGCTTGTGTCTGCTAAAACTTTTCTGAGATTTTACTACAACAGTACTTTTCAACTTTTGTCTAAAACAGGTTTTCAGGAAATAACTATCCCTAGAGGCAGGTGAAAGGTAGTAAAGGAAAATTTCACTCCTTTCAGATACACAATGTTATGAACATTTGCATACATTTTCTCTTTTTTCATATTATTTGTAAACATATAAGGTTACATGATCAATAAGTCCGTTTGTGTGCTATACCATGAATGGACAGTTGTATTTAATAACAAAAAATAGTATTTGGGATTGATGTTTGTGATTTGAATTAGACTAGCAGATTGTATATAGCAAAATATCAGAAAACAATAAAGAGGTACCTTGAAAACAAACAGTAAGGCAAATGAATTGTTTATGATATATATGTCAAAGTTAAGGTATGTTTTACAATACAGGCCAACTGTTTAATACCTGTGTTCTTTAGAGATATTAATTACAGTTTACTCCCACTTGTCTAGGTTTGACAAGCTCAAATTCCCACTTATCTTTCAACAAAAGTCCTGCTCAGCTATTAACATCATGGGAAATGTGTTTATAGACACTTTGTCAGGCACTGTAGTTAGAAGAGTCAGCAAAACTTACTCATTCATGTTTCTCATGAGCCTTTCCCCTCTCTTACCCCCTCCTCTCCAACTGCCTCAAACAAAAAGCCTAGTCTATGTTTGTAGTGTACTGTGAACTGTTTCATTGCTAGCAATTAAAAACAAAGCAAGTCAAACATTTGTGGGAATTTATGAAGTGGCTATAAATCCAGGACATGCCATCCACATTCTTTTCAAGCCTCTTCATATAACCCCTGCCTTTTTGTTCTGGATAAAGAGCATGGACTCTGCTAAATATAATTGCTTGAAAGAAGGAAAATCCCTACGTCATGTAGCATGCCCCCTCCTCCCTGTCCCCCTCCACATCCCAACTTTATTACAGGAGATTAGGAGGTGGGAGGGTAGTTCACCAAAGCAACCTAAACACTATAAAAGCTGGAGATTATAGATGACACAAAGCTATTCTTGCTATTGTCAGACATAACAATAAGCTTAGGAAAGGCCTGAATAAAAGGAACTAAGACAGAGTGTAGTTGCACAGAATGGTACAGAAGAAGTGGGAATTTAAGCCATTATAAATAAAGTGTCATAGTACTTACACTATTGTACCATTGAAATAAAATAGAATCACTGCAACTGACAGCAGTGTTTGGCCCAAAGTCTGACTTAATCAGAATAGAAGGCAAAAGAGTGAAGTTTGCAGTTTGCTGTGCTAGTGAATATCTTGGAGAAAATGTAAAACTCTATTCATGCTTGAAGATTCTCCTTTGGTATTGTAGGAAGAACTAAAACTGACTGTTGTCTTGCCAGCTGAAGACTTCCCACTTACAGAGAGTTATAACACGCATACTTGGAGGACGACTTTGACTTGGCTGAGAGGAGAGGGAGGGAGTGAGCCCAGACCGTGCTGTACTCCAGCAACCATCAGCTGGTACCTCCTCAGGGATGTTCTTCCAGCTCCTATGCACCAGGCTGAAGGGACTGATGGTTCATCCATATTCTAGAGACTAAGAAACGGAAAAGAAAATCTGGTTGACTAGCTCTTGATTATGTATAACATTTGGTAAAGCATTAGAATATAGTAAACTATATTCTATATGTTTATAATATGTTTTTTATGCATGATTCGGTAATGGAATAGTGTCAGAAGTACTGGAAGCAGAGAGAGAGCTAGCTAAGGGCATCAGCCCCTTCAATTTGAGAATTTTGATAGAAGGCTCAGGTACTACAGCTAAGCACTTTTCGTTGAGAACACAGCTGAGGTGAGAAGACAGCAGTAAATAGTCTTTGTTTCAGTCCTCCAAACTAGGCACCAGGGAAAGGGAAATGTGAACTTCATGCTGACATACTTGATAACCAACAGAGTTAATGGAATTGTCATTTCTGTGAATCCCTGTCTTATTCATTGTATGTCTTTTCTGTTCTGAAAGACACAAGGCAGAAGATAGCAAAACTATGAAATTCCCTTTGTGAACTTTTTTTCAAAGCCTTGAAGCCCTTTTCCTATGCTCTTCTGTTGTGGATCTTTTTTCCCCACTTTGAGTAAAGAAAAAACATTAATCTTTCCAAACAGCCCTTCTGGCCTGTGCACATTTGTTCATCAGTTCTACAACATGGTTTTCACTCTGTTCTCATTTCCTCTTCAAGCCCCACTTCAACTCAGAGATAATTGATAGCAGTAATAAGTTGCTCTAATCTCTGCAATAGCTGTGAGAAGGAATTGAAACTGCTTGCCAGTAGGCTTCAGCAGTGCTACTTTGGAAGGTGTGAAGTATCAGAATGCTAATAGTGGACAGCCCTGTTAGCTGATGGGCAGAACCATTTCAGTATATGCGATTTTTGATCATTCCAGTATAAAATTAACTCTAGTTTTCAGAGTTATGTGCTGCCATTGCAAACACTGATGCTCAGAAATGGCAATCTGTGTTTCAGTTTTAAGGGAGACTGTGCTTTACTGGATGCTGACATGTCAGGCCATATTTTTTCCTGAGGAGAAGCCTTGCTGATGTCTCCACCACCATGCTTGTGTCAAACTTCTCTGCTCTCCCAGCTCCTCCATCCTGTTCCCCTCACACATCCTGTTTCCAGATTTTTACTCAGTCAATCCATATTTTTCTCCCTGAGCCTTTTATCCAATCTACTTTCTTACCACTCCAGTTCTCAGCTCTGGTCTCCCCAGGCCCAGTCTCTTACTGACTCTCACCATACTCTCCTGGTCCATTCAATATTCCTTGACTATTTGTCCTAGAAGAGCTCTTTGCTTCTTTACACACTACCCAACTCAGTTTCCTTTCCAGACACAGATGTGCCTTGCAAACATCTCCTCACTCACAAACTTTATTCCATACACTTTTGAACTTTCTTTTCCTATTCTTCCACTCAGACTTTTTCAGAAGTCTTTATGTTTTCAGAGATTACTCTTCCCCCTTCCTTTGCAATGACAAGCTGTTTCCTCTTCCTTGCAGCTCAGAAAAGCTCTGATTTTCCCATCTGCTTCCCTCCACCTGTTTTCCCAGCACCAGCCTCTCCTCCCACCTCATCTCCTTTACTTGGATCCTCATCACCAGCCCCTACAACACTGCTGCTCCAGGAACTAGAGTTACCCATGACTAAGCTCCGTTTCTGCAGCTCACGCAAAGTACTGTTTAGAAAACTTCTTCATGTATATTCCCATTTTTGTTGCCAGCGAGAGTAGTGTCTAGAAACCTCAGCTGGAGTAGAAACAGAGGGGTGGTGCTGGGGAGCTTAGGAGATTTGGACAGGCTTCAAACTTCCACCAGTGTAGCATAGGGAGGCAATTAATGGGGAAACTTGGAACAGTGCCCAGATGCAGAGTCTGCCTGTGCTATACAGCTGGCCTTACTCATTTGAACATTTTCTTTGGTTCAATTCACCACATGGCTTTACTTCACTGGGATTAGCTCTCCAGTAGTTGTAAGCTTACACAGACTTATTGAAAGCAGTGTAGAGATCCTGGTTTACAGCAAATAAGGATATAGTCCCCCCCCTTTTTGACTTTGAATGAAACTAAAAATTGAAAAAGAATTTCACTTGGTGTCATGTCAAAACCCCAAGTTAAACATAATTTCAGCATAAAACCTCAAAGTGGTCTGGATAAATATGAAAAGGGAGTGAAGTTTAGGCAGTCTTTAAACAGGCTTGACTTCAGCTCTGTACATACAATTATCTGATTTAGTTCCCAGTGTCAGGTTTTACTGCAAAAATTTTGCATTAATTTAATTAATCTCCAGCTGGAAGAAGAAACATAAAATTGTGAACAGTATATTCAGACTTAAGTATTTGTTCTCCCTTATTCTGAGCCCTGCATTTTCAGCAAACAATCTGAAATGCTCAGTTTCTTAAAGTTTCATAGACTTCTTAAACATTAAAGCAGAGATCTTCAATGGGAAGTTAGGTTAGAGCCAAAAGAAAACTTATGAATCTTGAAAACAGGCAGTGTAACAGCTATATTTTTAGGCACTTTTCCCTGGAATTCAATCCAGAATTGAGAGTTACAGTCCTCGGGGCATGGGAAGGGTTGTATAATTCAAAATGGTAGTCCCAAACCTCTGTGTACTGTGAGGAGAAGGTTAGCCAACCAGAAATTGTCAAAGATGGATCATGACAGAAATTTTTCTACTCCCTCAAGTTTAAGTGCAGAGTTAAGGATCCAGGCTGGAGTATTGAATAGCGAAAATATGTTTTAGAGTTACATTAATTATCTCTTTATATGTCGTGTTATGAACTGAATTCCCATGATGCTCAAGAAGTAGTGTCAAAAATTGTAGCTGGTTCTGTGAAAACTCCAGGCATGAGTATGTTTTGGAATTTGTGCCAGACTCAAGTGATTATATGTTCTGTGTTTATGCTTAATTGTCAGTAGGAGTATAATATTTGAAGGCCTTGGAACTGGATTATATAGTAAAATGCTTATCTTTTGTATAACTATCTTGGTCATTAAAGCACATACCTGGGAAAAGATGAAATTAGGGTCACTGAACTTTATTTACTGCTTTAGCTAAAGGAGGGATATAAACCTCAAATTCTTTCCTTGTTGAAGAGCAGCTCAGATGTGAGACTGAAGTAGGATGGGAAGTATTGCCATTGCTTCACTCAAGGTAACTAGATGTAGAAAATTGCAAGAAGCAGACAGAAATAGGCATCTGACTCAATAGCTTAGTGGTTTAAAGTCCTTATGGAAGGGAAAGAGTCCTGACTTCCTGCAGGTGAATTTCTGCACTCCATGATATCCAACATTGCACGTATGGAATAAAAAATAAGTTATACAAATAGTTCTTGGTGTGCAACTCTTCACACTACTTATGGCCAAAGATTTATCAGAGAAAATCCTCAGGCAGCTGACAGAAACTGTGAAGCTGAGATTTACATGTTATCATCATCTTAATGTGAAAGTGCACTTGGCATGAGTATGTGTCAGGCAATGTGAGTAAACCTCTTTCACATCTTATTATAAAAAACCCAAACAAACAAGGAAAGATCAATCATAAGATTCACAGATTCAGAGGCCAAAGTAAGCAGCACATCCAGCAGTCTATGATCTTCCAAACACGTTGGTAAAGGCCATAAAAATAGCTGGATTAGCTACTATTTAGACAAATTTCTTTTCCCATTGACTTTTCTCCCACCTCTGAGCATGATAACACGTTGATTGTAGTAGAATGGAGCAATGTTCAATGGCATATAATTAATTCACTTGCTTTTCTGGTAGGAAATTTCTTATTCCTTCAATAAAACATGTCCTCCCCTACCCCCAATTTATGAAATAAAATCTCTTAACCAGACTGTTTATTCAAAAAAAGAAAAAAAGTCTGCAAAGAAACTACTTTAAAAAGTAATTATACAATGATCTCAAAAAGTAAAACATACTATGGGCATGTAATCATTTTCTCATCTAAATTCTCCTTAATATGGTTCAAGGGAAAAGGGAAACCAATTTAGTTGCTAAGGATTTTAATATCAAGCATCTTATTTATAAAGAATGTCTCAATTTCTCACTTCTTAGATTAAAGAAGAACCCTCAGTTTTGACAGGAGTCTCATCTTAGTTGCCTGCAGTCAAATTATTACTGAATTTTTTGTTGATTTTCTACATTTGTAGGTTGTTTTCTGAAGCAACGTTGTAGGTTGCTTTCTGAACAGGCTCCTCCTCACGCTAGAAAATGTTGTCCTAGAAATGACTGATACTGTCAGTCCATTTCATACCTTGGAGTAAAAATATCTCA
This sequence comes from Myiozetetes cayanensis, assembly GCF_022539395.1. Classification (NCBI taxonomy): domain Eukaryota; kingdom Metazoa; phylum Chordata; class Aves; order Passeriformes; family Tyrannidae; genus Myiozetetes; species Myiozetetes cayanensis. The sequence continues at coordinate 96,316,404 of NW_026087411.1, read as the reverse complement.
TCTGAACTGAGTTTGAATAGATTTCTCTCCCATAATTGTAGATCCACCAGTAATGTTCCTAGATCACCAAGCTTCCTGAAGCACTCAGTGCCAAAGTCTACTTCCATTTAGGTGAATATTACGTTTTGCTGTTATATGCATCAGTGGTCAAAGAAGCAGTTTGTAAAAGTGTAATTAAGAACGTCATTTCCCCAATGTAAATTATGTGTGTGTTTTTGAGGGCAGATTTTGGCTAGTTTAGCACTGGCTTTTCAAAAGCTTGTTTCCCATGAAGTTGCACTTAGTTACTGCTTATTAGAACTGGTTTTGGCTATGTTATTATTATAAACGAATTTTATTATAGATAGTCTATACCATTTATTCCCATATTTTCACTGAAATGAAAATCAGATTTAATGATGCATTCTCTTACTTTAGAAATTGCTTTGATTAAAGAAGAAATGTGAAGCTTCAGAACAATCAAAAATGTCAAAGAATTTTAAGCAATTTTAATGTTTTTATATTTCAAGAAATAGATAAGAGACCTAAGTCTCTGTCAATTTGTACATCTACTTAATACCTTTCCCTTACTAGGGACTTGTTTATATTAGTAACAGTGCTTTGAGTGCTGAAACAACCTCCCCAGGGATGTAGCAGAGTCCCCACCACTGGAGGTTTTCAAGATGGGATTGAACAGGATGTTAGATAAACGCATCAGGGCTCCCTTTCCCATAAAAGATTGAACTATGTGATATTTGAAGGTCCCTTCATCAAGGAAGAAACTGGAGATTCCACTTTGAAACTTCTAAAATTGTTCACTAATCTAGATATTTAGCAATTTTGAATCTTCAGTGATGAATGTGGGGTTTTAATCAATTACACAGAAGAAAGAGATTTGGAATTCCACAGCCCAGTTTAACCAACTTTCCCTACCACACCCCTAGGGATGCCGGTCACCAGGCCCCAGACCCCAATGTGAGCTGCAGACCACACTCAGAAACACGTCAGTTGTCTGTCTGACTGAAATAATCTACACCTCTAATACAGAGAGAAACTGATTCCTCAGTTCTTGAGTTTTTAAATTACTCTATAGGCAAATCTAAGTAAAGATACCTACAAAAAGACATTTTAATCTTAGAAGTTGAAGAGGGTAGAGTCATTTTACCTTTTAACTAGACAAACATGATCTTAAACTATACTGCTCATTGTATGACATGACATTTTATTCCCTTTGGAAACAAAACTGCTTCAGTTCATGCTGAAGAAGAGATACTATATAGCATAGCAATACTACCACCTTGTGGGGAAAAAAATGTGTTCCAGCATGTACAAATATTTCTATGTATTCAATAGGCAAAGCCAAAACCAATATAGAGCTAATGTTGCTGAAATTAAAAATGAAAGAATTATTCTAATAGAAGATAATTTGCACTGAAAATAACAAGGTATTGCAATGGATAGATTTATCTTCTGATTTGGGCTTAATATGATAGCTCTGTAAACTTTGCACAGCCTGTACAGATAATTACAAACATATTATTTATACCCTTGATTTATTAATATGTTTAATACTTATGATTTTTTAATGTGTTCATAAATGTATTATAACACATCTATGTACAAAAACTACTGGATAAATATATTTAAGTACCACTTTGCACAGCACTTCCTTTGATTCTGCTTTCTCCAACTCTCATTTTCATAGAACACATTGAAATTAGGCTCTTTTGAGAAACTGGACATCTGGAAGAAGCTGAAATATAACTAGCCTGTAATCAGTCCACTGATGAACAAGACCTTCCTTTCTCTTCCTAAAGTCCCCATGTTTTTTGTTTTCTAAATAAGTTCCATACTCTATCAAACATAAGGCAGGGTTTGTACAGACAACGGTTTCATTCACTACAGGCCTAACAGTCTGTCCTGTGCACTGAATGACGTAGTATCCTGTGGAAAAAATAGTACATACTTATGTTTTTAAAGGCTGTAGTAAAAAAATGATACTTAAGATTTAGCACGAACATTGGAAACTTAACTCTAGAATTTCCTAATACTTTTGGATAATTTTCAATGTTAGTAATAGCTAATACAAAAGTTTTCATGTTTGTTTCCAAGATACTATTTTACACAGAAAGGTGAAAATATATATATACACTCTTATCCATTAATATAACACCACCAAAGTACTCCAGGTCTTAAAAAGGTAAAAGGAAGCTTTTTTTATTGGAAAATATGAAACACCTTCTAAAATATATACCAGTGAAGGGGTTTTGTACTGTTGAACAAGGCATTTGTTTTACTCCTGGAATGATATTTTTTCCCTCCATCTTGATATCCACGTAGCAATAAAGAGTCCACATGTAACAGAATGTTATCAGGGTGAAATACATTCAAAACACACTCAAGCAGAACTAAATTTGGTCTTTTAAAAAGGACATTATGACTTTATATGAGTGAAATAAATTATTTTTCTTGTCCTGAACTGGAAAAAACGTTGCAGAAATCCTACACTGCTCAAAGATATGAGAAATCTGTCATTTACACTGCCCACTTGACACATTTAACTTTGATCCTTCGGTGCTTAAAAAGCAGACTTCAGGCTTTCATAAAATGATTCAGGCAACCTAACCTAGCCCTAGGCTTCCTGCCTGACAAGAGAGGTGTCTAAACTGTGATTTCAGAGATCCTTAGAGAGAAACCCACCTCTCCACTGCTTGAAAGTTCCAGGTGGGTTAATGCTCTTTTGAGAGCAGGCATTTAATGTACACGGAGATACGAGGACAAGGCTTACTGCACACAGTAGTAGTGCAGTTGCCAAGAAAACAGGGAAAGGCTCTAGGTTTACACGAGCATGAGGATGTTTTCTCTACAATTTCTATTACTCTGTAGCCAAAAAACTGGCAGAAAAGTCAGGGCTAATTTTCTTCTGAACTTTTTCTGTTGAACCTGGATCTTTTACAGTATAAACTGCAAACAAAGCAAGAAAATAAGCTGAACTCCTGTGAGAAGGGGATTTTACTGAGAGAAGTTCCTTGTTTTTCTGCTCCTCATTTTAGTCATTGTCAATGACCTTTAAATGCTCAAACATCCTCTGGTTTTTGTTCCTGCAGATCCATTTTCTCAAGACTGTTTGCTCTTAGGAGATCTTTTCCTTTTTTTTTTTTTCCCCCCCGTTTTTTGACTGTGTAGACCAGGACATGGAGTTCTTTCAAAAAAATCCTATCAGCTTCAGATCCACAGTCAAGAAGAGAAATTTGGAAAACCTAAACTCCAGAACATACTTGTAATTAGTGTCTACACTTGGCATTGCAAATTTCCCCTGGCATGCCAACATACAAAGAGGTCTTTTTAGTTCCTGCTGTTGTGATTCAGAGCTGAGACAAAGAGCTGACTAAAACCCCAGGAAAAATAGGGTCTATTAGGTATACTCTATTTGAGCACCACTTGACACACAGTAAGCACAGAGTTCAGCAGACAGCAAAGCAACCACAGGTGGTATCTATCATCTGAAAAAAGGGAGTAGGGAACCACTTTTGCTGAGCAGACTCAAAGCTAGGACACTCCCTTAGGAGCGGTGCCTCGAGGTCCTTAAATGGGGTGTTTTTTCTCTGGATTGTCAAGTCAATTTCTGAAAATCTCTAATGATGGAGATACCACAGTTCCTCTAGAAACTTGTGCTTAACTGCTTCCATGGGAAATTTCTATATGTAAATAAACCCTTGAATTTTCCCCTGATGAAGTTTACAACTGTTGCTTCTTGACCTTTTGTAGAGCACCTCTGAGCAGAGTCTGGCTCTGTTTTGTCTATAAACTTGTGTTATTAAGCAATCAGATATCCCTTTATCTCTCATTCCTTCTGGGTATCTTTGATAACAGGTTTTGTTAAGGTGTCCCATTTCAGGAATATAAAAGTTAAGTGCCTAGTTTCAAATCCCTTTTCAAACTTTTGATTACTACTTTCAACCAAACCATTCAATATATTGAAAGATCCAAACAGATGAAATCATTACTTGCAGATGATTGCAGAGAAATCATTACATCCAAAACCCAGGAAGCCCAAGTGCTTGAACAGACTAGTACTGCTGGGAGGAAGATGATTAGCAGCCAGATTAGAACACAACCAGGCATTTGCCCGGGGACATTTCAATTGTAAAAAGGGTCAGCTTGAAAAGAAGTTTAAAAGAATCCTTAATTTTTTTCACCCCAGAGACAGAGGTATAAGAAAAGCTTATGAAGCAGAGACTGGTGTGGCACTTCCAGGAGCTACCCTGCAGCATCACAACCTTCCCACAGCCTCACCACAAGCTGTCTATGTCCCATCTAAGGAGAAGGATGCACATGGGGATTCACACCTTGGTGTGCCAGTGGGACTCTTTGCACCAGTCCCAGCCCCAGCAGGCTTTGAGGAGCTGCGGAGGCACACATAGAGCTGGAGCACCCACATCTCCAGTGGGAGATGAAAATTTATAGCTTGCAAATGGGTGAATCCTCATGCTCAGGATACAAGGTGCACAGGTAACTTCACAAAGCCAGAAGGAGGGCACGAGTGTGCACATCACTGTGTGTGTGTGTGTGTGTGTGTGTGTTTTGTGGTAGAATTAGAATGTTTGGGAATTTTTTATGGAATAGTGTTCAGAAATTCATAGCTGTCTGTAAAGTACGATATAGAGGTATCCCCAGAAATGCCAAGGCAGTGTAAAGAATTCAAAAGTTTATTTAGAAGGTCAGAACATGAAAAACTTACAAGTACCTGATAGTGCTGTTTAAGCACCGGGCCCCAGGGAGAAAAAGGCAAATTCTCACCCTCAACAGGGCCTCTTTATCCTCTCCGTTCCTCTCCTGCCTTCTCAAGGCCTCTGTATGTGTCTGTTAGGGTTATCTCTCTCTGGCACAGGAGAGAGAGAGATAACACAGCTCTCTCTGCAACCCCCTCTAGATTGCAGAAGGGGAAAAAACATCTAACCCTCTTGAGAAGGCCCTTTGCAGGCTTCCTAAGCAAAAACGAGTTTTTAGCTTTCCTGTTACAAATTATTCTGAAAGCACACTACTACTACAGTGTCTATTTACACTTTGTATGTATCTAGTATTGAGTTTTATCTGTTGTATTGCTGATAATGATCCCAAAGTACTGACTGCCAATAATTTCTGTAACATCAACAAAACAGAAATTGCTTTGATCCTGATTTGATTCAATCCATGGTGATGGAGAAGTTGTCCTTGCGCTACGCTATGAATACATGCCTTTCACCTTCTGAGGCCAGAGGTGCAGTGAGTGTCCTAGATGTGGTTTCAGGATCAAGCTTCCCAGCACAGAGGTGCTGCTCTGGACAACAGTTTCCCCATGAGGAGAACATCTCATTGGAGCTGCACATTCTGTTGCAGAATTTCAGTTTGAGTGAATCAGCATTTTCTAATGAAAAAGTTCAGCCAAAGGACTCATAATCTGCTTGATGTTTTGTTTAGTTCAGACACACATCAACTGTAATATCACTGCTTTTAAAAAGTAACTCAATATGGTTTTTAGCAAGCCATCATTATATAAAATGTTTTAGGCTGAAGGCCTTTTCTATGCAGGTAGAATAAAACAGGTAGTGACTTAGATCTACATAGCACCAATAGTATGCTGGTTGTATTGAAGTATTTTTCCAAGACTATACTTTTATTTATGGTCTGTGTGGCATCACTGAAGGGTCCCTAGGGATTCGTTCTCATTGTAGACCTCATTGTAGACCTGTATGAGGTCTAAGCTTGTTTTCCTCACTGTTTCTTGCAGAAATAGAATCAAAGTGCAAAATATGGAAATTAAGTGATCCGAAAGATGCAGAGAAGAAATGAGTGGCTGTGACCTGAGGATTTTATCAACTCTTCGTACTTATCAGGAATGATGCTGGATTTACATCTGTGGGGAGATTAAGCACTTTCTTCAGTTCTGGGCCCCTCAGTTCAGGAAAGGTATTGAAGTGCTGGAGCGGGTCCAGAGCAGAGCAACCAGGCTGGTGAAGGGACTTGAACACAAGTCCTATGAGGAGCGGCTGAGGGAGCTGGGGTTGTTTAGTCTGGAGAAGAGGAGGCTCAGGGGTGACCTCATCACTCTCTACAAGCTACCTGAGAGGAGGTTGTAGCCAGGTGGGGGTTGGTCTCTTCTCCCAGGCAACCAACAATAGGACAAGAGGGCATGGGCTTAAGCTCTGTCAGGGGAGGTTTAGGTTGGATATTAGAAAGAAGTTCTTTACAGAGAGAGTGATCAGGCACTGGAATGGCCTGCCCAGAGAGGTGGTGGATTCACCATCCCTGGAGGTTTTTAAGATGAGGCTGGATGTGGCACTGAGTGCCATGATCCAGTAATCACAGTGGGGTTGGATCAAGGGTTGTACTTGATGATCTCAGAGGTCTCTTCCAACCCAGTTAATTCTATGATTCTATGATTTAAATATCTTGCAAAGTAAAGTGAGCCCTCCTCTATCTGACCTCAAAAAAGGAAGTCACACCAATCTTAGAAGTCTACCCAACTCTGATGCTCAGCAGAAATTAGGGTCCATGGAGGAAACACTGAGGTGTTTTTGTGAAAATCTAGCTTAATCAGATAAAATGCTATGTCAGAAATGCTGTGATATATCTTCAAGTATACCAAAGTAATACTTTATTATGAAGATGAGTTCTTATGAGTGAGGGTGAAACAGTTATTATCATAAGTGTCCTGATAGACAAAGATAATGTACTCTTCATTCAATTCAATTATATAGGTACATTTAGAATCATAGAATGAAATCATAGCATGGTTGGGTTGGAAGACCATCCAGCTCTGTTGACCCTACCATGGGCAGGGACACTATCCACTAGATCAGGCTGCTCAAAGCCCCATCTAACCTGGTCTTGAACACTTCCAGGGATGGAGAACCTTCTCTGGGAAACATGGTCCAGTGCCTCACCACCTTCACATTAAAGAATTCCTTCCTAATATTTACTCTAAACCTACTCTCCTTCAGCTTAAGACCATTCCAGTTTATCCCATCACCACATGGCCTTGTGAAAAGTCCCTCCCCAGCCTTCTTGTAAGCCCCCTTTATGTACTACATGGTGCTATAAGGTTTCCCTGGAGCCTTCTCTTCTTCAGGATGAAGAGTCCGACTCTCTCAGACCATCTTTGTAGAAGAGATGTTCCAACCCTGTGATCATTACAACAGGTCTATGTCTTTCTTGTGTTGGGAGTCCCAGACCTGGATGCAGTATTTCATATGGAGTCTCACAAGAGCTGAATAGATGGGGAGAATCACTTCTCTCAACCTGCTGGTCACATCTTCTTTGATTCAGCAGCCCAGGATGCTCTTGACCTTCTGGGCTGCAAGCCCCCATTGTCAAATCATATTGAGCTTTTTCTGCATAAACCTCCCCAAGTCTTTCTCTCAAGAGCTAGTCTTTATTCATTCTCCTCCCAGTCAGTACTTGTGGTTGGGATTGCCCTGACTCAGATGCAGGACCTTGTAATTGGCCATGTTGAAGTTCATGAGGTTCACAAAGGCCAAGGTCTCAGACCTATCAAGGTTTCTTTCGATGGCATCCCTTCCCTCCAGCATGTTGACAGCTCCACACAGCTTGGTTCCATCCACGAATTTGCTGAGGATGCACTCAATCCCACTGTCCACATCCCTAACAAAGATGTTAAACAGTACCGGTCCCAATACTGGCCCCTGAGGAATGCCATCCATTACTGGTTTACACTTGGACATTTAGTCATTGATCACAAGTCTTTGAGTACAACCATCCAGCCAATTTTTTATCCTCTGAGAGGTCCATCCATCAAATCCATGTCTCTCCAGTTTAGAGAAGATATTGTGTGGGACACCATAAAATGTTTGCACAAGTCCAGGTAGATAGTGTCTGTTGCCCTTCCCTCCTCTACCACTGCTGTACTCACATCTTAGAAGGTCACCAAATTTGTCAGGCATAATTTGCCCTTCATGAAACCATGTTGGTTGTCACCGATCACTGTATTATCTTCCATGTGCCTTAGCAGTTTCCAGGAGGAACTGCTCCATCTTACCAAGCAATGAGGTGAGACTGATCAGCCTGTAGTTCCCTGGGTCTTCCTTATTTCCTTTTTAAAAAAAAGGGGACTATGTTTCCCCTTTTCCAGTCAGTTATGCTTCCCCTTTTCAGGGAACTTCACCAGACTACCAAATATGGTAGGTAATGGCTTAGCCAATTCTTTGTCCAGTTTCCTCAGGACCCATGGATGTATCTCATCTCCCATGGACTTTACTTCAGGTTCCTTAGATGTTCTTGAGCCTGGTCTTCTCCTACAGCAGGTGTTTCTTCATTCTCCCAATACCTGTTTTCACCTTCTGCAACTGGGGAGGTGTGGCTGGAGCACTTGCTCGTGAAGACTGAGGCAAAACAGTCATTGAGTACTTTGGCCTTCTCCATGTTCTCAGTAAACAGGTCTCCCATGTCCTTACTAAGAGGACCGACCTTCTCCCTAGTCTTTTTTTTATTACTGATGTACCTCAAGAAGGTTTCTTTGTTACCCTTGATATCCTTAGCTAGATTTACTTCTGTCAGTGCTTTAAGTTTCCTAACCATTTCCCTGGCTGTTTGGGCAGTTTCTCTGTATTCCTCCCAAGCTACCTTTCCTTGCTTCTACCTTCTGTAAGCTGATTGATTGTGTTTAGGTTTGTCCAGGATCATCTTGTTCATCCATGCAGGCCTTTTGGCATTCTTCTCTGATTTTCTCTTTGTAGGGATGCATTGTTCTTGAGCCCAGAGGAGACAATTCTTGAATATCGTTCAGCTCTCTTTGTCCTCTCTTCCCTTCAGGGCTGTATACCATGACTCTTGACCAAGGAGATCCTTTAAGAGACCAAAGCCTGCTCTCCTCAAGTTCAGAGTAGTAAGCTTGGTTCTTACCCTTCTCATTGCCTGAAGGATCTCAAACTCGACCATGTCATGGTCACTGTAACCAAGGCTGCCCTTGAGCTTCACATTCCTACCACCACCTTCTTGCTGGTGAGAGCGAGGTATAGCATAGCATAGCATAGCACCCACCTTGTTTGCTCCAGTATCACTTGGAGAAGGAAGTTGTCATCAATACATCCCAGGAACCTCTTGGATTTAGATGTACCTGAAACTGCTGGAATGGTGTACCTTGATTTCAGCATAGACTGACGCCTCGTACAGGTTGTGCCATTATCTAGCTGTAAACCACCTCCTCCATTAACAGCGATTGGGCGAAGCATTTTAGTGGACTTTGAAGTCACTGTGGAAGCAGAGGACCCAAGGTGGGACTGCTATGTTGGAGCTAGAGTCCAACACTGAGCCTGCTGATGGGAGTGACACATTTCCCTAACACTGCCTGTGCTCACTCACTTAATTGGTAGCTCTATGCGTGTTTGTGTGCATCTTTGTGTTCGAGTAAAGCTATTTCTGATACAACTTATCCCTTACTAGACCCACTTAATAAAATTTAGTAGAGCCTGGTGTTAGCCTGATTTTGCCCAGTGTTTCCCCCTGTGTCAATAAGAGGTGAGAAAGCTTCATTTTTAGCACAAAAAGTCACTTACAAGGAATTGTGCACATTGCATCAGATCATAAATAATGGAAGTAACATCTCCAAGTTTCTTTTTCCACATGGTGCGAGACCCAAGGTACTCCTCATGGGATGTAACTGCAGCAACTGGCAGGTTACACAGTAGATCAAGAACAGTTCACAGGCTCCCAGCTAAGCCTGTTTTTTGTTATCAGGCAGCAGTGGAAGCCCATGGCATCACCCTGAAAAAGAAGTAATGCACTCCTGGCCTTCAGGGCATCATAAGGTTGGAGCCATCTGCACAAGCTGTGACTGAGCACAGTATTTGCAGCAGTCCTTGAAATGCTGAGAAACTTCTACCACAATTCGGTGATTCTCAGTCATTCTCTGGCCTCTGCTGGAGTAAGTACAATGCTGTCAGTCATCCCTGGTTTCCTGGCTCATCACAACATTCAGCAAAATTTGGCAGGCTGACCTTCACTCACTTTTCTACCTTAGCAAGACTGAATCCCAAGTGGTAGGATAACTGAATTTGGTCTCTGCAGTTGTGGTGTCAGTGCTCTTTCCATGGTGCCCACAGATCCATTCTATCTCTTCTGCTTAAGTTTCTTATCAGCAGTACCCCTACTTCTCCCTTGAAACCTCTTGTCTCCATCAGATCAATCTGTCTGCTTTGTCAATAGTGGAAAAGCCACTAAGAAAAATAAAACTTTAGGACACATGCACAGAGAATCAACATGATCATTCAAATATCTGAGAGAAAACAAACTGAATATGCCCTTCTCCCCTGAGATAAGAATCAAAGGATTTATTCACTACTGATTTCAAATTCTCAGTTTATTATTTAGCATCTGAAAAAAGCTTGCTACAAACCTCAAAAGCTGTGTTTTGCATTATTTTTTGTCTCTAAGTGCACGGTTTTGAAATCTTAAGCACTTCCTTTATACAACCCCTGAACATACACTCATGCACTTAATCCTATGCCCCAAACCCAGAACTAATCTGGTTAGGGAAGCCTGAATCCTTTTTTTTTTTTTTTTTGAAGAAAGTCTTCTTATATTTATTTATGCATGTTGATAAATGAAATGAACTTTTGGTGATAAAAGTCATTACTCATATTTGAACTAAAGTATCAAACCATTTAGGAAAAAAAAATAAGGCAAAGGATAATCTGGTGGGATGTTGCCAGGATTTCTTACCCCACATCATCTCCTTGTTTTGAGCTGGGAACTATGTTGCCCATATATTTTTCATCACTAAAGTCATTGGCAGCACTGAGAAAAGCTGATACTTTCCTTCTCAACGACGGATATTTGTTTTTCTTCTTGATAATTTTGGCTTAAATCTTGGAACAAAAATATTTTTGTATATGTCTTAATGTTTATGTCATCCCCAAAGACCTGTTGAATCACGAACTGGATATCTGTGTCCAAAACTGTCATGCTGGTCTAATCTATGATATAGTTGCTAGTGAACAGTCTGCCGGTAAAGGCTGGGAGAGGGTGAGGAATTCAATAACTTCCTCAACTAAATATAATATTTCACAGCTGTCAGAAGCATTATGAATGCTGCTGTAATGGATAAGGTGGAAGAAGATGGAATAAACAAAATGTGTTCATGGACTCTGTGCATTTTCTAAAACAAAGCAAGAATATAGCTTCACCATATGTTGGGAGATTGTGTTCAAAGTCTGGAAACAATTGCCTTTTGGAATTTCCAGGACAGGTTAAAGCAGTGCATGTATTTATGGTTGGTAATTTTAAGTCATTACAACAATGAACAGTGATGAAAATGAGTGGCAAGCACTTTCATGATACAGTAAATTCAGTTTATTTTGATGCAAATTACAAGTCATTATTTCAAACCACTGGAAGTTAAGGTCTAGACTCCAGCTCGTCATGTATCAAAAGGAACTGGGCTGATTTTGTGTACAAGTGGGTTAGTATGTGTAGCATGAGGGTCACAAGCCTATGGAGCTGATGTAAAAATTGGCATGCAGGTAGAATTTCAATGGCATGAAAGCATCTGGGACCAGACCAGGTTCCAGAGGTATTGAAAGAGAACCAATGACTGTGACTTTCAGCAACCAGTTTCCTCCGACTTCTACACTCAACACAAGCCACATGTCTCATGTCTCTCTGAGGGTATTATGAGCCCAGACTTCTTATAGCTAGTGGAACAGAAGGAAAGAAAGTATTAGAATTAAACCTTGTGTAAGTACTTTTTTTGGTTAAAAATTATGACATTATGACAAGCTAAAAGCTCCCAATATGCAGCCTGTTCCTAAGGAAGAAAGTATTCTGTTCTGGAAAACTTAATAACTTAGAGAGGTCTTGAAGAGGAGCAATTCAACAGAAACTTTCAAGATGATACTATTTCAAAAATAGCTGCTGCTGTGGGTAAAAACTTAATAAAAGAACAATGAGTAGCAGAAGTGAAATTACTATCTATACTAGGTACATCCAGTATTTTAAAAAAACCAAACTTTGAAGAAGTTTGACAGGGGCAATATGAGTCACAAAAAATCAACTGAGGACTAAGGAAAATACTTTGTGATATTTAAAAAATCCAGTTTATTTAGTTAATAAATAAGTCCAAAGCATGATTTGTTTAACAGAACTCTGGTATCCCCATGTGGAGAAAACATGCAACAGAGAAAGGCAACAAGAAGTAGCAAGTGAAACCTGAAGCCAGAGAATTTACAGTCAAAACAAGACACAGCACCATTAAAAGCTGGATCTGACTATCCACAAAGTGATGATGCTCCTACTCTGACTGTCATAGAACCATGATTAGTTCTCAAGCCAGGGGGGGCACAATCATGTTACAAATGAGCTTTAAATGTAGTTATAGCTAAAGTGACATCTCATCCCCATTTACAGACAGAGGAAGAACCAGAGGCACCGTAAGACCATGGTGCAACACTAGATCATAGAAAGAGCAGTACAATTCTGAGATTAGGACGGACGAGGGGCTTAATGCAGCCATGTCTAGGATCCTTCCTGTTTTCTTATTTGATATTCAGCTATGAAAAGATCAGAAAACCTTGCTCAAATTTTTTTTAAGTGTAAATTTTGGAGTTTGTCATAAATCATAAGATCTAATGCACAGGTAACTGTAAAAAAATAAAAAGTATGTCAGACATGGGAAATCAGACCAGACAGTCTAACACTTTCTAATTGTCTCAAACCTTATGTCTTTAAGTGACCAGGCTATGTGTAATGAAATCCTCTCACTCTTTAAGAGTGATCTGGAAGAGATATAAAGATGAAATAGCACTCTTGGGAAGACATTATGATCAAGGAAAGTATTGAAACTGACTCAGCAGTTGTTAAAAAAATAGAAAAAGTTAAATAAATGCCACATTCAGTCACTTAAAGTTATAAATTATAGACAATTTGGGAATTTTTAGCTGTCTCTGTTGCCCTGACCAGTTTACAGGAAGCATTAGCTGGCTTCTCAACTCATAAGCCCTGTGCTAAGGTTATTGCAAAAAAGGATCCAACTGTGGAGCAACTGCTTTATCATTTCAGATGTGTGTTACATTACGCATACCTTCAGGAATTATTCTACTTATGAACCCACATTAGGCCACTGGTACAGCTCTTAAAGCTTCTTGTAAGTTCTGCCAATACTCTTCTGACACTCAGAAGGTCAAGTTATTAACTGTGAAGTCTGCTTGCAAGGAGCCATAATTCCAATTTATAACAGAGTCTTTCCATACATAGAACTCCTCTCAAATTAAATAAGATTGCTATTCTAATTCCACCTGTTTCTTAACTCAAACTCATGCGCCATCACAAGAGAAAGTATGAGGTGAATCTCCTAAGACTATGCTATATTGTCAGAAAAATAATAATTTGCTGCAAGTGTTCAGAATTTTGTGCAGGTGTTTTACTCTGAGACACTAGGGAGAAGCTTAAAAAGTTTTACCCTGGGATTTTCCATATCTCCTCCCCCTACTTGTCCTACATTCTTTTTTTTACCTGCAACAATTTTTAATTTGCAGAGCAGAATTAAAGAGTTAATAATAGTACAAAAAAATAAATATTACTTTATGTCTTGTCCAGGTTCATCTCTAGAGTTTTTTTCTCTGCTCTGTTACAGGAGAAAAGGGGTCTGGCCCCCCTCGCCCAGGACAGACTTGGCCCGGGATGGGGGGCAGATGCCCGGGCCCAACAGAGCTGGCTGTTACGCTGGCTCTTCCGTTTTCCTGCTGTGCCACAACCTTTCTCTTCCATTTTCTTAAATATGTAATTGGCAGAGGCATACTAAAACTTTTGATTGGCTTTGCTCTGGAAATCCACCTGGAAAAAACTATTTTCAACCGGGGGGCGCTTGTTGGTAAATCCAAGACGAGATCTGTGCTTGGAACATGACGTGACATAACTCAGGATTCAAGTTGTGGATTGATGTGTTATTTGTAGCATCTGATATAATCTAACTACTTCCTATGTTTTATAGAACTAGAAAGAGTTATCACAGATTACAGTATGATAAAATTAAAAAGTATACAAATTAGCCTATAAAATATAAAAAAGCGAGGCAGACTAAGAACAAGAACAGATGAGGAAGCAAAGGTTTTTATCCATTAATCAGTAAATAGTTTTGTGATTGCAAATTGTGAATATCATGACAAATCCACAGACAAATGTAAATTTAAGCCTACTGTGAGATTTAACCTCTGATAAAATGGAAACTTTACCACAAGACCTCTCAGTCCTTGCTGTAGATGGTGCTGTAGCATAAAACATGCATTTCTCTCTGGCTGCTGATTTTAAACTACTAAGCTATGAGTGACATACAAATTACTCTGTGCATGGGATTGATCCACAAATTGTTGTGATGGGTCATGTAAACATATGGCAATTTATATGTAGTTTTATGTGAGCAAATGATTGTTAAAAGAAAAAAAAAAGAAACAGTGAAAAATCTGTTGAGTTCTTTTCTGTAATCCTAATATTCTGGTGTATTTTACTATACTGGTAAAAAAAAAAAAATACCAAAAGGGTTGTCAAGCATTGGAACAGGCTGCCCAGGGAAGTGGTTGAGTCAGCATCCACAGAGGTAATAAAAAGGCATGTAGATGTGACACTTAGGGACATGGTTTAGTGACGGGTTTGGCAGTACTGGGTTAACAGTTGGACTCAATTATCTCAGATGTCTTTTCCAAAATAAATGATCCTGTGAATCTATGGTATGCTAAGCCATACAAAAGTTTAGAAATATGTCCAGGATATATTTGCTGAGAGGGTTAAATCTCTGTTTTTTCTTTGTTTTATTGTAATTTCTTCCTTCATTGGGAACTGAAGTACAATAATTTGTCTCTATGCAGGGCAGATACAGAGCAATGCATATGTAACAAGCAATTCTTACTCCAGAGAAGTTTCAAAAGACACCCAGGTGTGATGCAAACTGGGGCTGACCACAGGGACAGGAGGGACCTCAGGAGAATGGTCAGTGCAGAGGGCAGGTACTGTCTTGTCCCTGCCTATTCCCTGGTGGCACCAGCTCCTTCATCTCACAGACACCTGAGGAGTTCATGTCTTTACTGCATATTGTCTGTGCTACCTGTTTTGCACTTAAAATGCTTTTCCTGTGTCTTTTTCAGCTGGCAAATGCTGACACTTATGGTGCACTGCAGGACAACCCCTGCTGCTCCCACCTTCCTCCTCCTCTCTTTTGACTCACTAGTAACTCAAATGGTTGTGTAAGCACCATCCTGGACAAAAGCTGCCACTTAGCCAACTGCTGCTCCTTCTCCTGACCATAGCAGAAACCATCCTATTCTTTAAAGCGTGAGAGAGGCTTCCCACATCACCGTACAGTACTGGCAGTTAATATGACTCCCACAAATGGCCTGGGGACCTGAGCCCTTTTATGAACCCTGCAGCCAGTTCTCCAGCTGCTGTAGGCCATCCAGTCTCCCCACAGAAGCTGCTGGCCCTTGGCAGCAAGCTCCTCCAGTTCCCAGAGGTGATGCATCACCTTGCACAAATGCAGAATGAGATTTGTGTGCCAATCCACTGCTCAGTATTTCTGCTGAGAGTGCTGGCAAAGCCTCAAATTTCTGTCTTATACACAAATATTTATCACATGGACATGAAAAGTTGCTTTTCTTGAAAATAAGTGGAGCTGTGTAAAGATACACTAATGTAGGATCAAGTCCACTGAACACAATAATTATAGGGTAAAGGCAGCATTGAAAATTAAGCAAAAAAATTAATTAATTTGCCTTGGCAAAAGCAGTTGATATTGCTCAACACTGAAAAAATAAAATCAAAATAACTGAACAGGGAATAGCCAAGAGCATTCTTTGGATTTTTATTCTGGGTTTTGTTCAGAATCAGAACATACTGATATAAGCAAATGATAATGTCAGTTTTAGGTGAATTTTTTTGTGCTCCTTTGATGCAAAATATAATGTGCTTACTTCAGTTGAACACTAGGACTGAGAACAAGTCAGAAAGTTCTGCTCTTATCCAGATACTTGTGCATGAATCCAGACATCCTTTCCTCATGTTACTGTGTAGGAAAACAGCTTTCCTACAAGCTAACTGGCATTATGAAGGAAGCTGCAGCTGCCTGTTGCACACTGAGGCTTTGGGTGGCCTTGTGTTCAATAGAACCTGCAGCTCCACTTTCCAGACCTGAGCTCAGCAGGTGTTTGTCTGATGTAAGACAAGAGCTTTCACAAGGTACCTGCAAAGTGCATAGGGCAAGGAGCTCACTGGCCTAGCCAGCACCTTTTGTAGAGAGAGTGAGTCACACCATAAAACTGTCTGTCTTTTCATTTCACAGAATTGCAGAATCACAGACTGGGTCAGGTTAGAAAGAACCACAGGGGTTATCTTGTAAGCAGGTAACCCTGCTCAAGCATGGTTGTCCTAGAACACATAGCTCAGGATTGCTTCCAGATGGTTCTTGGATAGCTCCAGCGAGGGAGACTCCACAACCTCTCTGGCCAATCTGTTCCAGTGCTCAGTCACCTGCACAGAAAAGAACTTCTTCCTCAGATTCATGTGGAAATTCCTGTGCATCAGTTTCTACCCGTTGCCTCTTGTCCTATTGCTTGGCTCCACTGAGAAGAGCCTGGCTCTGTCCTCGACACCCTCCCTTCAGATACTTGTATACATGGATGAGGTCCCGTCTTAGTTTTCTCTTCTCAAGGGTGGGCAGGCACAGTTTCCACAGCCTTTCCACATAACAGAGAAGCTCCAGCCCCTTAATACCTTATTTCATACTTTGAAATGAAAATTATCTACTGTGTAGCCAGATTTCTGAAATGAACAGACCAAGAACTTCTCTAAGTAATTTTCTTGTGCACCTTTGGCTGAAGGAGGCCCACTCTTGCTTTTCTTTTCTTCTCAATGCCAGGCTTCTAGAAAATAAAGCTTTTGCTGCATGGTAGCGTTCATGGTGCAATATCTGCTAAACATTTTGCTGGAAGCAACAGCTGCCCCTGAGACCAGCCTGCAGCCTCTTTCAGCAGGTGTTTCCACATTAGTCTAGTCCAACCCTTTTAGCCATGGGGCAACCACTAGTCTGCTACGCAACCAGGCTGCTTCCTAAACCAAGAAAGCAGTGTGCCAAAAAGAGAGATGAGAGAAGAGATGCAGAGAAAGAGAGAACACTGACAGTATCAGCAGCATTACCTTAAATGAATATTCTTGTAAAATACTATTTAAATTGTTTATCATCAGCTTATACTTGTCCAGGTAATTTTTCTTCTCCTTTATTTTCTATCAATTGTCAGTCACAGCTCCTAAATTATTAGAGTAGCCACTAGGGAAAAGTCCTACCCTTTATCTTCTGGGTGATGCTAGGAGAAGTAGAGCAGGAGAGTGACTCATTTTGCTTTCATGGACACAGGGAACCAGAAGAAAAGTTTAACTGTGCTTCTATGTGCTGCCTTGAGAAATATATTCATGTACGTGCCTCTTCTGGCTCCAGTGGAGAGAAGAGGACATGTGGACAGAAGGGGTTAAAAATGGTGATGTGATGGCCTAAAAGCAGATTGTCTAAATAGTAGTTTGGTAGTATGACTGATAGGCAGTGAGAGGCTAACTCTGCTACAGTGATGCCCTGAGTAAAGTTATCAAATGACACAAGACTGTCAAGCTGAGTCACATGGCTGGGTAATGTAAGGGAATCTGGTCTGAAAAACATGCAGAATTTAAGAAGAGATTGTAGTAGTGAGCTGAGGTCAGCCTGTCAGTGCTTTCACTGAAGAGGGCAGGATTTAGTTTTGTCCTTTGTACCTGGACAGCCAGCTGTCCCTGGAGCACCCTCTCTGCTGGGGGACAGGCAGGTTGTGGACCAAGAGGAGGGACTAACCCTGGAGGGACCTACCAGGCACTTTTATCTAAGCTTCTAAACTAAAAGCTGAGAGGTCAGCTATGTTTTCTGCCCTCAGCTTTTTGTTTTCCAAACCTAGCCGCTGCCTCCCTCAATTCCCTCCTTCCCTGCATTATTTTACAGGACAGAGGAGAGCAGCAAACCTAAAATGTGCCAGTTCCAGACAGATCCTGGGGTAGCAGTGGGCTGCATTATCAGAAAGTTCATAAAGATGCAAATTTGGTAGCAGAAATTGTTGGTTATGATACCTTCTTGAAGTTATTTGAGAAAACTGTTTAACATTGATGAAGTATTTGTGTCAATTAAAAAATCATGGTAAACACAGGCTAGTCATAAGCTATTTCTAAGAAATAATTGATTCGTCTTTCTATGCCTAAATTTATAATGATATTTCTGTTAATTGCTTTTGATCTATGTACAATAGACAACATGCATCCAGAATAATAACATATTTTTAAAAAAATCAATCAAACAACAACAAAAAGACCCCATTACTTTGAGTGACCACTGAAAAAGAAAGAAAATTCCCATAATTTTCTAAGGGAATTTTTTTCCTAACTGTGTAGCTGGTGCAGTATCATTGTTATGCCAGTAAGTATGTCTGCTTTAGCTTTATAATAAATTTTTTCCCTGACAAAAATTTACAGTAGTTTGCCATTCCAGCACCCTTCTAAAAGTTCAATATATTCATATAAGCAGATGGTTCTATTTATTTCAATAACCAAAGCAAAATAAGGAAATAGCTTAAGCTCTTAGACAATATTTTTGAACACTGAATTCTTGGCTTTTGATGCTTTTAAAGTCCCAATGAGTACATTTCTACATTTTTAAGTTTCAAATTCTTGTACATATCTGGCTTGTTTAAATTTCTTGCATTTCTACTCAGCCTAAAGATTTTTACTTTTCTGAAAGATTTTGTCTTTTAAAAGTGAATTTGAATTCTACTCATAACTTTGAGTAAATGGCGGTCCCTGGAATATTCTGTCTTATGAACTGTGAGCCATATCCATAGTGAAGGTAGGTCAAGCTAGCTGCACTGTCCTCAGTGCCAAAGTACTGTATTTGTGGTTCTGACCTTTTGTTACTCACCTATTTAATGCAAGTAATAAACCAAGTTTAATGTAATTGCCAGCAGACCAAATATGGTCCTGAGAAATACAGATATGTCATTTCTCCCATATGTTCAGACAAAGTCACAGTGTTTTTATTTGTATGCTTTCCTACAACTGCTAGAAAAACCAAAGAATATCTTCTATTACAGAAGGACACTTGAATACAAATTAGCATTGTTACCATAGAAGAGCCATGTAGCTAGTTAATTTAAATAATTCCTACCTCTGATAAAGTACCTTATCTAGCTTACAGTATAGCATTGATCTGTTCTCTGTATTTTTAACCATAATAGAAGTATGAGTGTTGTAATTAAATTGGAGGATATACTGTTCCCATAATTATCTGTTCAGAATAGCACTACTTTAGGATTTTGATGCAAAAGTGAAATTCTGTTGAATTTTCCCAGTTTGAATTTCCATTCATTAATATAACTATTGTTTCTATATTACCATGGATTTTCTCTGCTTGATGTGTATTTATATGATGTGTATTTTTATCTGAATTATACTTAAAACAGCAGTGCTTGGTTTAAGAGTGCTCCTAGAGTCATAAGTTACAGTATGAAAAAAATGCAAGTCTTTTGAAAAGTGTAACTAATGAGGTTGGATATGAGTGAACTTAAACAGTAAATATGAAAATCCCATCTTCTCAAGGATGAAGATTCACTAACTCACACATTTTATTTCTAATGGATTAGACAAAGCAGGGACAATTCCTCAACAATTGTTTCTTCAACTTTGAAGAGCTGAGAAAGCCTGAATGAATCAGCCAGCAATGCAGAGGATTTAAAATTAACTGCAAGTACAGATTTTTCAGACGCTTATATCTGTAGAACAAAAACTATGTGAGGTAATTAATAATTATGTCCCTTAATTAAGTAATAAAATTTAAACTTTGATTTCTAAAACTTAGTTTCTCCACAGACAGAGTTTAAATTTCACCAAAATGCCCCACTTCTCTTCCTGCATGCCAAATTCCTTAGGACAGAGCCATGTTGAAATAGTTTTCTTTCAAATATATATTTACATTTTATATAAAAACCCACATAACTAAGCTTTGATCCACAAAAATTATTTGAGAAAACACTAAATACACTAACTCAAAATAATATAATAAATCCAATAACTTAAGAAACTTTCGTTTTGGTGAATATTAACTTCACGTGCAAGAGAAAGGGGAAAACCAAAGAAGTTTTTCTCATTTTGTTTTCAAAGATTGAAGTTGGGAGAAAAAGCAATGGGATTATTTTGCTATATTTTATACTTTTCTACTTAAACAAGCATATTTAAATGATAAAAAAAAGGAGGAATGAAAAATATTACAGGTACCAAACTCCCAGCCAGCCTACAATGGCTGACGTACCTATTAGAAGAAATTTGAACATTTTCTGTCTTTAGGATGTTCACCCTCCCATAAACTCCATACATCAGCAGTGTAATATAGGTTTTGATTCAGACACCTTGAATGTTGCTCTAATAATATCAAGTGAAGGCAGTTATGAAGTAGGGGTCTAAGATCGATTGATAATACCAGAGGTTTTTTTTTCCCTCCTGCTTTCATTTAGAGTGATGTAGTGAAATTTCAGATGTAATGGCAATGGTTTGAAGGAAGGAAGCATCTGCCTTGGCTTCAGGGACCTTCAGCTCCACTTACCAGATGCAGTTATATTTTTGGGCAGAGCTCAGCAGCAGAGCATCTTGATTGCATGCAGTAACATTTCCCCTAAGTGCCTGTTTGGTTAGAGTGACTCCCACGACATGCAGTGCCATCCATGGTATATTCACTTAGTTTTCAACAGTAACAGGACTTGCAATAACATTTGCATTAATTTGCATTTCAGTGTTGACATGAAAAATGCTGGAACTAGTATATATGGAACAGATATATTTAGCTATTTGCCATTTTATGACTAAGAAGACCCATAGAGGGACTGTGATGACTGACAGCTTCCAATAGTTACTTAGAAATAATAAGGTGCTTGGTTTAGGCCAATTTATGGCCTTCTGCAGGTAATCAAAACTCCAATGAAATCATCTGGATCAGTGAAGAGGTTTACTTTGCTCACATTTGCCTCAAACCCCACAACTCCCAGTTGTGTCTTTGCACTTACCACAGACCCTTCTCAGTAGGAGCTTGTCAGATGTTCTCTGATATGCACATTAAACATCAATTATCATGTCTGCAACTTGAGCAGTAAAAGCTGTATCACTGCCTAGACTGGGACACCACCAGTTGTGTGAGAAACTGGACGTGCTGTTGAGCCCATGCAGTGGTGTCAATGCATTGTGCTTCACCTAAATACCTGAAGCAGGTGAAGTACCTCAGTACACTATCCTGGGGCCTGCTCTGTATAATATCTTTATTAGCCAACAGGAGGAAGAGGAGGCAGAATAAACCCTTGTGAAGTCTGTGGGCAGTGAGTTGAGCCTGAGCTAGGAGTGAGCCCTGGCACCAGCAAGAGCCAACAGCATCCTGGGCTGTTCTAATAGAGAAGGGATTGTTCTCCTTCACTCAGCACTTGTTAAACAGCTTCTGGTCTAATCTGTCCAGGAGAGACTCCAAGATAAACTAGAATGAGTTCGTTGAAGGCAACCAACATACTTAGGGGGCAGGAGCACTTACCCAGAGAGAAGAGTCTGAAGGAGGTGGGTTTGTATAGCCTGGAGCAGAGACGGCCTTGCTCTCTACTGAGGGCCATAGTGAGTGGAAAAACAAGTTGGTATGCAAAACTGGAACAGCTTACCCAGAGAGATTCCATAATCCATCCTTGCAGGTTTTACAGACCTTCCTGTTCAAAGACCTTGGAAACCTAGTCTGTAATCAATGTAGACTGTTTTGAGCAGAAGGTTGCAGAAGAGTCACTGTGAGTTCTCTTCCAGGTTGAATGATTTTATGACTCTGTGATGTTACAGAGCTGTATAAAATATTACAGTGGTAGGTAGGTTTTGCTTTGAAAATTACGTAGAAATGATCTATAGCTTAACATCTCTGACTCAACTTATTTCCAACAATGCTAGCAATTTTTCTTGTGAGAATTACTTTTCTTCCTTTCATGTGCCCTTTGTTTAGGTCAAAGAAAACACTTCTGCTTTTTATTCCAATATTGCTACAATTTATGACAATTTAAATTTCTTCTTATAACATCCTCTTCCCTTCACTCTGTCTCAGGTGCTCCTCCTTTTTTTCCTCTCGCTTTATATCTTCAGCATTTTCAACTGCTGTGACATGACCCAGCTCATTCATAAAAACTTCTGGACTCTAAATCACTGTCTATCTCTCATTGTTCAGGGCAGACTTTACATGGCATGTGTTAGAAATCACTAGAAGTAGCTGAAAGCCTCCTCATTCTTTCTACTTTTTAGCTTTGTCTCTAGCTTTCATGGTTCCTCATAGACCCTTTCACAACTGCACTCCTAAGATGAAGGAACAGATGTCTTCATGCCAAGGAGAATGGTATAAAGTGATGGTTGTGATTGCTTTTCCTGACTACTTATGCAAATACAATAATTTATGAAAATATTTAAAAATACTACAAATATTTACAAGCCACTCCAGGATGTTGCCCAAATTAATGGTGATTGCATACAACACAATATTAGTAATATAATCATACAAAGAGGTTTCTTACCCGCCATAAAACTTCATGCTGATACTGAAGATTTACTACACAATGAAAATAATTCACATAACTGAGACAAACAATTGTAGTACTCATATGTAATTCTGCCTGAAAATTTTTATAGAGCTGGCTGATCACAGATGCATCATCTTTAGAATCCTTCTTTATTCTTGTTCCCCAATACTGTTGCCTGAAATCATGCAGAACAATCATTATTCCAAAAGCTCTGCAACAAATAGGAAGCACGTCTACGCAGATAAATAGAGAACAATAAAGGGATTCCCAGGCTATTAGACTAGAAATTCACATAGCATATTCAGGACCAATATAGACAAATTATTATGGAGTTCCACATACACCAATTAATCTGCCATGAGTCACAAACTTATGATTTCTGACTCAAGCTGACTTTGGTCAGAAAGTTTGCATTTCCAGCACTGGGCCCTACTCCAATGTTATGTGGCTATAAGCCAGGCCAGTCTAAATCTGAATATCTCTGCTGATTAAATATGTGCAGAGAAGGTCAAGGATGGTTCATGACAGAAACCTGTTTTATGTGACTCATGGCAATCCAGACCTAATTTCTTCCAAGGATATACTTTGCAAATATCTATGCCAGCTTTATAAACAAATATTAAACCACCTTTAGTGTAACACTTCCTGTTTGCAGTGCCCATATGATATAGTTAACTGGAAATTCTGTGACCACTTAAACTGTCTTTTAGAAAACTATGATGGATTAATGATAAAAATTATTATTATAAGCAACAGGCCAGCATATATTGCTTATTCAAGAGGTCATCTCAGTCTCACTGAGACCTAAAGCAGAATTTCCAGTGGCTCCAAAGTTTTTTAAATGTTAAATTTACTCTTCTGCTTATCAATATACCAGAGATACATGCACTGCAATGTTCATATTGTCAAAGCTAGAGAGGCTGGTAAGGAAGTAGGGACAGGAGGTGGTTGCAAACTTGAGATGTATTTCAGCACCGACAGTGGGAAACGTCCTGATTGATACACAAATGCAGGAGGAAAGGAAGGCTTTGCTCACACAGGAAATAGAAAAATTAGTGGAACCAATTCAGTCTAGGTCAGGAATGCAATGTGAAAGCGATTTCTGACTCTTCCCTTTGTTTCTATCTTTAAGAAAGCTTCACAGTGCTGGATAGTCCAACTCTTGGAAGCTAATATCTTCCTTCTGTGGGAATTTTATATCCTTATCCTGAAGATCTGCAGCAGGAGGGTAGAGAAAATCAGGTCATAATAAGAAAACAGAATAGATTTGTTACATAAAACCAGCAACAAAACAACAACAGAACAATTTATTAAGACCACAAATTCAAGTAGGGATATGATGGTTTGAAGATTGTCTGTGACTTTTGTCCCTTGTGTTTATGCTTTGCTTCCTTAGTTATATGCTTGTATATTATCCTTTTTTTATACAAACCAGCACAGCACAGCTGTGGTCTTCAGTGTTTTATTGTCTTGTTCAATATATGGCCCCATGCCATGATTACTTCACACCTTATAAATTCAGAATTATTCTCAATCTGAATGATTCATTTATTTGTGGATTTCATGTTAAGATCTTAATCTCAGAAGTCAGTGTTGGAGCAGTCTTGGACTAAATCACACTGGGTACTTGAAGTGGTGCTCAGAGCCCCAGATGTATATAGGAGAATTCTAAGTGATATGGGTCAAAACCCCACATGGATGATTATGAGGGAAATATCAACCACAAGCCCAGGCCTTATTTGCTAAAATACACATGATTTTTATGCACAGTTAAAATGTCTGTTTATACTGACCAGTCTTTTCTGCAGCAGTCCTAGAGCTTCATCTGCTTGTTAGCTTCCCTACAGGTTTGACAGCGTTTATTCTGTTGCAGATAATACAAGCTGATCTTGTGTCATTCCTAGTTTGACATCATCTGTACATTTGATGAATGTGTAGTTTGTGTGATCCATGTTGTTTATAATGAATAATGCCCACCCTGCTATTGACTGCTGCCTTTGGGGATGAGGTGAAGTAGATGTCAATTTGTCAGTCTTGCAGTAAGCTCACCAACCCTAGAAGTTTACAGGTATATCTGCAACACTCTATGCACCCTTTGGTAGGAAGGAACCCCAAAATTGTCTCCTCTGTGATATACTAGGAGTGCTAATCACTGTCTCTAAATTGTGGTGTGTAGAACTACCAAATCATTTGGAGATAAATTGAGTATTTCTTTGTGGTTCTACCTTTCAATTGCAGACCCTATAAACATTTAATTGATTCTTTTTACAGCAAGAGACAAGAGTTCAAGACCAATTGAGTTTTCTCTTTTTTTTTTTTTAAATATTATAGCAAGAGTTTAATATTTTCTCTCCCTGTATATTGTAGGTGCATTTTTTACTTCAGAGTGATAAATGGAGCACATCAGAAATTCCCTGTTATCTTATAATGCCTAGAAGTAAACCCACTGTACCACAGTACATTGCTGTTCTGCCTTACAATGCAGAAACAGGGTACTGTTCAACAATTCTTTTGAAAACGCAGAATGAATTTGAGATGTAAAGCAAGGAAAAACTGTTGAAAGCACAGGTGGGAAAACCTAAGTGCTACTACTTTAAACATGATTTTTGATATCCATTGGAAGTGACATAAATATTTTGTCAATCTTTGTGACTAAATCCTTGCTATATCTCTGGTCTAGGTAGCATTAGAGAAAATTTTTTTGTGCTTTATGCAAGCTTTTGTGTTTGCAACCATTCATAAGCCTTCGGAAAAGTATTCTACATTCACTCTGTTATTTCTTTTTCAAATTGCTGCATTCAACAGACAAAGTATAGTTTTTAAATGTATTTACATATTTGTTGACTATCTTCTACAGTTATTAAATACAAAAGCATTTAAAATATCTTTTAATTTTTTTCTCATGCCCTTTTTCAAATTAGTAATTAACAAGGAGAAATACATATTGTACTGGTGCCTGGACATACAAAGAGAAGCTCAGAAAGGAGAAGCAGCAAAAGCAGGCAGAGCAAGGCTTTCGACACTGTGTCTCACAACATCGTCATAGGCAAACTCAGGAAGTGGGATCTATATGAGTGAACAGAGAGGTGAACTGAGAGCTGTCTCAAAAGTAGATCCTGGAGGGTCATAATCAGTGACAAAGGGTATAGCTGAGGGCCTGCCACTAGTGGTGTCCACTACGGTTCAGTAATGGACACAGTATCATTTAACTTACTCAACAATGACTTTGATGTAGGGGCAAAAGGCTCCCCAGTGAGTGTGTTGGTTTTGACCCTGAGTGGATTTCAAATACCCACCAAAACCAGCTACATTCCCCCCCACTCTGCTACTGCACAGAGGAGACAAACAAAAAAAAGGCTGAGAATTCCTGAGTAGAGATAAGAACTGGGAGACTTGCTTACTGACAGGCAAAACAGACTCAAAGTGGGGGTAGAACTTAAATTTATTGCTAACAAGATAAAAGCCAAAAAGCAAGAAATAAAAGTCTTAGAAACACCTTCCCCCCCCACCTCTCCTTCCTTCCATGCTCTTCCCTCCTCCACCTCCAGCAGTGCAGGGGGACGGGAAAGGGTGGGTGATCAGTTCATCCCTCAGGCAACAGCTCTTCTCATTCTGCTGTCCTGTGGATCACTCCTTCATAGAATGCATTCAGGTCTCTGACTCTGAAGGTCCTCCATAGTCTACAGGGGGACACCTGTGTCACTGTGGTCTTCACCGCAGGCTACAGGGGGGCCACAGCCCTAAGTCCTTCCCCTCTTCCCGTGGAGGTCCCTCCCATGGGAGAC
Source organism: Myiozetetes cayanensis (assembly GCF_022539395.1). Lineage (NCBI taxonomy): Eukaryota > Metazoa > Chordata > Aves > Passeriformes > Tyrannidae > Myiozetetes > Myiozetetes cayanensis. The sequence goes on along the minus strand of NW_026087411.1, from coordinate 96,290,015 downwards.
AGTCCTTCATGGACCTCTCCAGCATGAGCCCACCCACCCCTCGGGCAGCAGTTCTTCCAAATCTACTGTTCCCTGAATCACTTCTCCATGGGGGTGCAGTCCTTTACAAATAAGCTGCACAGAGCAGGGTTAGCCACAGGGCCATGAGTCTTACCCAGGAAAAACTTGCTGCAGAGTGGGCTTCTTTCTCTATGGGCCACAGGTCTCCAGCAGGTACCCTGCTCCATCTTGGGCCTCCCACCAGGGGTCACAGCCTCCTTTATGCATCCACCTGCTCCAGCATGGGCTGCAGGGGGGTATCTCTGCACCCCAATAGTCTTCCACAGGCTGCAGGGGCCTTGGCTCTGAGTATCACCCCTGCTCCTGGGGGAACGGGGAGGGAAGGTCCCCTTCTCTCCCCACTCTCTGCACTGACCTTGGTGCTTGCCTGTTCTCACTCCTCTCTTCTGGGGCTGGAATTTCTTCTGTGCCACAACTCCTCTCTTCCTTTGTGCTTAAATATGTTATCACAGAAGCACACTAATTGGCTCAGCCTTGGCCAGCAGCAGAAAATCCCTCCTGGAGCTGATTATCATTGGCTTTTCATGGGACAGTGGAAGCTTCTAGCAGCTTCTAACAGAAGCCACCCCTCTATAGCCCCCATCCTGCTATCAAAACTCAGCCTCATAAACTCATGACAGTGAGTTCACTGACGACACCAACCTGAGAGGAGTGACCAGTATCCCAGAGGACTCTGCTGCCCTTTAGAAGGACCTTGACAGGTAGAAGAGATGGGCAGAGAAGAAGTCTGAAATGCAAGGAAGGCAAATATAAGGTCCAGCACCTGAGGAGGAACAACTCCCTGCACCAGTACAGGAGCTGATCTGCTCAGAAGCAGCTCTCTGGGTAAGAATTTGGGTATCCTGGTGGACAACAAGCTGTCCCTGACCTGGCTGTTTGCTCTTGCGACCAAGAAGGCTAATGGTATCCTGGGGTGCTTTAGGAAGAGCATTACCAGCAGGTCAAGGGAGGTGATCCTGCCCCTCAACTCATCCCTGGTGAGGCAACATCTGGAGTGCTGGATCTGGTTCTGGGCTCCTCAGTACAACAGAGACATGGAGCTCCTGGAGCAGGTTAAGCAGAGGGCAACAAAGATAATAATGGGACTCTCTTATGAGAATATGGCACCTCTCTTATGAGAAAAGGCTGAGGAAGCTGGGACTGTTCAGCCTCTAGAAGAGACACCTGAGAGGGGACCTCATCCATGTATACAAGTATCTGAAGGGAAGGTGCCAAGAGGACAGAGCCAGGCTCTTCTCAGGGGAGCCAAGCAATAGGACAAGAGACAACAGGTAGAAACTGATGCACAGAAATTTCCACCTGAATATGAAGACGAACTTCTTTACTGTGCAGGTGACTGAGCACTAGAACAGATTGGCCAGAGAGGTTGTGGAGCCTCCCTCGCTGGAGCTATCCAAGAACCATCTGGATGCAATCCTGTGCAATGTGCTCTAAGATGACTCTGTTTGAGCAGCGAGGTTGGACCAGATAACCCACTGTGGTTCTTTTCAACCTACCCAGTCTGTGATTCTGTGATTCTGTGGAAGTTTTATTAGAAGGCGTTAGGACCTTATTTAAAATTAGCTCAACTAACAGCAATAAAAAAGAGCTTTCTTTCCTGAAAACACAGTCAAATTTATCAAAAAGGAAAAAAAAATGCACAGACATTTTTTATAGGTAGCTGTGCACATGAGAAAGCTAAAAAGTCACCTTCAAAACTGCATAGAAAGATAGCTGAAATCAAGACACAGTGTGCTAACCATGAGTCATGTGCAGAGATCATTGAGAATATACATACCAGCTAAAACGACAATATGAAATATTGCCATATATTGGTATAAATGCAATTGTCCTTTATAAATCTGCATTTCATAGAATATGGATCTGTCTTGCTTATATGCTTCTAATTTGTTTTTTGGACAAAGATTACCCTATCCAAGAATCTAAAGATTCTAAAAGGCTGGCATGTAAAAGTGACAATGGGGATGAATAGAGAGCAAAGAAGCTGTATTTCTGCTAGTTCCTGAGAATAAAGCATTTATGTGACTGAAATTCAAATATGTGACATTAAGGAAATATGTCAGTTTGAGGGGCTGTTTGATTGGTTGATTGGGTTTTATTTACCTTATTTTATTTTTACTTACTTATTTAGTTAGTCTGGAGCTAGATAAGAATAAGGCTGTTAACTTTTGTTCACAAAGAAAATAAGAAGACATCTTGGAATTTCCGGAGTAAATACTATACTGCTCTTTAATTACTTCAAAACACTGGAAGAGCACACAGATTAAAATTTAAGATAATTTGAGTTATTATATTAATCATGATAAAGAACACTTAAAGTCTAAAATATTTAAAATAAGAAAATATTAATTATGTAAGCTCTTTGTTAAAAGAAGTTCCCAAGTGTCTGAACACTGAATGCTCTCAAAGTAATGAATTTTTTTCTGAATTTTTCCATTGTCTTCCAAGATGTTCTAAGATTTTTACAAGATAGGTAAATTATGATGGTCCTAAAGATAAGGAAAAGAATACTTAAATTTTGCATCTGAAGTTTTGCCTGAATTCCATGCACATGTAGAAAATATTCTGCTCATTTGGATCCTTAGTATCTAATTTTAGAGAGCTGAGGCTGATGAATGGCTGCAGTAACAAAATTGTTTTATGACTCACAGCTCAGAAAATGGTTCTTATACTCCACAGCCTCCTCAGGCAATGGTGACGCTCGGTGATAATTTGCTGTGTGCATGCATAGTGTTGCAGAATGCTTTCAATGACTTTGATGCTTCATTCCTACTGACTGACCACCTCCTGTTTGCAGGTGAACATCCTGCCTTTCCCCAGCAGTGGTGCCCATCACCCCAGCCACAGGGTCTCCCAGGGCTCTGGGGTTGGATTTTCCTCTCCGTGATCTGTTCTCGTGGCCTTGCACCAGCTAAGCTGGTAATGTGGTTGTGGTGGGCTTTCAAAGGAAGGAGTCATTTCAGGTAGGAGAAATACTCAGTCTTCACCACTCTTCCGCTTGTTTGGGTCTTTGGGACACATTACATACTTTATACATACATCCAGTAATACGCCTTCACTGAGTTTAGCAGTGAGAATGCAGCACCAGTTGCACCCAGGACGTGCTGGCGCAGTTTTGATGCTGGGAAAGGACCAGACCAGTGTCAGGGTTCTGCCTAGCCTGTAGACTCGGTGTTAGAAAGGCGACAGGCAGTGGCTGAGAGTTAAGTTCCCTTTGACGCGCGCACCTAAGAAGAGGCAGACACGACAGAGGTGAACACTCGAACAGCCAGGGCTGATCTAACTTTATTGGGACAAAATGGTGGGTTTTATAGGGTTATGGGAAGAAGGCTCTGGAAACAGGGCGGAGATTGGGCGGAGCATGCAAATCCGCTAACAGTGATAGGGTAAGAGTACATGAATAAACATGGATAGGTGTTAACAAGGGAGGAGTTAACCAGGGAGAACATGATTGGTCAGTACCTCATGGTACACTGACCTATCAGGAACTGTCTCCATGCCTGTCAGGCAGAAAGTCCATGATGGGAGACAAAAGTAAGGGAGTCAACCTACGAATAGGTTTTAGAACTTTAACACTGCTACCACAACAAAATCTTTAAACACTGGTGTTGTTGCTTTCAGTAGTGGTGTTGTCGATGCTAGTTTTCCATTCGTCAAAGCACTCTTCTCTTTTCCCTTCGTCTTTCCATGCCACAAATGCATTTTCCATCTCCTCATAAACTACCTCATCTCCAGCAACGTGCCAGTCTGAGATAGGAGCGTATAATCAGGAACCACCACCAAGTGTTTGAACAGGTCCTGATGAAGACCTTGTGTCCCTACTGCAGGAGAGTGTTATGAGGGAGACCTGCTGCACTAGAGAGGAGCTTTGGGGTGGTTGCTTACCTGGGGACTCCCATCACTCTTCCCACTGGCCAGCAAGGAGAGTTTTTCCTTCCTTTTTCTCTCTGTCTTTTGCCTTTTGATTCAGTTTTTTCCCAAAATAACTTTCACTGTTAGCATCGATATATGCCATGAGCTATAAGCTCCACTTGAAATTTTTGTGCACCTATTTCAGCATTCACCTTGTAACAATTGCTCTTTCTGCAACTTGCTGACAGATTCCTGCACCCACTCACCTTTTCTCATCTTGCCTTCTAGAAGATAATTTTCTGCATCCCAAAGTCCATGTACCTTAATTTATGCAGAGCATAGTTGTTATCTGCCCTTTTCTGTGTGTGCCACAATGTCATCAACTACATCCAATCTCATACAGTTTCACTAGCAACCTGCTTATCTTGGGATTCAACTCAGAGAAAAGTCTGCAAACAGACTTCTACCCCAATCTGCACATAGTATTCTGCTGATACCCCTTGTCTCCAAAGCTTATTCGTAATCTTCCATTCTGTGGTACCTCATTTGGAAGGAAAGAAGAATTCACCTGAGGTTAGGTTCCTTGGCAAGGTCAAATTTTGCTTTATTGCCATATACCAAGTTGTGTCTGACAGCAATTCAAATATTTTGTCTATTTTCAAAGGTATAATAAAACAGAACCCCAATAATTTGCTCAAAACTACCAGACAAAACATTAGTAAAAGATGTAAGAAATTCCCAGTGCATCTGCAGGGCTTTATATAAACACTTCCAAAATTTCTACCGCATCTATTTTCTACACCCTTACTTTGGATTTGGAAACTGGATCAGTCTGTAAAATTGCCTATGCCTTTATTAAAGTATTGCTGAAGTTCCAGTGAATATCTTCCCTGTAAGGAAATCTTGGCTCAGGAATAGGATTTGACTTCAGAAATATTTTCTATGATGTTTTGACTCTAGGGGACATTAGACCTTACTGGCTGGATCAGGCAATATGGTAGATTGAGATGTCTTAATCTTTTTTTTTTTTTTTTTTTTGTAGCTTCCATTTACTGAATAGATTAATTCCATCCACTTAATATGTTTGATGGACCTGATGGGTAACAGAATATGCTCTGTTTAAAACAAAAGAAGGAAACATGTTGAACCTCTCAGCCAATAAAATGAACAATTCAGTATGAATCAAAATATGATTTCTGGGTCATTTTAAGTAAAGCTTAAAGAAATTATTGAGCAAAATTTGGAAATAAAAGAAATATGTTATTTAGATCAGCTTTCAAACATTAAAAGAAAAGGAAAAATTAGAGCAACTGGAATACTTCTGTGAAACTTCTGAGAGCTGAATGTCAGTGCTGGTGGCTGTCTATAGTTCAGGTTTCAGCCTTAGCTCTTGAAAATGATTTCTGACTCTTTTAGTCAAGTGGGACAGAGGAAATGCTTTCAAAATAGTCTTCTTAAATCAGAAGAATTTTTCTATCTCCCTCCAGCTGATTGACAAGTGTGTTGCCAAAGAGCACGTGTACACACAGCCAAACACCCACACATGCACAGACAAGGAAACACAGATCGGCTTTAACACTTTGCAGTCATTATTTTCAGGGTAATTTAGTGTAAAACAAGCAATAAAAACCCCATAGAACTGGTAAACATGGTTTTCCCTATTATAGGCATTTAAGTAGTTCAGGTAGGATCCTTAAATTAAAATGACTCCTCAGTACCTGTTTGGAAAAAGAGAAAAAGAAAAAAAGGTGAGTTTAAATCCTGTTCACATGTTTGTTCCTACAGTCACAGAACAATTTTTAAGTATAAGAAAGATGGTGGCAGTGGTATTTCTCTCCATACAGTGTGAATTTAAGGCAGGGATTCAACACAGTGTTATCAGAGAATGCTGACAGGGAATGCCCTGTCAACCTGTTAACAATGGTTAATCAGTCATCTATATAATTCTTCTGCAGCAGGCTGTCTATTATACATGAGGATCACAGAAGTGGGTGAAACATGCAAATTAGATCTGTGCAGGTGTTACATTGATTCTCTCCTCTGATTCACCTAATGGAGATGCAGTCTGTACTCCATGCATGGCCACTGAAAGATTTTATTCCATAAAGAGTCCATTTAACAATATTTTTTTTTTTTTGAAAGGGAGGTTAATGAAACAAAACCTATCAGGCATAACATGCTTGTGGAAAAACAATAAGGAGATAGTTTTCAAATAGGTGCCACATAAGCAATTAATTTCATATATTAATAACAACAGAGATAAAATCATATCCATGATCTAGGCCTCCTTATACTGCTTACTCTGGATATCAGTGTACCATGGCCCAGAATTAGGCCTGGAATCCTGATTAGTGCACTGTCCTGGGATGACTTGGATGCAGCTGTGAGTCCCTTCAAAGTCTTGTTTTCTCCAAGGGATTAGGGTCTATTTGCAAAGGAGAAGACAGGTCCCAGGTATTTGTTCAGGAAAACTCATTTCAGGGGCAGAATTTAAGGTTTAGGTCTTGGGTTCAAAAATGCATTTTACTTCAGCCAGGAACTGAGGTTCCAGGTTTACCTAAGCTTAGCTGCTTGTTTGCTATACTTGATCTAGCCCTTGGGCTCCTGTGTACTTCTGTAAACATTGTCTGAAGAAAATAAACCAAGCATTTCTCTAAAAATGATCAATGGTAAATATAGCTTCACTTTGGGAATAAGCACAGGAAAATCCGAAAGTTTGCATAAGTTCCTGTTTTGTATGAAAGGAGACCAAATTTTATTCAAAAAATGACTCACCCATAAATGGCCTAGAGCTTTACAATACATGAGTTTTAAAACAAGAGTTTTTCTCTGCTGGACAGTACTCAAAGGAGTGCTGCAGACAGCATACTCAGGAGAATGAGGGCAGCAAAGTGAAAAAGTGGCAATTGGTTCAGGACAGGAGAGGAAAGGTAAATCCAGGCTTGTAGTTAGCATTAACTTACTGTCTCAGTACTTTCCTATTTTTAATAATACTATTCCAGGCTTGTAGTTAGCATTAACTTACTGTCTCAGTACTTTTGCTATTTTTAATAATACTATTATATTTTTAGGTATTATTTAAAAAGAAAATGAAGTTGCTGCAGAAACTAGAAAGCTCTTTAAAAGATATATAGATATTTCTAATTTGTTTAGCTCTTTTTCTCATGGATATCAGAATAGCATCCTCATGAATAATAGTTGATCTTGCAAACTGGAGTTGGGATGAGCACAAGAATGTAAGAATACAATTCAGTTGTGGTGGTATAAGGGTAGATATAATGTTGTTGGAGGCTGGAAAGCAGTTTGAGTGTCAAAAGCAGAGAAACAGAGCCAGATTTCCACATTTTGAACAATCTCATGTACATAGGTAAACTGATGGTGTAAAAGGATTATATTTCACATATTTAATAAGCTTACAGCTTCCTCATCACAAATTCTTATGAAAAATGTAAGTATGTCTCAGTAACACTTTTTAAAGTGTTAGGTCCGTTGCTGCTCCTAAATTTGCAGTGTACGTAAAGTCAAATTCCTCCCTGCTATTAAAACTGAAGAAGTTGTGTTTTTCCTCTTCTAAAAATTAATTAAAAATCTCAATCATAACTTTTCTAATAAAGAAAGACCTTTTGTCACGGTTTTGCTGGTTCTTAGAAACTAAGCAGAAATTTTTTCCCTTCCTCCTGCCCACTGCCTGCAGAGCTGTTAAGTGGGCAGTTAAATAACACAAAAGAAGCTGCCTTCTAGTTAAGGGCAGGGAGGAGTTCTGGTTGCTGAGGCTGGAACAAGGTAGGAGCTCAGAGTGGTTTTTGTTCTCAGCTTCGCTGTCATCTGTGGATTCTACTTGGATTTTCATTGGAGAGGAACTGTTGTGGGTTTTTTTTTTTTTTTCCTTCCCTGTTCCAGTTTGTTTCTTTCTTAGCAGTGGTTCTTGTGCACATCAAAGGGAGAGGAAAAACTATACCACATGATTCAGTCAGCAGGACAGAGTGAGTTTTTGCCCACTGGGAAGGACTTTTTTTGTTTTGTTTTTGCTTTTGTTTGTTTTGTTGTTTTCTCTCCTTCCTCTCTCTCTCCTTTCCCAGTGGGGTGGGGGAGGGAAACCCATTTTTTTTTGGTTTCTCTAACACATCCTGGAGGGCGTCACTCCACGTGGTAATCACTAGTGATCCCACAGCTCCCCCTGCCGACCAGCATGGAACACTGCAGGTTCTGCATCTCTGGTGATCCAACATCACCCCCTGTTGACTGTGGTTAGAATTGCACCAAAGAGCACAAACTGAACTGTTTATTTATTTTTCTTTGCTTGTTTATTGGTTTGTTTTGAAGGGGATTATTTGTGCGTATAGGATTATTGTTTGGTTATTTTACTTGTTTTCTTTCATTTTTTCTGCCAATACACATATATCTTTTAATAAAAGGATTTTTTTTCATTTTTCCACAATTTTTTTCCCTCAATCAGACCCTCTTAATTTTGGATTTACAATTGCTCAGAGTTTGGGACTTTCTCATAACTTATCCTCAGCAAAACACTTGTGTCTCATTTAAACTGAGACACCTTTGTAGTTACTTATAAGCATAGTGAGTAAAAAAGTCCTACTGCTAATTCAGATTGGTCTAGGAGTCTCCAAAGTGTTTCCAGAGCCTGCAGAAGAAGGAATATTTTGTTAAAGAAATTTCAGTCCTGTCTGTCAGATTTATGTAGTGACAGGGTAATTAAATAAAAAATTCTCTTAAACAAAAATTTCTAACTTTTTAAGATGTATCAGAAATTCGCTTAGCTGTGAACGGCTTTTACAGGAGACAGCTGTTAAATATCAAGCAGTCTTTATTTTAACAGGGAAAAACCTTAGATTGAAAAGATAAAGAAGATTCCATAAAGTAACAACAAACCTTATATTTTTTTCTAGGAAAAAAAAAGAGAATTTTAATAGAACTCTAGCATTTGCATGCATTTCAAAATTCATTTTGCTTGAGATCTACTTTTAAGCTGACCTCCCTCTCTGCCCCAGCTTGTTCCCCTCCTGCTCTCTGCTAAAGATACTGCACAGCAATGTCCATGGCAGAGCACATTATTGATGTGAAATGCAAACTCCACTCATGGGCTCATTTCCCACTCCAGTTTTGTCCCACCCCCAATCACCAGCTAGGTGCCCAATGCCTGGGAAGGGGTTGCCTCAGTGCCCCCAGCTGCCCTACTCCTAGTCAGCAGGTAGGACATGTCTCAGCTGCCACACTCTCTTCTGCCACCCCAGAGAGCCTCCAGCTCCTCCAGCAACCACTCACAAGCAGCCTGCAGCCCCCACTATGCCCTGAAGTAGTTCATTAAGCTTAATGTAGATATTTGTGTGTCTCAGTTTAAATGAGACACAAGTGTTTTGCTGAGGATGAGTTATGAGGAAGACCCAAACTACTCTAAGCAATTGCAAATCCAAAATTAAAAGGCTCTAATTGAGAAAAACATGGGAAAAAGAAAAATAAAACCCCTTTATTAAAAGATATATGTATATCGACAGAACAACAAAAGAACAAAATAAAACCAAACAATAATCCTATACCCAAAAATAATCCCCTTCAAAACAAATGAACAAACAAACAAACAAAAAGGCAAACAGTTCGTTTTGTGCCCTTTGTTGCAATTCTAACCCCAGTCAGCAGGGGGCACTGTTGGATCACTGGTGGTTGCCACATGGGGTAGCCCCTGGGTGTGCTGGAGAAGCTGACAATAGAGATCTTCCCTTCCCCTCACCAGAAAAAGGGAGCGAGGAGGGAAAGAAAGAAAAACATCCTTCCCAACAGAAACTCACTCTGTCCTGCTGACTGAGTCACATGATGTGGCTTTCCCCTCTCCTTTGATGTGCACAAAAAATGTCTATCCTGCTGACTGAATCATGTGATGTAGTTCCCCCTCTCCTTTGGTGTGCACAAAAAGTGCTGAAAAAAAAAATAGTGGAGGAGAGGCCTCCTGAATAGTTCTTCGCCGATGAAAATCCAAGAAAAATTCCCAGCTGGCAGCCAGGCCAAGAACAAAGCAGAGCTCCTGTTACCCTGACCTTGTTCCAGCTTCAGCAGCAACTGAACTCCTCCCCCCATTTCCCAGGAGAGGAGAGGAAAAAAAGTAAAAAAAGAACTCCTCACCCCTCCCCACAGAAAAGATCCTGAGGGCCATCAACTTGAAATGTGGTTTTAGCAGCCCTTCTTTTGTGTTACTCAATTGCCTAAGCCACAGTCAATCTAACCATTCAACATCCCCTTCACACAGTGGGAAGGGGGAAGAAAAAAATTCCTGATTAGTTTCTAAGAAGGAGCAAACCCATGAGACTATGTTTTATATGTCTACATTTGTGATGTTTTGAGCTTATGGAGTATTAACATCATTCTCATGTAGACAACTGAAGTAAGTCAGAAGTATATTAGAGGAGTTGCACCACAAAAGAGTCCTTTTCCCTCACAACCCCACAAAGGGACTGACTTCAGCTACAGGCAGAAATCTAAACTCAAAGGGTGTAAATCCCATTCTTCACCTTTATCTGGTGTGTGGAATAGCAACGTGTAGTAGAGACTATCATGATGTGCAAGATTATATTGCCAGAATGCAACACCTGTTTATTAAGAAAGCTGACAGAGCAGAATCACAGAAAGAGAACTGTCTACTTACTGAAATCTCAAAGGTTACATCCATAGGTATATACACACATATATAGAAGTTTTGGTTCTAGTGCTGTAATAAAAATTTGGAAAAAGAGTAAATTTTACACCACTTGTGAAAAAATTCGGATCTCTTTTTATAAGCATAAATGACTTAATTTGTCATCATTTTCCTCATTTATCTTAGGCCAAATAACTTATGATTTTGGTTTTATGTGGTGTGCCTTCAACTGCAAGAAATCAAGGATCATGTCTGCTGTAGGAAGATTTCTAAAGTTTCTGTGGAAAGAGGGAAATACCTTATAAGAGTTGCACAAATTTCTTCCTATTGTTTCCAGGCTTCTTTCACTGAAGGTTGTGTATAATCATTTGGGTTTCTAGTTAGCATGAAGAGAATTGACACCAGATTTTGCAATGATCCAAGAACAAGTGTAAAAATACTACAAAACACAAAATCATTTTATGATATGTTCACTTAAATACTCCCACGGTACTTAACTAAACAGACAGCTGCTCTTTATTTTGAAAGTGTAATACACACCCAAGAGAACCCAAATATCACCAGCTCAGAAACAGATCAAAGAGAACAGTACTACTTTAGTTGGGAACTGCCCAAAGGCAGAATTTCTGTCCTATGGAAGAAAATGGCAGAATTTTACAGTGTGAGGACTTGTTCTCATTCCATGAGAAATAAATTCATTTAACGAGGAGTTTATTTGAATAATATGTCAGAGGAATATAATGGGAAAATTCATACAGAAAGTCAAAATTGGGTCAGAGCTGATTACAAATAACATCATTCTAAAACATAACAGTTATTTAAATTCTTTCTGGTAAAATCTGCCATTGTCACTTTGACATATGTCTTATATTTTAGTTAAAATGAAGTTTTACATTTGAATTTTTAGGGTAAAAGTAAGCACCATTAATTTTTCAGAGATATAGTCAGCAGGCTCTTTATAGGCATCAAGAGCTTGACTATCTTACTATGAATTCCTCCTTAGAAACTCACAAATTTTTGGGGTGGTCAACAATCTACCCACTTAGTATTTGGAGATGATTTGTCTCAGATCAGAGTTCGCAGTGTAAGTTTGACAGGACAGAATTAAAAAACTAAGCATATTGCTAGAGCTATTCTGGCTGAAAAATGACCTAAAGCAGTTGAGAACTTTGTATTATTCCTAAAATTAAGAATAGGAGGCAAAAGATCCTGCAAATTTTCTCACAGAATGGAAAATAGTAAAAGAAAAAGAAAGTTATGAATACTGATATATTTTGGTTTTGTCAAAAAAGTGAGTGTTCTTTAAATGTTTTCCAGCTGACATCTTGGTTACTTGCCATCTTAGTGAAAAATGTCAGAAAATCCCTGAAGCATCATGGAATACATAAACTTTGATCTGTAGCTCCGTCTCTCCATTTACACAAAGGATCATGGGATTTTAATGACTGAAATGGGTCAGTACCTTTGATTTATAACTCATCTAGTGGGGCACTAACCTCAGCACTTGTTTGTTTACTGTTATTTGGCTATACAGAGCATGGTAGCAACCATTATTCTTCATTTTAGGAGCTCAAAAAGAAAAGGGAATACAGGACTCTTTTTTCAGTCACATCAACAATTATCAAAGGTGTGAAACCAAGCACTTGTAATGTGTAGTGCTCATCCAACCTGGCTGACAGATAAATGCTGGGAAAACTGTAGTTCATTTTGAGCACTGACTGAAGTTTCTCTTACTACCTTCACAGGACTCATCCAATATTAACATCTCCCGCGTTCTTCAAAAGGTGATCATTTCCCTTGTGGTCAAATCTCATTCAGCAATCAAATCAGTGAAGTGAAAATTAATTACAATTAATATAGAAACCCCAGGAAACCAAGAATGGAAATAAAAGATAAGCACTCTACATTTTTATGATAAAAAGTCAGGGAAAAAGCATGCAGGCCACGGAGATGATAAGCAAGCAGGTGCATGAAACATCCAAAAGTAGAATGAGAAGAGCATGATAAACCTGATGGAGGATGGGCTGCCTACCCCTTTCCGGGCACTGTGCAGGCACCTTGACAACATCACTCTGCAACAACACAGTGTGTACAATCACAGCTCTTAGGCTGCAGTGTGTAACAGAGTGCAAACACCCATGGGGGAAATGGTCAGTACACAAATCTTTGGTTTTTCACTGGCCTTTCAGCATGACTTCAGCCCTGCAGTTTGGACAAAGGTGTGATTCAGTCTTATGATTTGGTTTCTCTTGAAGTGTTTACCTGTGAGTTAATCCTGGGCTAGCAGGGTCTGCCTGGAGGTTGGCTGTCTCTGCTGTATTCAAGGACTGGGAATTAGGGATTCACATTTACATAAGTTCCAGCACGTAGTCCATCACAATGAATCTCTTCTGCTGCATCTTGCAGTGCAAGATTTTTACCTTTTTCACTCTATTGCTCTGTGTCTCTGATGCAAACAGAAGTATGATCAGGTACAAACTGGTACACGATGATAGAGTGACAAAAGTTTCCTAAAGGGTGGAATTTGTGCCCCTGAGCTGATGGGTATGCAAGGCATCTTCAGCTGCCATCTGTATCCTAGCAAAATTGGTTTGCTGTTTTGGGAGTGGGCAGGCATCCATCAGCTTGGCAGGTGTGTATGCTTCCAGTGCCATGCAGCACCATGCAAAATAAAAATGACCTTCCAAGCTGGGAAGTCTGATGTTCAGTTTATCTTAAATTTCAGTATCCAAAGGGTGTAATCATGTCACTGACAGACTTGAGATTGACCTACTTCTGAAGAGAGGTACACCAGATTCATCTGCAACTTGTGAGACAGGATGGGAAGAATAATGGTAAAATGAGAATGTTAATTCCTTCTTAGCTTTCCACCAGAAGTTGTGCAGATTTAAAAAATTGATGACACTGGTAACTTAGCTTGGTAATTGTCAGTGCTCTAAATTTAGTATAAATGTACAAAACTTTCCTTATGTATGCTGAAATGCCAAAAGAAATTGCAATGAATACTCACAGAAATCATAACACAGTTTTAATATTTTTCACTGAAACAATCTAATAGAAGGGAACATGTTAGAAAAGAATATTATGACTGCAAAACCATGCTGCTAAAAATCTTCTTCTATTCTGCTTTAATTCAAGTATTTAGTTTTGCTTTTACACTTCTCAGTCATTAGTGGAATAAAACTTTGTTTTAAGCTTAGTACACACTTCATTTGAAGTGCTGAACTCTTTTGCTTCAATGCACTCTCTTTATCTACCCCTGACTATAGCTCACAATTTATCTTAGTTTCTTAGTTAATCTTTAGACATGAATTCATCCACTGGAAAATGTAAAGTTGAGAATTACCTGAGTAACATAGAATATAGGGCTCCTGTTCAAAATTTTCTCAAAATAAAGGTCATATTTTTCATGCAGTTTTGACAAAAGTGTCAAAAGTCTCAGTGTTGTTGTCTCAAAACAGCTGGTTCTCTGAGACTACCAAGTGACTTTGCAGATGAAAACACCTGCTGTGATGAGCCATTACTTACAGCATTCTCCATTCTGCAGCACAACACAGAAAGTTGGTCCAACACTGTATATAATTCAATCAAAGTTTAAGGAGGTGTCATTTTCAGGATTTATGTTCCTTTGACATAGCAGTAAAAGCATGCAAAAAGGTAAGAACATTTATCTGAATGGTGCAATCTGTCACTGTCATAAAATTCAGAACAAAAATTAAAGCTAATTAAAATTAGGAGGCAAATGACTGTATTTTGGGTTGAATAACTATGAGGAAGGAATCTGGGAACTAAATTCATTTGTGCTGAAGTAAAATGCACTTTAAAAGATAGGTCTTTCTAACCAAGGGCAGAAGTTCTACACAGATAAAATATTTGCATATTTAGATAAATAAGATAAATGTTGGTGAAACTAAAGACTGGCATAGTACTTTCAAACTCAATATTGCAAAAAAAAAAAAAAAAAAAACAAAGAAAGAAGAGGATACTGATGATTCCTAAAATGATGGAAACTAAACAGTCTCTTTTTTAACCAAGTGAATCACAATGTCCTTGGTACAACAGAGACATGGACATATTGGAGAGAGTCTGGAGAAGGGACACAAGGATCAGAGTCTAGAGTACCTCTCCTATGAAGAAAGGCTGAGAATTCTGGGACTATTTGGCTTTGAGAAGAGAAGACTCAGGGGGAAAATTATCAATTTGTCTGAAGGAAGGGTGCAGAGATGGTGGAGCCAAGCTCTTTCCAGTGGTGCCCACTGACAGGAAAAGAGGCAATTGCCACAAACTTATGTACAGTAGGTGCCATCAGGAAGGGTGACTGAACATCGGTACAGTTTGCCCAGGGAGGTTGTGGAGTCTCCACCTTGGAGATATTCAAAAGCTGTCTGAACATAGTCCTGGACAACTGGTTTTAGGTGGTCCTGCTTGAAAAGAAGGATTGGGAAAGACGAACTGCAGAGGTCCCTTCCAACCAGAATCATTCTGTGATTCCATTTTTAAGTACCAGGTCCCAGAGGACACTTTTCATTGCTGTCTGCTTGATCAATCTCTCTCAGGAAGTTGCCAGTGTTCTCCAGAAATCTCCTAGATTTCATGTGCCCTGCTGTATTGTCCTTCCAAGTGTGGATAAAATTCCCCATGAGGACTAGGTTCTGTGAACATGAGGCTTCTTCCAATTGTTTGAGAAAGCCCCATCTATCCTCTTCCTGATCAAGAATTCCATATCACATACCCACTATGACAGCAGCCATATTGCTTTCCTGTTAATCTTGACCCACAGACTCCTGACCCATCCCCGGGCAGAGATCCCATGCATTTCTCCTCCTGTCTCATAAAAAATAGAACATGTCCCACTTGATTGATTGTTTCATGTTTCTCTGATCCCCATAAGGTCATAGCTTCATAACTGTACACAGACTTCTAATTCCTCCTGGCTACTCCCCAGGAATGTATATCTGGGTTACAGTTCACATAATGATAACACTGAAATTAGCATTAGTTCTTCAGCATGTATGGTGACACCAATTGTTTAGAAGGTTTCATCTGCAAATATTGTCTCTTACTCATGGTACTTAGCTAGAGCCTCCCAGTGAGGAGGTAAAGAACAGTTACAACTTCATGCTTGAATCTAAGAAGGGGGGTGATATCTTTTTACAGTTTTTCAATATTTATGTTTGTTTGACAATAGAAGTTTTAATCAATATGCAATGTCTGATACTGTGCAGTGGCTTAAAGAATTGCCAGCTGAATTAATGGTACGATTTCAAATTGACCAATCAGTTTAAAATGTAGTTATGGTAGAGATACTGTAAAGCAAGTCTCATTGTTTCTATAAAAGAATGCAAGCGAGACACAGGTAATCATTTGCCAATTTTTGCCAGTCATTTGTCAATGGATGTTTTCTTCCATAGCTTTGAACTGTAAGAGGAAGCCATGTGTGTTACACTGCAGAAACTGTTATGACTGACTCTAGAGATTCAACAATTCAAGCCTTAGCACAGCATGGAAGGATAGGTCCATGGACACGACAAACTACTCCAGTAACTGAGGTCTAAAGGAAGGTGCTAACCTTACATGGTAAACATACAACAATGGCCTGGGTGATTGTATCTGCACTCAATTTTTTTTTTTGACCTGTCAGAAAGCAAATGAAGCTCTGAAAAACATTTGACTTGTTCTAGGGTAATGATGACTTGACACAGTAGCACTGACTGTAAGCACTTTCTGTTTGCTCCCTTGAAATATAAAATTTGCCTTATATTTGGAGCTGCCCATACTCATGACAGGGTAGTGACCTCATAAAATCCCTGTTGCACTCAACACCAGTGTACTAACCTCTTAAATTAATCTAGAAGTAGGTTTTGGTCTCTGGATTTAAAGGAGTAAATAAATGTAACCATTGCTGAATGGAAAAAAGAAGAAATTATAAACAATGAAGGTACGAAACAGGAAAAAGATGTGAGGTTTTTTTCTATTGTCTGATTCACATGAAACTCTGAGTGGCTTAAATAAACATGCTGAAAAACTGAAAAAAACCAAGAAAATGCATAATTTCTGCTAGCTCTGAAAGGGTTAAGACGTCACTGTAAGGAAATACTTAGTGGATTTTATACAGTAGGAATGGACAACGAAAATCTTATTTTTGTGTCTGTATTATTTATCCAATATCTTAATTTACAGAATCTGACTGTATCTTTATGCCCATACTTGTTTAGAGGTTTTTCACATATATTAACAACTCTTCCATAAATCTCAGTTTTATGACTTTTTTACATCATTATAAAACAGAACAGAGAAAGTTCTAATGGACAGTACGTTCACAAGCACTACCAATGCATGTTCTTCCATCTTCTGCCAGCTTGTAAGGATCAGTATGGAGACATTTGTAGCTGCCTTCAGTGTTAATGCATGTAGAAGAAGGAGGGCATGGTGGATTAATTTTATTTTCACATTCATTGATGTCTGCAAAATAAATACACACTGATCAATAACAATTACAAATTACAGAGGGATTACTAACCTCTCACCAACACCTTTCACATGGATTTGTAAATCAAAGGTATTGCACACTTTCAATGAGATGTGGATACTACCAAAGATCCTTATTGATACTTTTTAAAGCACAAAACAGGGTATTTTTGGTTTGTTTGTTTTGTTTTGTTCTTTTGTTTGTTTGATTTTAAGCTGGAAATGATGAAAAAATAAAATGTTGCTTTGGTAATCCACCAAAACCTAAAAAAGGCAATTGGCTGAACTTTCAAAAATGCAGACCCTAAACCTGAGAGCTGTTCTTGCATGTGTTTATGTTCTAAGACTTTAGGTTCCCCTATAAACTATTTTCATCCTGTGCTCTATAGAGATAGAGAAAATAATAATGCTGAAAAAGTTCTATACACTTCTAGGAATGATTTTAAGGAGCCAAGATTTCAAGTTACCTTTGGTGACAAAATTTATAACAGCAATTTCTGATATCAATGCAAATATGTTTTTTTCTGGATGCTATATAAATTCAGTAAAATTACAATGTCCTGTCAAAATGATGAGCAGATGAACAATTATCATTGGAAAACGTGCATAAACATATTGTTCTTGATGCCATTCAAGACCTTTTTCTCTCATCCTTTGGTTATATGATGAAATGGAAGACAGTATGCAGTGCAGGAAGAAAGTACTTAGGGAGGGATAGAAGGGGTTCTTTTTCTTATTTCTGCACCTTTCTTTTTTCTGTGTAATATTTACTTGCATGACTGAATTCAGTTGAATAAAAATAGATGTCAGGTATTATTTCAGTTAGTTTCTCATTGGTCCTGTTTATTTGACAGCTTGTTTAATGTCTCTGACCAATGGTCCTGGGAAGCACTGCAAGCCCATATGTGGGCAATCAGCTGAGTCTTCAATGTCTTCTCTTTTTGGTTATATTTCTTTCCTTTTCTACTCAATGTTTTATCTGTTACTTCAAGCTAAGTGGTTATTTTCGATCAGTATTAGAAACTGACCTTGTAGGAACAATTTACTGACTTTAACATTGTCGCTAAGGGAATTCTATCATTGTAAATAGGATAAAAACTGATTCTCTCAAATTTTAATACAAAACAGTAGCTGTGTCAAATGCTAGCTATCAACTTAGAAAGTCAAAACACTAATCATACAAGGAATAATCTTAAACTTCAGAACCCTTAAGAAACAATAACTTTAGTAACACCAATCTGAAGAAAGAAAAGAATCTGTTGTTCAGGATGAAGTTATCTGAGTAAGTATTATTTCCTTCAAGGTTACGTTTTGGTTTAATCACCGTCGTCTTCATCATCATCTGGGAAACAGAACCTGTACAGCCTTTGCCTGTACTGTAATTCAAATGTGTGCTTGCATCTCCTGAAGATCCATAGTCAAGCTATCTGTTAACTAGCTAACTCTTTTCTTCATCACTAAATAGTGTATGTCAGACCTTACCAGCCTACTCTACTACTCAAAGAACAGTAGCTTACCAAAGTAAAGAAAACAGACTTATCTATCAGGAGTATGATAGAACTTAATATAAAGCAAGGTAGCATATTTTATCACCAAACCACTTCCTGAATCAATAGAAATGATTTCCATCAAAGTCCAAGTTAACAAGCAGGAATTAACAGCTCTCAGAATCCTATTTTTTTGTCAGCAAGCCACTCTGCCTTTTCCAGAGCAGTATATAATTTTGAAACCATCTGCAAAAATGCTAAGCTCTATCCTCATCATTATGTTGCTTGATTTACTCCTAATTTGCTGAACATTTAAAAGAATGCGAACATATTGCACAGACATGCGTGGAACAAAGTGCTTTCTACTGTAAAACTGAAGTAGCATCTGCATAAGTGGGTTTTGATGGTTTTCCTTTAATACCAGCATCACTTATTTAATATATGCAGCAGCTTGTTTTCCTGCAGCAGATATACAGTCTTTTGTTTACACTACTGAACATATTAAAAGAAACTAGGACAAGGAATGATTCACTCATTTAACTTATTTATTCACTTCTCTGCCAGCACATTAATCTATTGAAAAGGTTTTATTATAATTCATTTAACAGCTTTATTTCTTTATATGGTATTTACGTGGGTGGAATTCAGTGGATAAATAGGGTTTGAATAAAAGAAAGAGCTGCAAAATTCATTTGACTTTTTCCATACCAGGTATACAATTAGAATGAATAGCTTTCTATTCTACTATCACAGAAATACCGATAAATAGACTTTATTGAGGATCAGCTGCAGCACTTGCATTCCAATTAATTTACCACTATCTAGAATATATTCCTAAATATGGTCTTTTCAAGTTTAGTTTTCTCTCATGTTCTTATAAAGCAGAGCAGTTTGAGTATGTGTGTATACATATATATGTATACATGTATTTGAGAGTATATGCACACACACACTCCATCATAAGCACACACATTTGAAATGTGAATAGAGAGAATTCATCCTTCATAGTGTGAAGAGTGAAAGTCTTGAAATATTTGCCACATTTTCTTTCTTTCTAACCTACACTATTGAACAGTAAAAATAAGACAAAAAGGAAACAGAAGGTAAAAGAATGATTAAATTAACAGAAAAGTATTCCCGTGAAAATGTACATGAAATGTTGAAATAAAATATCTTTTTACTTATTTTTCACCTACTCTACTTTTGCACCTGCAGAAGTAATTAAATTCTGGCAAATCTTTTCACAGTTATTTGGGAGAGGGAGGTTAGACCTAAAGTGATTATTAATTCACTTAATTTCACTTATTCACTTCACAGTGATTATTAATTCACTTAATTTCATTTATTCACAGTATTTTTTTCCACTTTTACTTAAATTATTAGCATGACACATGACCTAGTGGTGTAGTGCTCAATTTCTATCTAGAGCATCCATTCAAACAACACTAGGAAAATGACAACTGTCTGACTGCTGTTATGCTGAATGTAGGAGGAAGCAATGTATAATTCTGATTTACTGCCTTTTTTTTCCCCTATTGGGTGTTAATAGATTCTATTTTTGCTTAATTAGGTGATTTTTAGTGTTATTTTCCTACCATCAGTTTGATTGCTGAATTAGGATGGGTAGAGATTGAGATAGCAATTCTGGAGCAAGGAGAGTTTCACATAATCATATTATTGTACTTATAACACCAGAAGGCTGACTACAAAAAAGCATAGGAGAGAGTTCACTTCTGATGAGCTCTGCTGGACTTTACATATTAGAAATTTCAGAAATAATGATAATACATAATACAATAAAAATATAATATAATTAAAAAAAAGGATACCTGTACAAACAGGAGCCTCAAAGTTCCATCCTTTACTTGTACAGGTTAATTCCTCTTCTCCTTGTAACTGAAATCCATAGTGACATGTGTACGTCACTGTAGATTTTCCAAATTCTGAGCAGTGTACAAAATCACCATTTTCCACACTTTTTGGTGTTCCACATGTTTCCTCTATAAATAAAAAAACCCTGTGTTACAGGCTTTTTAAAAACTACCACCTTACCCTTGCAAATGAACATTATTCTCCATTACTGCTATAATTCAGTGAAATTTCTCATGTATTTTAAGGTGATCAAGACTTTAATTTTTCATTTTTGGAAAAGAATACCACAGATTTGACTTATATTCTGCAGAGCTCTTAGCTGATATTTTCTAAGAACTTCTTCCCTAACTGTCAAAATGCCTGGTTATCTCACCAGCCATTCAAGTTGTCAGAGTGCAGTTGGCAAACTGTATCGGTTTTTTACAGAGGAATTTGAGAAAGAAGGAGAGAAAGATTGGCAATGTGCCCTTGCAGCCCAGAAAGCCGTATCCTGGATTACATCAAAGGAGGTGTGACCAACAGGGGGAGAGAGGTAATTCTCCCCCTCTACTCTGCTCTGGTGACACCCCATGTGGAGTGCTGCATCTCCCCTACCATCAGAAAAAAAGGTAACTACTAGATTACCTTCCTGATAAAATTCTTGCCAAGCTTCTAAGTTCATTCCAGGTATATTATTACAATGCTTAAAATCCTGTGGAAACTTTCCAAGTTGAAAGGCATCTTCTGGCACTTCAGTAATTCCTGTGTTGTCACAAATCACGCGGGACAATGAGTGTTTTTTGAGTTCATGCTTTTGAGCTTCTGTGAAAACATTATCATTTTCCCACCAAAATCTGGAGAGATTAATAGAAACTTTTTAGAAAAGATCAAATTGAAAGAGCTGGTTATTCTTACTTTCACAATACCTTATGTAGAAGCCAAAAAGTAGGTAGATATAACACTAGTAAAAGTAAACACCATGACCATACAGAATCAGTCCTGAAAAGGCTAGTGTGAGTCTGACGTACTGGTCAACTCAGCTAGTGTGTTAAAGGCAGCTGGTTAAAACTACAAATTATTTATATTTGCAGAATTGCTTTTCATTGATGAAAAAGGGCCACAAAAAATGTTATGATCTTGAGAGAAAAACTTGAACAAAATTTAGTTGAATGGGATGCTTACTCCAACACATACCAGTACTTGCTGTTCGCTCATAAATTGTTCTGAACATAAATTAAAGGAGAATCGAGGAGTAGCCATAACAGATATTCCCATACCACAGCTTTTGAATTCGGCTTGTAGTACTGAATGGTTACTATGAAAACAGGTATTGCTGAATGTTCCTCTGGTTAATATGGAGTACTTAATTTTCTAAGAAACCTGTAGATATGCAGATTTATTATAGTAGAAAAACATAACACAGTAATTATGCTTCTGCTAAGACTGTCTGGAAGAGGTAGGAGTTGCTTTTTTTTGTCAGATCAGGAGTGTGGTGTCAAACAGGATAACCAGTTGGTGCTTAGAAGATGTATCTATTAAAAGATATACATTATATAAAATATATAGGTATGCTTACACACAAATGTATATGTTTAAAGGAAAGAAAACACTTGAGGGAAAAAAAGGAAGATAAACATTTTGTACATAAAGACATTGCATTAATACTTCTGGAGAGTCTGATAGAACATCTATATTAGACAGTGTTAAACACTGCTAAACTTCCAAGATAGTTCTGTCTGGTACTCTAGTCAATTAGGAATTTCCCAAATTCTAGGCAGGATTTGTGGTAATATTGCCTATATTGAAGGAGAAGGCAACCTACAGAACCAGCAGTGGAGCTAATGTCCCTCAACTCAGCAGCGCTGTGACAAGAAATGCAGGAGAGGTGGAGGAGCTGGAGAGACGAAAAAAAAAAAAAAGAATCCTTCCTCTTACACCTGACCTTCACACTGTTCCCAAACTTCTCAGAGCATGCTGAAACTTCAGTGACTATTCCCAGGCCCCTTCATATAATCAAAGCTATCAAACACTTTTCTCCACTCATGTCTCTTACACCTGTTATTTCCCCTTTCATGAACATTATAGCCTATTCAACTTTCGTCACAAAATTTAGTTTTATGTACACTGCTGGGAAAGAGCAGAAAATGATTTTTAATCTACTCAGCAGATAGGTATTTAAAAAGGCTGCTCCATTCAATCTGTGTCAGATGACCAAACTTCATAATTTCTGCCCAAATATTTCAAATCCTGAGATCACAAAAAGATTCAGAGAAGGAAGAGGTGCAAAAAGAAGGCTGATGGATTGGAAAGAACTTTTTTCAGGTGATGTGGCGGAGTTTAAGACAGTGATTGGGTTTAGTACACAGGAAAAAGAAATCCTTTTATATTTTGTCAGATTACTGACAAAAGATTTTAGGGTTATCAGAATGGGGTTCAAACAGATAAAAATTCCACTTTGTCCTGATTTCTGATCTTAAAGAGTATGTTAGAAGAGATATTTTTAAATCCCTATTTACTGACTTGTTATTTGAGGTATGTAGTGTCACTGGTGGAGATATAAATAACACCCAATACTCCATCTCACCAGGCTTTACAATGAGTTTTAGACTTTTCCATTCTTATGCTTACTGCGTGACAACTATAACATGTTGTTACATACTTCTAACTTCTTTTAGATGGTTCCTTTGGTATTAATTACAGAACACTATTTCAAATTTAAGTTAGCTGCCACAAAATTTGTGGCAGAAACTTGTGGGATTCTTTCATTACTAGAACTCTCTTTTTCTCAGATTGGGAGTTAACATATTAAATTATGCTTATGTTTGATTAATGACAGTAATATTATAAGGCACAGAATAATAAGTAGCATTGTAAGGCACTGAATAATGGAAACAAGACTGGAAGGACCTCCATAGATACTCCTTCTCCAGATAGGGTTAAGTATGTTTGTACAATTGAGAGGACTTTCAACCATGTTTTTAACTCAGCTGAGCGGGATTTTTGCTGTCTATACAGTTTATGCTAATGAGAATACCACCTTTATGATTAACATTGCTTTTTCCTGTGAACTAATTAATTGACATTTTTTAAAGTTCAGATTTAAATTCTGCCTTGGATGGTTATTTCCATAATGGTTTCTTTCCATAACAGTGACTTATAAGAGGAGTTTAAAGGCTAGCGTAAGGACCAGATATACTTAAAACAGCACTGTTAGCATGGTGTGAGCTGTTTAAATGAGTCTTCTCATGAGATTCAAAATTACTGCCACAAGTACAAGATGGAAATTAAAAAATAGTGGTTTTATAATTGCTTCAGGAGCAGAAATAAGATATAAACTGCTTCTTGCACCCTGTTGTGACCTGACACTGATTTCTCCTGCCTTCCCGGTGCAAAGGGTTTTCCCGGAACAAGATGCTGATGGCAGTTGTGCAGGGTTGGTTGAAGTGACATCCTATGCAGTGCCAAATGAGGCAATTCTGTGAGCATTCTGTAGTCCCAATCCACATAGGGCCAGGTACATGGTGTTTTTATTATCCTGTCTACCAAAGCCTGAATTACAGGGTTTTTGGTATCCCTTCTCACTTTGCTGCAGTTGTCAAAGAAAAATGTTGAGGTTCTTCAAATTCCTGAGCACAGTGCAGGGGGGAATAAAGCCTGCATAGTACTACATCTGTCCTCACAGAAGTTAGTGGTCCCTGCCACAATTAACATCTGGTGGCATCTTGCATTTTCAGAAGTTCAAAGCTGGACACCTCAGTACCATAGATACAAACTCCATGTCATCTGGAATTGGGACTATGAATGGACCTAAGAAGAATAATCCAAAGGAGCTAAGACAAAAATTGGAAGAGGCAGAGACTGATTTGTTTAAAGCATATTTAAGCTGCTATAAAATCTCCATTGCTACTGCTTTTTTACACATGATTTTACCACATAAATAAACTCACCTGTCACCATCCCTTAGTGCTTTCATCTGCTTTCCAATTATACATGCAAACAGGGGACCGGTTCTAGCACCTGGAATAAAGTCTTCCACCAGACCACCAAGCCAAACATCAATATTGCTAGGATTATGGTACAATTCCATGATTTTTTCAGTGACATTGGGATTCATTATTACTGAATTCAGGTCAGTGTGAGTTTCCAGTTTTGGTAAACCACAGAATTCTCGCCATTCATTATAACCTGTAAAATATGATGTTAAAAGGAAGATTAGTGATTGCTAAGCATGATATATGAAATTAATAAATCTATAAGCACTGGATTTTGACAACCTTAATCATAGTCATAGACAGTTATGTATAAAAGGAGGTCTATTATTATTAGTTAAATTGATCAGGTAAATTATGGCAGGATTTGAAACGACAGGAAATGCAATTGTTACATCGTTTTAATGAAGGAAAACTAAAGTTTAAAATAATTCTCTCATATTAAGGCAATGAAAACATGATAATAGATAATAGCAGCATGCACTGTATCTTGAGATTTCTAGACTAGGAATACAGGAGTCAGATGAAGAGTGGTTAAGAAGCAACCTGAATTAAGTTAGTAACTAAATATTTTACTAAAGAGAGTGTTTGTGGGCTCACATTCAGCTTTCTGGAAAACAGATTTCTTTTACATTCAGAAAATCATAGAGTGGTTTGGGTTGGAAGGAACCTTAAAGATCATCTAGTTCCAGGAGCTCCTTGTTCATCTATGCAGGTCTCCTGGCATTTTTGCCTGGCTTCCTCTTTGTTGGGATGCATTGCTCCTGAGCTTTGATCTTGCATATTAACCAGCTTTCTTGGGCCCCTCTTCCCTCCAAGGCTTTATCCCATGGTACTCTACCAAGCTGATCCCTTAAGAGGCAAAATCTGCTTTCCTGAAGTCCAGGGAAGGCAATCTCACAATCCTAAGGATATTGAATTCCACCATTTCAGGGTCACTGCGTTCAGGGCTGCCTTTGAGCTTCATATTGGTAGCCAGCTCTTCTGCTCTCAGAAGCTATGGCATACTTGTAAGAGTTTTTGACACTGAACAGTGAACCTACTCTATTTTTTTAACACCTGATGCAATCAAATTAAACTAATCTCCAACAGTCTTCCTCTAAGCAGGTATATCCATGGCCTGGTGGGCTATTGTTCCTTCACTGTTAGTTCAATCTTACCCTAGTCTAACTGGAATAAAAAATTTAGTGGAAAAGACCAGGTACAAATGTGTAATATTTCTTAAAATGAAGTGTGTACCTAACTAAGCCATCTGCACCACTTCTGGAGATATCTGTCAACATCTTCTATGGTTGGTAGAGTCAGTGAGGTTGTGCCTAAGCTGACCTATCCCACAGGTTGAGCCTGCTGATGGGAAGTAGTTGCTACAGGCAGAAACCCCACTGCTCTGGAGCTGGATCTAGCAAGAACAAACTTCAGGTACCTATACTGGACACACCCTAATCCATTCACAAGTACTGTTCTAGATCTCAGATTTACCAGACTGTTTTAATTTCAAAAGCTGTGGAATATTTTATTTCCATCAAAGTTAAAAATATTAGCAAATTGCATTTTAAAAATACTTAAATTACTTTTCTGATTAGCAAAGCTATTATTTAAACTCTTATGATTACATTTCAAATATAAACAGTTATACTGCAGTTATCAGTTGGAAGAAAATTGAAGGAAAGTCAGCAGACCTGGGAGTCCATGATCACGACCACGCTGTAAATTTAAGGATGCTAAATCAAGTGAACCATTATTCGACAATACAAAGAGTTTTTCTGTTAACTCCTCATTCAGCAGTTGATCTTGCACCTGCAGTTTTGCTGAATGTGCTAGAAGACCTCTTAGTAAAGGATCCAAACCTCCTTTAAACACAAAAACAATAGTGTTAGAGAATATATAAAAACCACTCTAACTTTTTTAAAAAATGTGAATGCATGTATGTTTCTATGTTTTTAAAACATTGTCCACCCAGGCTTTTAGATTCAAACATATGTAAAAATCTCCTTTAGTTTAAAATAGAAGTAACAGCGCTATGAAAAACCTCCATCTTTTTCTTCAGAAAAGAATTTCCAACCTGTTAATAAATTCATCCACAAAAAAGATATGAAACATCTTAATCATCAATCATGTTTCTACTGTCAATCTACTAGACTGGTTTAATCTAGAAAGTAATGTTTTTCTGATTCAGTCAACTATTTAATTCAGAATAACCATCTGAGTTTGAGTTAGTACTCTGGAATTCATTCAACAACTTCAATAAATGATCAAATTAAATAAATGTGCCTATTCCTAATTCAAGGTATGTAACTTTGAAAAAAAGTTACGATATTCTGGGGAGAAAAAAAACACCAAAACTCAGAAACAGTTTAAAAATCATACCTTCTTTAATGAGCCTCCAAGGACTAAAGAAAACTTCATGCAAATGAAGATTTGGGAGTTCGGGATCATCTAAATACTGTGCATTCAGTCGCCTTACTATTGGTTGGATTGTTGCATGACCAAAACGAAAAGCAGCTGTTGAAAATACATTAGAAACTGTAGGATTCACTGTGGGATCATAACCTGTATAAAGGCCGATATAGAGATTAAAAGCATCTGGACCAATGATTTTGGGAATGTAATCTCTTAAAGTAATAATCTGAAAGAAAAGAAAAAGAAACATCTTTCAGCATTTCTATGGATGAATAGTAACGAATCTCATATGCTAAATACCTTTTTTTTCATTCAACTATACTCAAGCATTTGGCATGACTAAGAGCATTATTATCTGGTAAACAATATCAGTCCTATTTTTGCAGTAAGGAGACTCTGCACAACTCAGAACAGAGATTAACAGTATTGCTCATTTACAATCCATGGGGGTAATCCAGCTCACAGGAGGTGTGCTGAGATTAAAAGCCTTGATTGTGATGGTGTAAATGATAATACCCTTAAAAGTGTCAATGAAAACTTGAAGGACTATCAAATCTTTCAAGAATGTTTGCTACTAGGAATGGATTCTATTTCAGCCATATATTTGTGACACAAATCCTCTTTACTTATTATTTGGAATGACCAGGCTTTAAGATACTGGTGCCTAGAATCCCCTTGTAGAAATTTTATACTAAACTCAAGCCAATTTATAGACTTCTATGGAACTCACTTCAAAAATGAAAAGAATGATAAACACCTTCTGTCAAATGCTTTTATAATGTATTAGTATTACAGTGGCATGGAAAAGCGTATGAGTAATCATGACAAAAGGAAAGAGGGGAAAATGTTCTAATGTACCAAACAAAATGAAAGTGCATTATAGGTTAAAGATTATGTTGAACTCAATAAAGCAAAATGGGATAAATATGAAGCATAATGAACTCAATAATATACCCTATATATTCAACATAATGTGTAATAAATATAGAGACAAATGTACTTTGAACTTGATCTAGAGCATATTGAAAAGCTAGCTGGCATAAAATGACCTTATAAAAAACTTGTACCTTTATTTTAGGCACAGTGAAGAGACAAGCACACACCTTTCCAGAATTTACTCACTTTTCTCAGAAGGTAGAGGTTTATGTTTTCAGGTTAGGTCGTGCAGTGAACAAAATATTTAAAAGACAATATGTTATAATCCCTTTTACAGCCCCTTTAATGCAGCATATGAAACAAATAAAATTATTGTATGAAATTAATACTGACACTGTCATTTGAGAAGTTAATGGTTTGCTACATTTGCAAAGGTTTTGCAAGACATCAGTTCTAATTTTAGATACATAGTTTTTACAATCAAAGACTTTCAATAGGACTAGGTTAGTCATGGATACAAACGTCATGGTATGACTAATTTTTTGGTTCATTGTAAATCCCAGATTTAAGCTGCTCATAAAGGCCAGACTCCTTGAAGGAAAGGGCAACTCAGATTTTTCATTTGCTCCAGAGGCAACATTTTCATTTCTAGTTTCCTTCATAGGGAAAGAGGGGTTGCCATTTCAGGATACGATAATTAAAAGGCTAAGGGTAAAAAGGGGTCTTATGCCTATCCTGAGCTAGGACAGGTATCTGTTTAATGAAAATTTCCAATGGTTAAATATGGCTCCATCAAAGAGATTTGCAGGGTAAATTGTTACTAATACAGCAGAAAGTGATAGTACTACTGGAGTCTGTCAAAGAACTGCACCTAAACCAGCACTGAGTATTTGTGTGGTCTCTGAATGCACCTTGCCTAAATTTGTCTGTGTGATGTCAAGGAGAGGCTCACTACAAGTTCTCGTAACTGACACACATATAAGTTTAAAAGAGGGTATAAGCATCTGACAAACATAAAAATCATTTTTTGTTACAATTCTTTTTCATGCAATCCTTGCTCTCAGAGAATAATATAAACGGTTTATTTCCTTCCATATATGGTGTAAATAAGGATAGTACTTTCTCACAGTAGAGAGTTCCTTCAACAAATGAGAATCTCCTGTGGAATCAAAGGAACGGCCTTGTCTCAAAATATATCCATAAAATCAGAGACAGAAAGCAACTAAATGGAAAAGAAATTGCAATCTAGTATAATGAAGTTCTCATCTTTTATGACTTATTTTGAGTGTATTTATGAATAATAACTTAACTTCCAGTTATTTGCAGCAGCATAAGGAATGTGTGGATATAATGAGTCTGAACCTGCAAAGTAATGGATGATCTTAACTCCTTGTGACATTTTTGAGATTAGTGGTAATCCAAGCTCCTCCTACGACACATTTGTCACCTCATAGCATCAACTTCAAGCTCTACAGAAACCTCATGAAGGAAGCGATTTTAGTCAACAATGTGAATATTTCTATTGTCTCACAATGGTATTGTTTCAACAACAAAATTTAGTGAAAAATTATGACAAATGGGCACTGTTTTAAACAGAGTGCTCACATGACTTTTGTAATCTTTATGATCAGATAGTAACAGAGATTAAGAGCTTTTAAATGTTGTTCATTTAGTCATACCAGAGAAAATAAAATGCTAATTTCTTAGCAATTCAGTAATATCATTGGATAAATATCCAGACAGAAAAAGCATCTGAGTGTCTTACAAGAGTGTCAGAAAAGGCTTTGTATAGATTTTACATCACACCATGAATCCCATGTGCACTGTTTATAGAAAAACTAACAGAATCCTGACCTGTAAACAATAATACTGCAAGTCAATATTGCAAGTCAAAAAGGCTGTTAAAGGCAACACTCTTCTCATTCAGAAGGCAGAATTACAAAAGGGATTCCCAAGTGTCCTTATAAACTCAGTGAGTATCCTGGTTGTGTTTGCCTCCAGGCAGCTGGAGCAGAAGTCAGCCATACATTATATATTTGGAAATAGATTACATGATTTCTGATTATTTTTAAGAACTTTTTGCTCGTGTTAAAAGTTACTACAAGTTAGGTGTAAAAGCTACAGGAATTCATATTACTTTTCATAAGGGTCAGCAGACTTTCCTTGCCACAATGGTTTGAAAAGGAAAATGAAAAAAAAGACTAGGAGAGAGATTTTTATATATATATTTGTGAGAATCAGAATACATTTCTAATATAAACATTCTTATGGACTTTTCTTCTGTATTTTCCCACATTTATTTCCTCTGCTATCTTCTGTCAACAGTAGCCCTTGAAATTTGTGCATTAATACTTCACTGAGAACTTCACAGACATTTTTACACAGGGAAGTTATTATTTATATAATACCTATGAGAAAGTAATCATTTTGAACTCTATTTAAATATAGAGACACTACTTTTAAATAGTTTCCTTTACAAAAAAATGCATCTGAAAAGGCTTCTTTAATAGACAAAATAGATATTGGGGAAGCCCGCACAAATATCGAGCTGAGTAGAAAATGCCATGAAAATCAGAGCACTGAGGTGTCTGGAGAGACTAAGCACCAGGACGTTGCATTCAGGAAAGTGGAAAACAAAACAAACTTTAAACATGTCAAATTTGAAGCCCAGAAATAGATGGGAAGGAAAAGGTAACAAGTTCTCAAAAGCCACTCACAGAAACATATTTGAAGTTTTATGATCTATTCTGTTCTAAGACATCCACTGTAATGTGTAGATAAGCAAACAAGCAACCAACCTGATGCAGAGCACCAACAATTTTTCGTGCTTCTTGGTAGACCTCCTCTGCACTCCAGTGGCTGTTGATGCGTTTGAGGGCCCGGGCCAGACGGTTGTGTTCCCTCAGCCACAGTGTGTGCATAGCAGCCAGAGACGTGACCTCACTGGATCGACTGTCCCCAGCCAGAAAGCATTCAATCCTCTCCCCTTCACTTGCATTTGAGTCCTGTGCACAAGGTGATGGGATCTTATCTGTAAAAGGCAGGTATTCCCGATGGTTATCATAATATTTAAGGTTTACTCTAAGAAGGCCTTCTTCGCTTGTTAAATTCCTCAGTTTGTTTTCAACAGCAGGGGTACTGCCATAGACTGTAGAAGCATCAAGGAAAGAAGTTAAGCCATTGATCTGTTGTCTTGGATTTAGCACTGATATGTTTCCAAAGAGAATATCATGATCACCAGTGCCGCATGCAGGAGATGAGCGGTAGAAGGGCAGGCAATCCATCCCTGTGGATAATGTATCATTGGTGGTGACCTGCATAAAAAATAAGGGCATTTTCTGAGGTGAGGAGAACAGCTGTGGATGCTGACTTATGGCTTGTCTAAGTATTTGCATCCTCCCTCTCTGTTTTCCGTTGTTCAGATCTCATCTACATATTCTAAATCCATCAAGATTGTTTTCCTTCAGATTTAAGCAAAGAGATGAACCTTTTTTAAGTAAAGACAGAGATAAACCCCAAAAATTTTTCTCTGTCATAAGCTACTGATGTAATACATCTACACCTAAATCAGTTTTCTTCACAATCAAAATTCATCATAAAATGTATCAGACTGAAGACATGAATATCTGGTTGAATTCTGTTCTACTGAACAGCAAGTGAAACAGGTTTACATGTATGCATGAACACATCAAATCCTGCAGCAGCACACTGTAAAAGCTTTGGTTCAATACTGAATTGTAATCCAGTTTCCTAACTAAAAAAGGTAGATGTGAATATTCACCCTGCTTTCTGCCAGTCCCACCAAAATTCTTTTCCCATATTATTTGACAGTGACAGCTGTCTTATAAGCATTAAATTCTTTATAAAAACAAAAACTGCATGTAGACTTTGCTAAATGAAAGACTGCCTGGTCGTTTTTTTGGTTTGATCCCCACACAGTTGAGACACCAAAGTCAAATGATGATCCAGCTTTTGTGTGATAGTCAGCACAGATATAGCCTGAACCAGTCTGTCATTTGGTCAGCTATTCCAAATATAGGCAAAGGACCTGAGAGAAACATGTGCGAATCTCATTACAGAATGAGACTTGAGGCACAGATAAAAATGTTAGGATAATATAGCCTAAACCAAACAGCTTGTTTTGTCACAATGGAGCACTGAATATGGAATATGAATAAATTAAATGCTGGAGAAGGATAGAAAGGAAGAAGAAGAAAGGTTTCATTCACGTTGTAGGATATCCAAGAGGAAAACTCAGGTCTGTCTCAGAGGACAGAGTTCAACACTAAAAGAAAAGCTGCCATATTGCAAAATTACTAAAATCTGTCTGTGTTGTCTAATGCAGATTTGGCTTTACAAACTCTCTTTTTCTGGAACTAACATTATTTCCAAATTCTGACAGTACTGCACTGCGCACAGACAATGATCCATAACAACCTGTCCATTCCAAGAGCTTAAAAGTGATTAACATCAATTAAAAATTTATAATGATCATAGAGTATGAGTTTCAGGGAATATGAATCTAGTGTTTTCTTATCAATTAATCAACATGAAGTAGGTACAAATAACACTAAGTAAAACTGCTCAAATATCCCAGAAAAAAAAGATGTTCAAAAATTTGAACAAGAGAAAATAAATGTTTTGCACAGACACCTGAGCTAACCCATCTTATTTGTATTCCATCTGCTTGTTTTTCATTTTTTAGAACCCTCTGGCAGGAGACAGTGAAAACTGTATATGTTATATAAAGTGGATGTAATTTCTTCTTAATTCTTCTAATAATAAAGAAATCAATCTGTGAAGATAGAACACTCATTAAATTGAGGTTAACAGTAACAATGTAATTTTAGAATGAAATTAATTAGCTTCATATAATAACATCGTTACCTCATTTATAATACCAGACAAAATATTCATACTGCTGAGAACTCATGATGTCAGTAGGGATTGATTCCAACAAAGCATTTACATTGAGAAAGTGCTTACTTTGTTTTACAACTTTGTTTGGTAAAGAAATTCTACCATTATTTCTTCATTGTCTAGATTTTGGCAAATCAAAGAATGTTATGTTTGAAGGAAATAATTTTTTTCCTTCTTTCACTGATTTCTGAAATCAATAATTTCTCTGCCTTGTGTTTTCTATTCAGTATTTGTATCTGCTATTAAGTCTTTTGCTATTAGTGTGGTTTCTTTTTCCCTTCAGCTGTTAATGTAAGCAAGCAGTGCATCTCATACTAGAAATACCTGAACTTGACAGCCACAGTATTGTATGTTTTTGTGTGTCTACTGCTTCTAGTTATCAGGAAAACCTGGAAGAATTCAGGTATAACTGGGAAAAGAATGTAGGAGATATCTTTACGTTGTTAAACAGCAAGACTCATACCAAAACCTATCAACAGTGAATGAAGTTCATACTGAATAATCTCTAGTTAACTGCCTCTGCAATTTAAATTCAAACTGTTCTGGTCCCCAGTGGAGAAAAACAGCAGTAATGAACATTAAGGGATTTACAGAGCTGCATAATGCCATCCTTTCCCTTTTCATGGGATAAGTAGTGTGCAGCCAGCAGCTGAATGTGTAAATGAGAGGTTCCTTAGGTTATTATTCAAAACACATTAAATATAATCTGAGTGAAAAAACGGACCTTTTTCTGCTGAAATGGGTACAAAATCACCTTTCCCCAAAAAACCTAATGAATAATATTCATCTGATCCTTTTTTTTTGCCTTGCATAGTTCTAGATGGAAAAAACTCTCAACACCACCCTGGTTGGCCACAATAGTTTTACTGTGTTGATTTAAATGCTCATTATATATGCATGGTCAAAGATGGTGATGGTGAAATTCTTTAATTTGTAGGAAAATGAAAGGCACTAATTGTTTAAGTGTATTGCAATGTGTAAACTGTTATTACAGTTGGACAAAAATCTTTCTTATTGTTAATTTATTCAGTGGGAAATGACCTTGTAAAAGGATTTTTGCTGTAGACTTAAAAGAAAACCAAGCTTATGGTCTATGAAAGTTTCAAAAAGAGGAAAACATGAATGTCTGTTTGTGGACATGAAACTTGGAGGAGAGTCCATGACCCCGACAGCAAGCTGCCACTTCTAAAACACAGAAGAAAACAGCGAGGGCTCACTTTGCTGGTTGTCGAGTGCACACTGACTGATCTATTTGTAGCTGAGACAGTAAACTGTCATGTTACATGTCACCTTTTGCAAATCACCTCACTTTTCTGTGATGGTTTCTTTTCCATCTTGTTGTATCTGAAGTAACTGAAAGCTTTTCTGGATTGTATCATACTATGTGTACCTGCCATGTCTAACTTATTGGTAGCAATGTAATTAATACTGAATTCACTACTGAAGTCAGTAGTTCTCCTATGAAATTCTTCCTAATGCCTCATTATGTCTCAGCTCCAACCTGAAATAATCAGCTGAGGAATGTCAGGTTAACTCTACAACCTTGTTACATGTGTCAGGCTGCTGTAAAAGAAGTATAAACTAAAGTTAGTGGGGTTTTTTCTTTCCTTTTTTTTTTTTTTTTTTGGTTTTGTTTTGTTTTGTTTTTTGGTTTGGTTTTTTGTTTTGTTTTTGTTTTTTCATGTTATGGGATACTGAGGAGATACAAGAAAAGAATGTCCAGGCTCTACCAGAAACTACAGGGAGAAATTCTATAGCCTTTGCTATAAAAACCTCTGGAATAGAAAATTGTTTCTGTTAACCTATGAATCATTTACCTACACTTGTTATTAATATTAAGGCACTACTGCAGCTTTCAGTCCTTCATTGAATCACACTGACTCAGAATATTTTCCAGACAGATTCCCTAACTGCGCAGTCAGGATCCTCCTCTCTCTACTGAAATCCCCAGAGAGTATGTGCAGCTCTTGGCAGCATTGTCCTTTTCTGAGGATCCTCCCTTGGGTGTTGCTGTTGTAGGAATACAGCAAGAGAGCAAACTGCAGCCTCTATGTTTACATTGTTGTATAATATGCTATTGATTTCACTGTCTTTGGAAACCAGCCACAGTTTCTTCATATGCAAAATGAATGTATAAAGGTAACTGTGGCGGTTTTCCAAATATTAAATAGGTGGAGATTAATTTAATTAAAATTTCAGGAAGAAGATTAGTTCTAGAGGGTAATAGCATTTTGTTTCAGTGTTCAAAATCACTTCCTCTGGTCACACTATTAACTGCAACATTTTTTTTGTTTAAATATAGAATCTATTATTTGGCTTTGAGAAAAACAGTCACAAAATACTGGACATACAACAAAAGCAAAAGAACAACCATCTTTGTATCTGTCCATCAAAGCAATGAATAACAGATTAATTACAAAATGGAGTTGAAAAATTCATGGGAATGTAATCATGTAACGAATCTTAAAGTTGTGAAACTTTCAAACGCTTATAGGGTTGTGACTGAATTTCTTTGTATGTCCCCCACCATGGCCACTCATGGCTACATCAAAGGTAGCCATGGGCACGTCTTGACCCATCCCTCTGCTAGGCTACACTGTTGAGCAGGAGCAGTGTCTAGGCTACACTCAGTGCTAGATTTGCACCTGTTCCCATAACTTCTCTATAAGACCATCCTTGAAACAGCTCCAGGACAAAAATCCAAAATCTGTGCCTTATTTAGAGTACTGAAGGATGCACTTGTGAGTCTATGCCATGAGAATCTGTGCAACTTCTTTCTCTCTGCATTGCAATGCTTCTACCACAAGAATAATGTTAGCCTTGGAGTCCCCTTTTAAAGATCGCTTACGCTGACTCTTTTTCTAAGCAGATGGGATTTCTAGGATTGAATTAGTCTGGGTTCAGTGATTAGACTTCTATGGTCTCTGTGATCTGCATTTGATTGCAGTTCTGGGAAACAGTATGAGTCTCTTCTCAATCTAAAAAATTCCTTTCAGTAATAAAAAAATATGGGGGTTTTGCATTTAAAAATCAATACTAATCGTGCTATTTCAAAGAATATGTCATAAACACAAAACGTAAGCCTATGCAATTTTATAGCTACAGCAAAGAGACTTTTTAAAAATTGGAGTCAAT
The DNA here is from genome assembly GCF_022539395.1 of Myiozetetes cayanensis. NCBI lineage: Eukaryota > Metazoa > Chordata > Aves > Passeriformes > Tyrannidae > Myiozetetes > Myiozetetes cayanensis. The sequence goes on along the minus strand of NW_026087411.1, from coordinate 96,254,334 downwards.
ATATTGTACCATACTGTTCAGATGGATCCTTCATCACATCTACAAAACACTGCTGGACAAGGACTTGATGCCTGCCCTAATCTCTCCAGGTAAGACTTTGGGAATGACAATGTTTCCAAGGCTAATACTTAACAACAGAAACAGGAAAAATTATTTCTTGCCCCAGATGGAAATATGAAACATAGCAAACTAGAGATTTTTGTCAGAACTATGGCATGCTCTTAGTAATTAGGGCTGTTGTGGTTAATTCAGGTTACTCAGTGCCTCGGTCACTCAGTGTCTGAGAGAATGTGATTCTAAAGAAGCCTGTGTTTTTTCTGAATGCTCTCAAGATATACTTGCAAACTCAAAAATCCATATCTCCAGGGTAAGAGAGACTAGATTTACCTGCTTGTGGTAAAATTGCAGGCAGTCATTAATTTAACTTAACTTCCCCTGTATTTTAAATTCTCTCACTAAATGGAAGATGAGCCACCTTTTAACACAGAACCCAATTTGGTTCCTATTAAAGGTAGCCAAATATCTTCCTTTATGTTTAGTGAAAGAGGAATGAGGCATTTAAAGCAAAATGAGACTGTAATATCAAGACTGTTTATCAAGTACAGTTTGTTGAGGCAAAAAGGGTTTTCTATTCTGGTGAAACTTATTCCCTGTGTTGGTTTCAGTATATAGAGAATCTGGTCAGTAATCAAGCTACAACACTGAGGAAAGTACTTTAGGTTGCCCTGCATAGAGATGGGGGCATCAGTCCAAAGGTTGTAATGGGCATGGAGCTCTCCTGTCGCATGAGTTGGACAGGCTGCTTGTTAACAATTTTTTGAGTGAAAGAATGACTATGCTTTTAAATTAATTGATCAAGAATAGAGGATCCTATATTTATATCAATGTATGTTTCTTCTAGCCCTTTAACAAGCTTTAAATTCATATTTTCCATCTACTCAAAGCAAAGACGTGATGTATGAAAGTTTCAGCAGCTCCCTGAAGGTTGTTTTATACATACATTGAAGAGATAGCTCTCTTCAAAAGTCTGCATTAGCTGCATAAGGTATCTTTGCTTTCAATAAGTAAAGATAAGATCCTTTCACTTTATCTGGCTGAAAATTTGAACAACTACTTTGCTATTTTCCCCAATGGAACACAAAACCTTGAAGCATGAGAACAATAACACTGGGAGGAACTAGTAAGGTTTCTCTGCAACATAAATCTGAGGTAAAAATTTGATGCTTGTGCATTAACTAAAGTTTATTATCTCTGCAAAAAAATTATATATCTACCTGTCTAATTTAATAGATGTACTAGGTTTCAATTTTTCTGTTACTGTCTGCTGTAATATTTCTTGATGATCTATCAATTTTATTTATAATTATTTCAGTTAATGTGTTTCACTGTTCTGTTTTGCTTTACTCACCTGTTTGGAGCCTGGAATTTCTCTTCAAGAAATTAATTTAGAATCTTACCTTTATTGGAAAACATGGATTTTGTTTTTCACATGTCATCTGGCACTCCATCCCATTTAGGAAGGTGGTTCTACTTGTGCTCTGGGGAGTGAATGCAATATCATGGTCTATGTACTGTCCCCATACCATAATAATATCAGAATACAGGTTGTCTTCAGTAACAGCCTCATTAGATGCGTGAATAATCTTTTTTGTCACTTCACGAACCTGAGAAGAGAACTAATTTAGCTTAACTGCCAAGTAATGTAGGGGAAACTGATTAAAGCTGTCTTCCCCATCCCCAACTTTATATATTTTAAAGGATTTACCTAAAAACAAAGCAAAACAAACCCCCTAACAACAACAACAACAACAAAAACCCAACCTCTGACAGAATCTTATTTCTGTTCAGGACCTGAGATCCAGGTGCAATGAGCAGATTCAAAGATGTTTCAGCTAAGTTTTTCTCTGTTTGCCAGTGAGCAGTGTATCTTTGATCTGTTCCTTTCCAGAGAATTTTGAAAACCACAAGTTTCTTTTAGACTGTCTAAAAGTTTTCTTTCTATTTATTCTGTTTTCTCAATCTTTAATGAATGGATTTTCTGGGCAACCTCAAATCACTGTCAATACACAGAGGCTCTTGGCTGCTCTGTACATAAATGGAGAAGCTTATGCAGCCCAGGAGACAAGTTAGGTTGCAAACACATGATAGCTGAAAGCTCTGCTTCCTTTTCCCAGGCAGGGAGAAGCCAAATCATATTTCTGAAGCACTTCAGTGTAAGCTGCACAGAGATACAGATGCTCTGAGGAGGAACACATGGAGATATCTATGCTACATTTCCAACCTATACTAATAACCAAGTAAAACCATCAGAGCAAAATCTGTACTCAGTTTGTAAAGATAAGGGTATCATTATTCACAGATTCCTCCCTCATGCTGCAAAATATTCCCTGGCATAGAGCAGCTGCCTTAGAAGTCAAGCAACTGAAAGGGTAGCATATAAAACAGTGTCACAGAGTCTGTAATGAATATAAGGGCTACATAATGAATGTATAAGGCAGGTTTATAAATAATAATAAATAATAATAATAATAATATAATATAATAATAATATTATAATAATAATAATATAATAATAATAATAATAATAAATAATATAATAATAAATATAATAATGGCCAGTCTTCGCGAGCGAAGATCCGGGGAAGGTCTTTCCACCTTCCAGCCTGCGCATTGGATTTTTTAGGTGAGACACAGTGTGCGCGGAACTGAGCCCACCCTTTAATCCTAAGGTTCATCTGCCGGGGCCAAGCGAGCTTGGACGGTGGCAGCGAGGTCCTTAGGACGTAGGTGGGTTGCCTTTAAGGGCTAACGAGCCCCACCTGCCCGGGAGTGGCCCTGACCGGGAATCGAACCCGGGTCTCCGCGGTGATAGCGCGGCGTCTTTACCACTAGACCAGCAGGGGCTCCTAAGGCAGGTTTAGTTAAACAGAATTGTTAATTACAGTAGGTAACATGGGACTTGTTAGGAACATCAGAATTTATACTGAAATAGTCAACAGGAAGATACAGAGAGTTCAGCAGGAATTCAAGTGCTTAGGTCAGTATGTCAGTAGCTTTGGTGGCCACAAAGCCCAAATAATTTCTTCTTGCTATTAGTAAGATTTTTGTATCGCTGTTAACTTACACAGCTACACTGTGTTCTAGTATTGCTTTGTAGTAATACTCACATTTATCTATCACCTTCACATTATTTTCCTGTTGCCTTTTAAAGGATATAGTTAGATAAAAGTAAAAAAAAAAAAAAAAAATTATGTAAATGAGAAAAAGCATTTATAACATTAGTTTTATCCTATCTTACTCCAAAACAAATCAGAGAAAATTGTTGATGGTCAGACATTATCAGATTTGGTACAGTTATATAATCTTTTTTTTAGGGTGTTTTACTTTATATACATGGACACTAATGAATCTAGAAAAAGGCAGTTTGTACTATCTACTGGGAATTTACCTGTGTAAATGTCAGGTTTTCATCTTTGAGTGCTAAATTGTGCAGCTTAGAGACAATGTTATTTAATTAATAACATGAGTTGCAGATGACATTAACACTAGATTCTCTTGCTTATCCTTATTAAACATACAGCGGTTAAAATAACAAGACTTTGAGTCCATCAAAAGTCAGGTTTCAAAGAAATGATGACAAACCAGAACTCGTAAATCCAGCCCAAATCATTGCACACTGCGCTGGGGAATTTTTCACCTATTCCTCTGTGCAAATATTTTCGTTCAGATTTCCCTCTGTAGCAGGTCTGCTATTTTTTAGGTATATGAGCTGCTAAAATCCACAAATATTGCAATACTTTCTAATCTCAGTAACTTGGGCTAACTAAAAAATGAAGTTATGATTTGACAGTAATACTTGTTAAGTCTTGCTAGTCTATGAGAAACAACATACATGCACACACCTGCATGCTTGCTACCACATCTGTGTGCTTTATTTTGTTAACACCCAAACTTATTTTCTCTCTCCTCCTTCACTGAATAAAGACACCATTATTGAAACAAATCACTGGAAAGTCTAGGTTGGAAGGAAACTCTGGAGACCACAATGTGCAACTTTATATTGAAAGCAAGAATTAGGTTATTGAAAGACCCATCAAGTCAGATATTGGGGGTTTCCTATGAAGGATATTCCAGTAGTTGTCTAGGCTGGAATTCATATTCCAAACTTTAATTCGTATTCCTACAAAAGCCTATTCCAACATTTAGTTTGTCTCACAACAAATTTATTTTCTTGTATCATGACAAAATTTTCTCTGAAGCAACCTGGGACCATTGCCTCTTGCCATGGCAGAATGCATGCTTTGCATCCTCTCCTCTATAATAGCCTTTTCATCATGGGAGGGTCATGATTAGGTCCACCTTGCACCACTTTTTCTCTACCTGAGCAATCCTCACCCTGGGTCTGCTGGCTGTCCAGCTTCTGGTGCACACCAGGCCAGGCCAGGCCAGGCCAAGCTCATGTGGCTGGCTCATGCCCTACCTCTTTCCACCACAGTAATTTTTGGAGTGCAGAGCTGCCCCTCAAGGCCCCACTGCACTGTCCCATAGGCTTACCCCAGCCAGGGGCAGGGAACCTCTCACTATGTGACTGGCTGAACTTAGCAAAGCCAGTGGCTCCTTAGCTGAGTTCCATAGATACTTCTGAAGTATTTGACACAGGTACTTCATTTACTGTTATAAATGGAGATCTGTGATGGCAGGTGTGGTTATAACCCAGTGTAAGTGTTTCAAGTAATCTCATGGTGCGTTTTCTAACCAAGGGTAGCTGGAATCCATTGTATTGGATGCTGGGATCCCATCCTCGAGGTTGGCTGAGCCCATCTTCATAGGCTGGTGGAAGCCACCTAGCCAAAGCTGTGTTGGATGCTCCCCATCTAGGATGTTCCCTATGAAAAGAAAAACAAAACAAAACAAAAAATACATAAAAAAAGCAGCACAGCAAAACAAAAAACCCTTGAACTTATAAATGTATTCTGAATATACTATATATTTAAATATTTATATAATATTTATATAATGAATATAAAACCTGAGTACAAAATAATCTAAAATAATCTAAAATAAACATCAGTCATATAGCAATATGAAATTGCAATAAGATGTTTGTGTAGCAATCTTTGAAAAGATATCAAATACTGGTCTTCATGTACGCCAACATCAGTTTGACTCAAAAGGAAAATAAAGAAAAAATAGATTGTTAATGACCCAAATAATTTTCCTTCTATCATGAATATGTAAACTGTATTTTTTTAATATAATACTTTAAGATTTGGTTTTGTCTGTTTGGTTTTTTTTAACTTGTCCTGTTCAAAATTTATCATAATTATAAAATATGTATCAACATTTAAAAGAAGAAATAAGTTTTTTGCAAAGCACTCTGTTGACCAAAATTGTCAGTTAAGCCACAAAGAACCAGAAACATTCCCAGACAGTTAGTAGAAATACACAGTGCTAAAACATACGTTTATATGTCTATCAGGATGCTAAAGAGGAAACAATTATTGTATTAATACTTCATTGATCTCCAGCACACTGAAGAAGCTCAATTTGCCAAGTTATATGATACAGTAATACACTTAATTATCCACAATAATTCACACTTGAAGGTTGAAGTATGCTTTAATTCAAATTAGTTACAGTTGATTTGCTTTTATTGAAATTGCATAAAATACTGCACATAGTGTAGTGCTATTTCACTCAATTAAAAATAATTAAATGTTAATGTAGCTGCTTAACCAGTGATTTTTCTCTTGATTGCTTTTGTATTTTGGCAAATCACTGGAATGCTACTTTAGTAGAACCCTTCTCACATGCCTTTTGTTATTGCATTAAACGTGTTAATGTCTTGGAATCTTGCTTGAGTTAAAAAGGCAGCTGAAATAATGAGATTTTGCTAACATACAGATTTATAGAGTAGTCAAATTTGATTACTATATATCCTGTTTATGAGAAGTGAGAGTTTCCATTTACTCGTGAAGTACTGAAATTGTACAATTTGGATTTTTTTGGACTGCCTTACAAGGAACTTGGAGTTTTAAGCTGCAGTTCACTGCCCAGATTTATATCTTTTGAATGTTATTTTAATGTCCTGCCTACTTTCAGGTAAAAAGAATGAATGCCATATGGCAACTTAATCATTAGATTTTATAATGTTTTACAATGCATTGAGGTACCATGGGATTAATTTCTGGCAAACATGGAACGCTTCTGGAAAATAAGCTTGTCACTAAATCGAACACTTAGCATATTGAAGTGAAGTGCTATCCTAAAGGAATTATCTCAATTCCTTCTTATAGTCAATGGATTCAGTCAAGGCTGCTTGTTCTTTCCATTAGGTGAGCCATACTCATACTCCTTACTCTAATGGTACTAGACCTTTAGAATGAGCATCAGGTCCCTCCTTACCTGATGGAAGAGTTAATGACACTTAAGAAATAAAAATGCTGCAGATAAAATTCCTTCTAGATGCCCAAATACTAGGCGTACAAAAGTAAGCTAGTCACCTAAGAACCTGTCCATCAAACCAGAGGGACAGACAATTCCTAGGTGCCATCCTGTCATTCCATTCTACTTCTCATTACTGGGAACAGCCCAAGATGTAGCCTTGCAGTAGATGAATAACTACCTCTGAAAGCTAAGATTATTTGAAGTTGATTACCCTATAAGATTCCATTCCTTCAGTACTTGTAATTTCTTCACCCTTGAATCCCTCTCATTGCAACAGACACTAAAGAAATACACAAATCAATGCTAGTTAGTTGCTATAAGAAATGGGTGGGAAAATAGCTCTTTGGATTTTTTTCCCGTTTCTTATGCTTCATTTTAAAATGAAAAAAATATAATTTTATTTTGCTTGTTATTCACTCATATACCTTAGGACAGAAAGAAAAGCAGAATCTCTTGATATCTGTTACTAGTAAATGTGGGTAATGACACTGCTGTTGAATGTCTGATGTCACGTTGATATTCTCCATAGAAGGCCATGTTTATGCTATTCTGCTATGCCTTTGTTCTAGGAAGTGCACACTAAAACAAAGTAATCTCAGTGCTGTGGAATAAATTTTTTGTAATTGATCTGATTTGTGCCAAATATGTGAATTGATTTAGTAAAACATCTGTAGAGTATTTCCTTGTTCACTTTTAAATAGATTTAAGCAGATTTTTCTTGTAAGCAACAATTCCAGAGTGAGTTTTGTTTTTAAACTTCAGCTATAAAATGCAGTATTTACTGAACTACAGCGTAGCATCATGTTCCTACTGGGTGACCAAAACTACAAATGGAACATATCCTGATATATTTTCTGTCAGAAAGTGGCATATGTAAAGCAAGGAAAAGCACAGGCTGGTATTTCATTAAGTATCTGTGAAGTCTTTAAAGCTGGTTTACATCACAGAATATGTTATTTACATTATAGTGCAAGAGGCTTTTTAAGCTGATGAATTTTGGTAGAGATTCAGGTATTTCAAGGGACTCACAAAGTGAGATCTGACTCACTGGTTTCAAAGTATTTTTTTTGTTTGTTTTTGTTTTGTTTTGTTTCTCTGCCTTACACCTTTTACATAAATTTAGAGCAGAGTCTAAAATACCACCAAATATAAGTGGTGGGTTTAAATTCTGATGTGGTGCAAGCATAAAAATATACAAAGTAGAACACAGTGACTGCAGACTAACCAGACTCAGTGGATTATTTACCTTACCCAGCTCTAGGAACCATATTGAAATGTCTATACATATCCTAGTACTATCAGTCACTGAAGAGAAAAAGGTCTTTTACCTTCCCTACAGCAGTGTGCTTCTCTCCATCTCTAGGGAGAAAGACTACACAGCCATGTCTGCAAACTAAGAGCTTCAGCCATGTGGCTATGTTCAACTGCATGAATCTCGGCCAATGTATTCAAGCCCTGATGGAGCTGTCAGTGCAAATATTATACTAGCTGCTAGTTCAGATTCCAAGCAACTCTGCAAGTGCCTGGGGGAAATTATGGGTATTCACACAGTTAGATTTATAAAATTGATGCATATCAGGTTGTGTCCTTCCAGCAAAGAGTCTAGCAGGCATACTCCTTGCAAATGAATTGTGATGTAGGAAAACAGAGTTATCTTATAAAAACAGACTGATTGAATAATAAAGTTCAGAATGTTACTGTTCTGCATTCAATACATTGCAGAGCACCTTAACCTGTACAACGCTAATGGCCTTCCACTTTCATCTCTGTAGCCCTTCACTTTTAACATTACAGCCTGCCTTTCGGTTTGTGACCTCATGTCTATGTATCAAAAGGCTGCAGAGTATAAATATTGTTTAAAAGGGATCTCATTCTCAGTTTTACACCCACATTGCATTGGAGGATTCTGAAGAGACAGTTACATCTATTATATCGGGTTTTTCAGGAAACAATTGTCACTTAGATTAGACAATAAGTAGACTGAAAAAATAGTCATTCAGATAGCCACTAAACATATATTTATATAAACAGATATATAAAATTAAACATATCACACAGAATATTTAGATGCATGCTTGCTAACTGTTAGGGTTGTGGGAAAATATAAAAATGAGAATCTACTTGATTTTCCTTTTACTCCTGACAAAGTAATTATATTTTCCTGCTTAATATAATTTTATCCAATTCAATCAAAAATAAATGCTGGGTTAGAATTAAGTTTGCTCCATTTATATAGGAAGAGTCGTCTACTGAATCAGTCCTCCCTAAATGTAAAGTTCCTCATATAATCTTAGAGGTCGTTAGAGGGAGAGCCTGTCTACAAAAATGAGTGTACCAAAGTTTAAATGATGAGTTTTTTCACTGGAAACTTTAAGAGGCACTTCACATAAGACACATTGATGCCAAAGTTAACTGATTTAGGTCACTTCCCCTCCACCAATTTTTTAGGAAAAATTAAACAGGGTGAATTTAAAGAAGAAGAAAGGAGGATTTTTGAGGGCACAATTCTTATCATACATACCTGTTATTGCAGGCACCAGTGATGAGTCGATATTTATTAGCTAAGCAATTGTTTGGACATTTTGGTGGCAATATATAAGGAAGACATCCAGAAATATTAGCAATCCTAGTGAGCAGATCAGCTGATAAAAGATCTGAAAGGAAGAACCCAGACAAGCAATTTGTTGTATGCGATGTAGCTGCTACAGTAGAAAAGGCATTATTGTCAGCTGCAACTACAGCATTCTCTCTCTTCTTCCTAGGAAAGAGCACTTAGTGAGAAGTGTTGCAAGAGGCTGCCTCAGGTACTTAGGGGAAGAGCTGGTTTTATTATCTGATGCACAGAGAACAAGAAAGTAGTCCAGCAATAGCTGAGGGCTGAGATTGACCTGCCCTTTTGTGTCTTCCTTTGACCTGCTCTCTGCTTCCTTGTTTCCCTGTGTTGTAATCCTTTGCTTGGCTGGTCCCTGTGCTTACAACAAAGGTGTAAAAAATGCCATTTAAAACCAAAAGTGTATACCAACAAAGAAAAATGTGGGACTGGAAAATGAAGAACTTTAAAGACGTTGTAGCTGACTATCGAATTCAGTGTTGAGTGGAAGAGGATCATAATTATTAGCTGGAATTTGAAAGCTAGGTAAATTCAGGTACTGATATAACAGTAGACAGCATGTCATTAATATATTTGTAATATGATCCAAGATGCGTCTCCCAGTGAGCACCTGATGATGAGGGACAAAGTCACAGTGTTGTGTAAACCCCAGAGAGCTGGCACCCTCTCTCACTCCACATATTTAAACACATGTATGGCCAGTTGGAGGTGGATATACATGTGAAATAGGAGCAAACTGCTTTAGTGGAAGGTGCCTCTGTCCATGACAGGGGGATTGGAACTAGGTGTTCTTTAAGATCCCTTCCAACCCAAAACATTGTATGATTCTATGAATATCCTTCCTGAACTCAGAGAACTGTTGACATTTAAACTGGTTGTAACCATCAGATGCTGGAAGAAAGTGGTAGAGGTAACATATAACTCTTGCCCTTGTCTACCCACTGGCTGATGCAGGTCACTCAGTCCTACTACTTATTCGTTCTGTCCATTCAACTCTGAACTAAGCTGCTTTAGTTCATTAATCAAAATTTTCATTAATCAAATTTAAGTCAGAAAAGCAAAAAATACAAAAAGGATCAAGAGTCAAATCAGCTTGAAAAATGTTCTGCTGAGCAGTTAGAAACTGAGCAAGGTCAGGGAGAGAGCAGAGAGCGCAGAGGCTGTTAGACTGGCTACCTTGTCATTATGTACTAGTCATTGGTTTCGAATTTGTAGATACAGCTTGTTAGTTCAGGTTGAAAATTATACCCAGTTATCTTTGCTGCCTAGGTATTGACTAGTGTTTTCTTTAAAGTCAAGTAAGTTCTTTAATCCATGTCAAACTATTGTGTTGTGGCACACAGACTCTACAGTGTCTATTTACGTTCCATTAATGTTGCTACAGCTTTAAAAATTGACAAGAGTTTTGTGCACTTCTGCAGTTTAGAAATTTAATTTCTTTTTAAATTACATAGCACAAAATTTATCATATCTCGGTATGTGTATAAATATATGCACACACATGATATAGATATACTTTTAGTTCTACAAATGTCCTATCACTTTAGTAAGCCAGATGTTTCTGCATGGAAACAAATTAACTGTGGAGCTTTATGTTTGTCTACAGAACTCTAATCTTGAAAAAAATGTCATGTTATAATATTATGATAGAACATTTCATGTAAGTGACAGTATTAAATTATGGAAGAAAATAGTCCATATTTCTGAACTTTTGAGCCTTCCAGACACCAGACAGACATCTTGAAATTCATCTCTAATTAACAGCAAGAATTTTACTTTACTTAGACAATTATCCAGTGTTGAACTTTCTGGACTATCTCTCTTTCCCTATCTAACCAGCTAAAGTGGAAATAAATGTCTAACAGCAATGCATTATAAAATTAGTTTTGGAAAGAAGAACGTATTTTCTTAAAGAGGAATATGCATAAGGCAATCAGTGCATACAGGAAGTGTGTTTGAAAGTGCCAATGCCATAAAGTGATAGAAGATCAAACACTAAACAAAAGTGCTGGGGAAGATTTCACTGTAAACAAGAAGCTCGTAACACTGATGATATGCAAGCTGCTTTATAGTTAATACAAATATACAGTCTTGAGTTCACAGGATGCCAATAGTGTGGTGCTGCTCTCCTCAACTATAGGAACACCACCCACACTCCAGCAAAGAAAACTGTAAACCAGTGACTATGTGAGGTGTTTTTAAGAACAAAAGTAAGAGCTTCCTGGCCTCAGAGTGACAATAGGTATGTATTACTGCCAGAGGTAAAATAAAAGTGAAGTTATTAACTCAACTTTAATCTAGAACATAGGATTCAAGAAATCAACAGGGGCAGGGGGAAGGGGATAGGGTGTTGTGCACCAATATACTATATTTACCAGTTTGATGCAATGAACGTTTGTGCTTCTGGTAAACTTTTTGTTTCAGCACCTTCATTGACATTTCCATTTGTTCAGCTGCTTGGGAAATATCTTGACTCTCTTGCTCAGGAAATTTTGAGAAAGCCAGAAGCAAGGTAGGGGTTGCTATTCCACTTCCTTGGATTTTTCTATATTTGAGATAAAATACAGAAGGTTTTGCAACTTCTTAGCACTTTACAATTTTTTCATAGCTTTTTTTGTCTGTGTTGGATATGTTGCAAGTTAAGGTATATTTTGATTGAAGGGTACACTGGGAAACCAAAGAGGAAGACTACTTTGTGATCTTGATCTGCAAGGAAAATTCAGAAAGTGTCCTTCCATTGGACACACACAACTTAACAAAGGTTAACTTTGTGTGAAGCCTTTAGGATTAGACAGAAACTGCTGGGATGAACAGAGCTTGTAGCTGGGAAGACTGTGCAGGACAGTCCCAATAGACGGCTCCCTACTCACTGTTTTGAGTAGGCTTTGCTTTCACGTGACATTTAATACCAATGACCATCTCAATCACTGGAGGCAGATTTGCAAATGCCTTAGCACCCAGGAGTCAAGTAACTGGCTCACAGCTAGTTAGATGCTATCTGCAGTTTATGGTAGAGACTTGTCTTCTCAGAGACTGTCCAAGCATCTGCCTGGCTCTGACTACTTATATATGGGGTTTCAGCAATTAATTTAGTAGGGCTTAATGAGACAGTTATATGGCTATATATTTTAGTTACAGTCTGGCCTTGCCTCTAACTTCAAGGAGTTCAGGTTTGATGAGATAACTTCTGTAACATAATGTTAACCACTTGAACATATGAAAACTCATTTTCCTGTGAGGGGAGCCAGACACTGCAACAGGATGCCCAGGGAGGTAGTGGAGTCTCCACTGTTGGAGACATTCAAAGCCCAAATGGACAGTGTGTTGAGCAACCTGCCATAGTTGATCCTGCTTTGAACACAGCACTGGCCTAGGTGGTCTTCAGAACTCTCAACTGTTCTGTGGTTCACTGATAGTTTTTTTTTTGTTTGGTTTTTTTGTTTTGTTTTGTTTTGTTTTGTTTTGTTTTTTTGCTCAGCATGGGCTGCCTTACCACTCTGGTTTTTCTGGCTATGCAATTTTCATGAAAATGTGCTGTCATATTCACTGCTGTCATATTCTTGTGCTGAAAACACAAGAAAATTTTAAAGTGGAATCAACAGTTTTGATTTGGGCAAAGCAGTTAAATTTCTGTTTGCAAAATTGGAAATCTGCTTACATAAAAGGTATTAAGTAAAAAAAATACACTCAAAAGGTTTTTCTAGATGTTTAATTTGTCCTTAATTGATACAAAAGAGATTTAACATGTTTATTTATTCCTTACAAAGAAACTATTCCATTTTTTGAAGACCAAAGTAACTAGGAAAAAGAACTACCTTGCTCTTCAGCACTGTGGTTTTCAGGTCTTTTATAGAAAATAAAGAATTTGTCAGGGAACCTGGAGTATTAAAAGTCCCGAACTGTGTCCCATTTAAAAAGAATAGAAAGATGAGGTAACTAAATGCAAGAACTCAAGTTCAATACTTTAATATCTGCATGGGGATAATATTAGTCAAGCATCATGTAAAAAAACTTACATGAACAGACAAACATCTCCATACAAATGAGTTAAATGAAAACATTTGTACAAATTATCTAGGAGGTAAAAATCAAAAATAACCCATAAAATAAACCCAAAACCTAACCCCCAAACTGAATGACCATCATATTTAAGGGTAAGATGTGTTCAGTTATGAGATATTTCATATCTTTAATCTCACAGGCCATGTAAGATTATTACAGCAGTCATTACTTTATCACATTTCCTGCCCATTGTACCCCCTGCCCTTATTCAATGTATGCATGCTAGTCCCTTCCTCTTACCCATACTCCTAAAGCTGAACGTTGTGTAAGTTGCAACAAACTGTCTCAGTATTTAGTAATGCAGAAATAGCCTCCTAAAGCTAGTAGAATGACCCACGATATTATCATTATTAGGAAAATGAAGTCATTTATTATGAGTATTTTATACAAGTTTAAGCATATAAATCCTAGTGTGGACTGTGTTGTGGTCCTAGGCAGTGCCTAGTGACAAGACCAGAGTCAATGGGCACAAACTGAAACATAGGAGGTGGTGTCTGAACATCAGGAAACACATTACATTTTTACTGAGAGGGTGACTCAGCACTGGCACAGGTTGCCCAGAAAGTTGTGGAGTCTCTCCTTGGAGATACTCAGAAGCTGTGTGGTCCTGGAGAACTGGCTCTAGGTGGCCCTGCTTGATCAGTGGGTTTAGACCTCCAGGGATCCCTTCTAACCTTACCCTACTGTAAATCTGCAACTGTTATAAAGGTTTTTAAAGGGAACCCAATAATAGGACTTCTGAGTACCAATGTTCTTTAGAGTCTGTATATCTACATACACTGTATTTCAAAGGAAGCTTAAGAGTCTGGTGATTCATTTGGGGTGAGTTTTATTCCTAATAAAATTTAAAATCCTAATTGAAACAATCATCATTTATCATTTATCTTTAGCATCTTTTATCATTTATCATCTGTAAGATATTGACCAAATAATTGTCCCAATATACTGTGAGATAAATAAACATCAGTATCTCCATTTAGTATATGAGGCAGCTGAGCCACTATGAAGTTGAGACTTGTGGTTTTAAATTTAAATGTCTCAGGGTTGTCACCGACAATGAAACCATAACAAAATGAAAATGACCTCAGTCTCTACATATAGAGCGGTCACAGTTCTTGACAGGTTCTGTCCATATACACAGTCATCTCTCACAGAGCTCTGCAAATCATGACTCATTTTCAAATCACAGGGATAAGTCCTTTAGGAAAATCGGAGAAAAAGCATGATAATTGAGCCCTCTAAAACTTAGCTGATGTATTCCAGTTTCTGGGGAAGAAATTAATTCTGTATAGTAGAAATCTAGTCAGAGCTACATAGAAAGTGATTGAAAGAGATCACTCTCATAGCAACTCCAACACAAAGGAGCTTTCCCTAAGTTGTTACCTACCCACAGTCTAAGATAAATGTTTAGTTTCCTTTCCCCTATCAGTTCATTACATCTGTTTTAGATGGAACGGGAAATACAAAATTCTTTAACAGTCCAATTTAAGGCAATAGGGTTTAGACAATAAAGCCATAGGAACTGTTCCCATCTCACTCTGCCCTGGAAAAAAAAAAGAATGTTCAAAAATATGTAATGTCCATAACATTATATTTTTTGAGTCACATGTTAAAGGAATGTGATATGCTATTTAGATTAGAAACACATTCCTATTTATTTTTATGTTTCTTATTTTTTCTCACATTTTAAGAGAGCAATTTATATGGTGATAATGTACAAGGTTATATTGGATCAGATGATCAGTGACATAATCATAGAATCATAGAATGATTTGTGTTGGAAGAGATCTTAAAGATCATCTAGGTCTAAACCTCCTGCCATGGGCAGGGACACCTTCCACTTGATCAGATATCTCAAAGGTAATGGGTGCAGTGAATCTGTGATGATATGTTTTCTCAAAGAAACAGAAAGATGACATCATTTCTGTTATTAAAACTTTTTGCATAAATAGATTCCTTATTTTTTTTTTACCTGTTCATTTCATAATGTGTAGCATAATCCACCAGACTAGAACCCTTTTGGGTAGCCTCAGTAATGCAGTTATCTTCAATTTCTTCTTAACAGGGAAAAAAAATGAAAAGAAATATGAATATTTTAAGCAAGAGTGTATTTATTAAAATATTTACAATTAGAGGATATGCAGGTCTCTAATATTAAGGTGCAATTTTGCCCCTTTAAAACCATCTCTTTATTTTAGTCTTCTTGAAATTAATGTTGTGGTTTCTTACCCTTCTGAAAGGTAAGGTAGGGATAGTAAATCAATTCTTTCATAATTTATAAAGCTTGAAGAGTAGGATTTCCTCTCTGTTTCTATAAGTATAAATCCAGTTATGGACATGTTATATGGTACCAAACATAATAGGTCCAGCTGAAACACATGTTCTCTGTAAGCAATTATGCTCAATAGGCTTCATATGTATTTTTCATTAATCTGTCCTTGGATTGATAGGACAAATCTGAGCCTCCCTCAGAGATAATGTGAGCTAGTCTGAGACACATGAAGGATCCAAGTACATATGCAGGCATAATTAAAAAACTTTAGGACTTCTAGAATTGGACCAATGCATGAAAGTCCTATTCTCATTTCTTCACTATAATTGATGGAAAGATACATGTGAACCTAATAATATTGCAGCTGTACTACTTTGTTTGCTATCATGAAACTTGGTTTATTCCTCTTTTGTACATATAACTTTATGTTAAAAGAATCAGTCACATTTAAAGTCTAGGGGTTTAATTCCCACTTGTATTTTGTAGGATGGCCCATTTTTTCTTAGAAAGTGAATAATAAAAAATAATAACAATAATTTATGTACAATTGTTCACCATGTCTGTACAGTGTAATTTTAGGTGAACATATTTTATCTGTAGTTCATACTGTACTATTTCTGTGATCAATTTGTAATCTTTGCTAGGGAAAATTATACTCCACTCTCCTAAAGATCTCAGTATCTAAGTACAGCAGTAGTTATTTCTCTTTTTCACTTATACATGATAAAATATTCAGATGATGTATATTATCATTCAGATTTCTGCTATATCTGAATGCTTATGTTATAAAACAAGTCTGATCTTTATAGGCAATACAACAAGTAATTATTTTTAATATTTAATCTATCATGTTTATTAATTACTTTTAGGGAGTTATCTCTAAGAAATATAATATCCTTAAAGTACTGTTCATTATGTGATATTGGTTTCTACTCTGATCTAAAAGAGAAGATCTTCTTGCTATACTTGAATTCCATTGTCTCTCCCTATTCTGCTGAGAAGTATGATTTTAGTACCAACACAGTGTTTTCAAAAATGTGGTTCTTGTAGTAATAAACATCATTTTGTACTGCTCCCATCACACTAAAAGACACTTACTCTAAAAAGAATAATATGCAGTTCATCTTTCTATTTATTTACAGTCCATGTATATTCATGTATGGGGCCTTCTAGAAACTTAAGTGAACACATAAAACGGAGGGAGAGGGACTTCTTATATGAACAGATAGTGACAGGACAAGAGACAATGATTTTGAATTGATCGAGGGCAGGTTGAGATTAGATATTAGGAAGAAATGCTTTACTTAAAGGGATTTAGGAGAATATAAAGTTTGAAAATCCTGTTTCTTTACTATCTCTGCCCTAATTCCATGTAAAATCAGTCTCTGCACATTTCTTTTAAAATTCAGTCTAGTATCTTCCTACATTTCTAGTTTACAAGACCTAACTTATTTAGATTGAACAGATGCAAATAAAACTGCTGTGATGCTAAAAATGACAAGACTGTATTGTTTGAACATAGGGACTATTGCTGTCTGAGATGCTCTAAAATCCACAGGGTGCCCACAGCAAATGGACCCACAGGAGATATGCACCCTTGTGGGCCAGCAGGAGTGTGCCAGGTGGGACTTCCTATGGCAACAGCCTCTAGCTCAGGATGACTAAAGGTAATGATTAACAAATGAATCTGTCAATCATGTTTGCAAATGTATCATCTGATGTATGAATATCAATAAGAAAGTAAAATCACTCCTAGTCAAAGAATAAGTGAGATACGTTGCACATACAAAGTTTTATTTTGCGAGTTTATGAAGATGCATTTTAAAAGAAAACACCCAT
Organism: Myiozetetes cayanensis; assembly: GCF_022539395.1. Lineage (NCBI taxonomy): Eukaryota > Metazoa > Chordata > Aves > Passeriformes > Tyrannidae > Myiozetetes > Myiozetetes cayanensis. The sequence goes on along the minus strand of NW_026087411.1, from coordinate 96,237,103 downwards.
GGAATAATTCTCACAGAAGCCAGATAGTGTATCTTGAACACAAAAAGAGAATAAGCTATACTGCCTTTGCTAAACTGTCTCCAGTGCCAGTGTATTTTCAGCAGTCAACAAAAGAAAATGACATTTATTTTTACTGTTACTTACCAAAGATGGCATCTTTGCCTATCTGAAGGAAAGAAAAGAAAAGAGCTGTGAAGGCTGTAGCTGCTGAAAATCCCAAAATAATGAAAACTTTCATCTACAAGAAATAAGACATAATTGTTGACAAAATATATATCTTCATCTTCTGATTATAAGCCATATTATAAATAATTTCCTGGATAAGGCAAATTTTACTTTAAGATCAGCTTTATAGCCACATTTGACTATGTTTCAGAAGTTCAAAGTAACTCTCAAAATAAATTCTCAAAGTAATTCTCAAAATATGAGCAGGACTTAACCTACATATTAGAAATTCATCAATATTTTACCACAATTCATTCTGAACTTCTCTGTGCACTACCATTGATTTTATTGTAAATTAGTGATTACATGTAAGATCATGAAATGGTCAAATTACTAATAACATCACTCCAGACCCCTCTAGGCTCCTATCCATTTGTAACTGTGGTATTGAAGCAGCAGAACAAATATGCTCACATGGCTAAGGTGAGCTGCGTTCTCTGTTTCAATGCACTGGTTCTCTGGCAGTTATTCCAGCAGTGAAACTATATGAACTATCCAAGAGGTAACATTTTTCACATGCACTATGTTGATTAGAGATTGAAAGATTTAAAATATTTTTTGCTCTATATCCTATCAACATTTGAAAAAATAGTAATAAATCAAGTCTGAAAATTCAAGGAAACTATATTGCCCATAGAAACTCAATGTGAAAGCACCCCTTCTTTTTACATTTCATGAATTAATATGATTAATTTCTTTTAGAAAATGGCAAGCAAAAGTTTTATTGTCTGACCTTTTGTGTGCTGAGGAGATTATCTTCCGCAGTTCTGTACTTTATCGATGGCAGTAACTTTTCTGAAATGTAAAAGCCAAGTACTTTCCAGGGACTCAGCTTATGCTATCAGCTTTATGCACTGGTACTCACTCAAGCTTTAACAGTGTAAATGATTTCAAAATCTTTTTGGCCACAGTATGTTCCCACAAAGCAGAAACTGACGTTAATACTTGACTTGTTTATTTTTTCCTGCTGGGAACAAAGAGTCACCTATGTAGTCTGTTCTTATATCAGAGTAATGTTTCTGAAAATTAGAAGAAAAAATGCTCATACTAAATATACATGTATATATATACACACACACATATATATATGTTGCCATGTTATGGAGTAAAAAAAAAACTCTGGGTATATTTTTCACTAGTTCCTTTTGTCAACATATTTGACAGCAAAAGGAATTTTGCATCCTATTTTATGCATTCTGTAATTGGTGCTTTACCAAAATGAGCATTTTAGTTACAGATGATAACACCCAGGCTGCCCGCCAACTTCCAGCACTTTTTATTTTGTTTTCTTCTCTGGCATAATTATTTCACATTTCTGAGCCTAGATATTTTTCTTGAGTTACACTTTTCAACCCTATTTCTTCTTCTGAAGTCAGTAGTTTGACCTTTAGAATCTAACTGGCTGGGGTTTTTTCTATTTCCTATACAGGCAGAGAGATCAAAATTGGATCTGGAATCAGATTGAGGATTTCCTCATTTAATCTTTGCTGGTCTCAACAGGGAGATCACAAGGTGGAGCCAAAGATCAGTGTTTTGATCTCTGCCATACGTGATAAGTTGATTAGGAGTTGGGTAGTAGGGAATATCCTGGAGCCTGTGGCTGTGGTATATGATGGTGAAAGAAAACCTACAAGCATGTGAACTGACTGTAGGAGAAACTCCAGGTTGTTCTTACCACAGTTCAGGAATATCATCCTTAACCTGTTCAGTGCAAAGGTGAGTGGACATGATTGAGAAGTAAGCACAGAACAAAGGGAAACAGACCTCTAGCGGAAAGTTAGGTTTATGCTCCTTGGCTGGGGGATTTAAGATTGCAGACATGAAGTCAAACTTTCAATACTCTTTAATTTACATTCCAAATTGTAAATCTTCTAAGAATATGTTTCCTTACATAAGAAAGCATAAAGTAGATCGACTTCTCCCGAGAGAAAAGCAATGAGAAAAGCAGATCCGTTACAAACACCTAATAGAACAAGGAGCTCTCACCTATATTCTTTCGTAAGTACCACAGGTTTAATTTCTGAGAGATAAGAGACTTTCTGAAAGTGAAAAACACGTTTGATTTTCTTTGCAGTTTCACAGTAAAAAAATCAAAGCTTCCCCATTTGGTTCAAAAAGAGCATACCTACATCAAGGTTTGTTTAAATATGGATCTCAGCTTTTGCATGTTGGTTGCAGTTGAAATATTAGTCAACAGTTGGTTTCAAATGGTTATAGGCAGTAAATTGGTCTGTGATGAGAAAACTGAATGGAAACATTTATTTTGTGATTTTCTGATTTTAAGAGTATGAACGCTTAACTCCCTGCTGAGCTGCAAATAGAGTTTTGGTTAAAACATGTGGGAAAGCTTAATTACATGGGACTGACACAGACAGATACAGTTGTATTCTTATTCTTTCTGGAGGTCATTCATAATCCTGTTATTGAAATTTGCTGAAAGACAGTTAAGAGGATAAAGTTTACTGGCTCAGGAACAGCCTTAATTTTCTTAGTCCAAGATTCATATATTATCTACATGTGAATGCAGAAAATTTCAGTGAATATCTTTCTGAATGTACCCCCTTTGTCCCAGATTGTGTCTGAGCTGCCTGTCTTAAGCCATTCTTTGGAACTGCACAGATCAATGACAGTCTAAACATGGAGTAAAGACCAGTATAAAATAGTCCTTATGCTAAACAGCACTCCTCGGAAAAGCAGCAGTGAACCTTAACAGTTAACCAAATGAATATTAGTAAGCTTTAAATTAAATAACTCATTCAATTTGTTGTATTCCCAATATTTAAGTCTGCACATGAAGAGTAGTACTGTATCTGTGTTTTTAAAAATTAAAGACCTATAAAATAAACCTTTGTGTTGATGATAATAAGAAAATTCTGTTCAAGGAAATACTCCAAAGCAATAGAATTTCACACTACTCACACATACGAACTTCTGTAGACCTACTATGGTGTTTAAAAAATTACCCCATACTTATGTAATCACAACTGATGTTGCGAACACAGGAAACAGACACAATTCTATAGCCTCAGAACAACTTACATATGCGCTGTAAGAGCCTGCAGCCCTATCAGGCTCTGTGAGGCATCATCAGGTCTTTAAAGCATTGGATTAGAACAAGAGACCTCTGACATATATCTGTGCAGCTGCAGGAGCTATTTTTGCTAGAAGATTACACTATTTTGTAGTATTTAGTGGCAATCCTGGGCTCTAGCAAGGCATGAAGGACACTCTGTTGATATGGATGTCTAATCTATAACAGACAAATTAGTTTCTGATCTCTTCTGACTTTTAAAGTTCTAAGACCACTCTTGCAAGAGAAGAGCCAAAAAGTGCATATAACTGCACAATACTTGAACAGAAGCAATTTTGCTGAAGTTCCAGCTTAACAACATGCAAACAACAGAAATAAGCCTTATTTTAAGCAAAATAAGCAAAATGTCACAAGTCAAAAAATGAAAAAAAAAAAGGTTAAAGAAAAGTACTTTAGTAGAAGAGATCAGTTGAGCTGGGTTTCACTGATATCATGACTTCCAGTTACTATAAATACTTAGTTTTTTCTGGAATTAATTTCATTTTATTAAAAACTTTTTTTTTTTTGCTATTATTGTCTTTAGATAGAGAAGACCTTGCAGAGGTCTCTCAAGGTAGAAATGGGATGAAGAGGGTGAAAAAGTAATGATAATTCACTGTCTATTCTAGTAAAGAAAGGTCAGTAGGTTTCAAGTAGAAAACAAACCAAAAAGGACAGTTATTTAGACAACAGATGAAATAGCTTGTACATATGCTAAAAAAAAAATAATATGAGTTCATAGGAATGTCCTGACAATTTTAGGGATTAAACATATCTTAAGGCCTAGGAAATACAAGATTTACAACAGGGACCCCATGAATCACAAATTAACTAGGGCTGGAATTTTTCTTGTCCTCTTTTTTTTTTAGAGGCTTCTCCCAACACTAACTATTAGGGGTTTTTTAGTCAAATGCAAAATAGAATGCTAAATGGATTTTAGGACTAATTTTTATGCCTGACGCGTAGACTTGAAGTTTGACCCAGCTCTCTTAAACTAAATGGTAAATAATAGATGAAAAAATACTTTTATAATTAGTGGCTAAGTAGTTCTACAGTAAAGAATAGTTCTGATATTATTCCAGTCTTTGTACAGCATACTTTTTTTTTGGGTGGGGGAGAGCTATCTGTCTTTCTATACATATATTTATTTTATCTCATTGATGTAAAATAATTAACCAGTAGTTAAAAAGATCAGGAATTGAACTGAAACAGGCCAGTAAATAATTAAATGGCTGGCTGTAGTAATTAACAGTATCTAAATTAGTGGTAAATACTATAAGTAAAAAAAGAGTTTTTGGATCTTTACTCCCACAATAAGTAGGTTTGAAGAAGGAATAAGCAGATTGCTGATCTGGTAGAATGTGATGGTCTGTAGTTGAATAAACTTTTTATCCATCCAGATGACTCTGTGCCTGCTTTTCCAAATGTCATCCTTGTTTTCTAAAACAGTATCTCTGCCTTTGCAGATTAGTTATGGTCTCACCCTGAAGAGAAGATGTCCCAGGCCGGTGGAATGCATCTCATATTCTTATCCTATTATTTTTCTTATTTTTCTTATAGGCAACTCAGGAATAGTACATGGATGTTGCCAGATCATGTAAAGGAAATTGGAAAGGTGAAAGCTCAGCTAGAACTCAATCTGACTACAACCGTGAAAGACAATAAATAGTGTTTTTGTAAAGACATTAACAACAAAATGATGGAAAGGAAAACCTCCATCCTTTTCTGTATGTGGGGGAAATATTTTAAGAAGGATGAAGAAAAGGCTGAGATATTTAATGCTTTCTTTGCCTCAGTCTTCAACAGAAGAGCAACTAGCCCCTGAGCTTGTAGACAGGGACAGGGAGCAGAACAGACCCTCTGCAATCCAGGGGGAAGTAGTTAGTGACCTGCTGAACCATTTAGACACTCACAAATCTATGTGATTGGATGAGATCCAACTGAGGGTCCTGAGGGAGCTGGTGGAGGAGTTTGCCAAGCCACTTTCCATCATTTATCATCAGTTCTGGTTAAACAGGGAGGTCCCAGAGGACTGAGAGTTAGACAATGTGGCTACAAGAAGGGTCAGAAGGAGGATCTGGGGAACTACAGGCCTGTCAGCCTGACCTTGGTGCCAGGGAAAGTTGAGGAACAGATCATCTTGAGTGTGATCACAGAGGACAAACAGGACAACCAGTGGATCAGGCCCAACGAGCATGTGCTGAGGAAAGGCAGGTCCTGCCTGACCAACCTGATCTCCTTCTGTGACAGGATAACTCCTGTAGTGGATGAGGAAAAGGCTGTACATGAGTTCTACTTGGACTTCAGTAAAGTCTTTGATACTGTCTCTCACATCATTCTCCTGTAAAAGCTGGCAGCCCATGGCTTGGACAAGTGCATCCTTTTCTGGGTTAAAAACTGTCTAGGTTGCTGGGCCCAGAGAGTGGTGGTGAGTGGTGCTGCATCCAGCTGGCACCTGGTTGCTAGTGGGGTTCCCCAGGGCTCAGTACTGGGACCAGTCCTGTTTAATACCTTTATCGACCTCAGTAAATTCATAAATGACACCAATCTGGGGAGGGGGAAAGTGTTGATCTGCTGAAGGGTAAGAAGGCTCTGCAGAGGGACCTGGACAGTCTGCATCGATGGGCTGAGGCCAAAAGTGTGAGGTTCAACAAGGCCAAGTGCTGGGTCCCACACTTGGGTCACAGCAACCCCATGCAGAGCTACAGACTTTGGGAAGAGTGTCTGGAAAGCTGCCCAGTGAAAAAGGACCTGGGAGTGTTGGTTGACAGCAGCTGAACATGAGCCAGCAGTGTGCCTAGGTGGCCAAGAAGGGCGATGAAGCTGATGAAGTTTGTGGAGCACAAGTCATAAGAAGAGTGGCTGAGGAGCTGAGTTTGTTTAGCCTGGAGAAAAGGAGGTTCAGGGGAGTCCTTATGGCTCTCTATAACTGCCTGAAACGAGGTGGTAGCAAGGTGGAAGTTGGCCTCTTTTCCCAGGCAACTAGCAGCAGTACAAGAGAACAAAGCCTCCAGTTGTGCCAGGGGAGGTTCTGGTTGGACAACAGAAAGACTTTCTTCACAGAAAATGTTGTCAAGCATTGGAATGGGCTTTCCAGGGAGGAGGTGGAGTTACTGCCCCTGGAAGTGTTTGTGAAATGACCAGATGTGGCATCAGTTAAACTATGGTTTAGTTGATAGTGGTGTTCCGTCAACTGTTGGACTCAGTGACCTTGGAGGTCTTTTCCAACCCAAATGATTTTATGATTCAGTGGTATTAGGCTAATGGTTTACCTTGAGTTAGATCAATAATATTTTGGTCATTACATACTAATTTTAACGTACTCAGATACATTATTTTTCTCAGAAGCAGGAGTAATGTAACATGCAAACAACAGGGATTTCTGAAATGAATATTAACTGAATAAATTTATGGAACATGAGATTATCTTGTTAAAATGTTGATTTAAAGCCAAACTGAAGTTTTATCTCATGCAAGCAAATAACATTTAAAACTCTAGTTACAGGAAGAATTCTTTAGAAGTTCAGAGGTTTTGAAGCTACTTAACTTGCAGAATAAGACTATAGAAAGGTAATTTAACTGCAGAGGAGAGACCACTCAATTTCTTGTGTTTGAACTCATGGTAACTAACGAGTATTATGATTCATGTAGAAAGATGTGGATCAGATGAACAATTTTAAGGTCTATAGAAGGTCTGAAATTTAGTGACTTGAATAACAAAAATGTTTCTTTTTAAAATGGAACAAGAAATTAATCTTTCGTCTTGATAGAGCACTGATTTCAGAGAGAACTCCGTTTCTTTCAGACAGATCATTTTAATGGCAAGCTTAATGGTGAATTTTCTTCCTTCTTCCAAGGCATGGCCTTCTTGCACAGACCACAGTAGTATCATATATTGAGTTTATGTCTTGGATTTAAGGATGGTCGGTAGGTACACCATGTGTCATATAGTCATAAAGCTGATCAAACACTAACAAGATAACAAGCATGATCTTTTATAACTTAGCAGAAAACAGAAATGGATTTAGTAAAATAAAAACAATGACCACATAATACAACTCTGACAGACCAGTTTTAGTATTCTGCCTGCTGTGGATGAGGCTCTGAGTATGGTTAGTGACAAATCCACAAGAGAACTTAAGATTCTGTAAGAAAAACTGGGAGATGCAAGTACTGACAGTAATTAATTTCCATGCTCAAAAGATGGCAGATATTCCTGTCCTCCCTTTGTAGCAGAATATTCTGTGAATATTTCCATGGTGGGAAGCTCCTCTGACAGCACTAAGAACTGGACCGCTGACCTCCTGCTTCCCAGGACCAACTTATTGTGAAAATCCAGGCAGTGACAACGTGTTTTCATTTTGTACCCATGGTCTGAAAGAAAAAAAGAGGTGGTGTAGGCAAAGTGCTCAAGAAAAGGTGGGGACACCTATGAAAGAAAAGCAACAGGGAATCGTGACTGGAGAGAGGATCTGCCCTGCAGTGATCAGTGCAAATGCTTTATGCCATGAAGAATGTTTTATGGTAGTTGTATGTTCTCAACTGTTCTCACTAGCTGAGTCAGGTTCTTAGTAGGACAACATTGGAACAACCCATTCTGAAGAGTATTATTCTCTCTCTGCACTGTCCAAAGAGTCTGGTATTTTTTAGTCTGTATACCTTTCCCAGCATGAGGCATTACATATGTCAAGGTTGTGATGTAGAAGCCCCTCTCTGGACAAAAATATTGTGATACCTTGGAGTTCAGTGCTTGAATTCCTTCTCACGCAGATGCTTTCTGCTGGTCTGCTTTAGTGAATCGCCTAGCAGGTTGCATTATTCCATACATGGCATTGACTTTCAAAATTTATTATTTAATTTTTAATTATTTGTTTTTATTAATTCAAAGACAAAGGTGATAGTAGATATTAAAATAGTAAGAAATAATTTAAGAGTTGGAGTTAACAGTTTGGAGAAAGAGGTACTAAAGGGAAACAAACACCCAGTGTAAAAACAGACTTCTATTGAGTAAATTAGTAATAAAAGACTCTCTCAAGATGGCTACCAGCTCATTAGATGGACTGTTCACTAGAAACATCCTACATTATAAACATATTTTGTTAATTGAAAAACACATTTTAAATCTAATGAGATACTCTTGAACTGTTTCATCAAAGTTCATATTCACTCAGGCAAATGAGTATGCTTCCAAATTAATCTCCAAATTTCCATTAGTCTGTCACAAATCAGGAAAGTAAATGATCTGAAGAAGTTAAATGAAACATTCTTCATGAGTGCTGATATTAAGAGGTCACACAGCACTACTCTCTGGGATATTTAGTGTTCAAGTGAGCCTTATGACTGAGTAATAAAAACATCTTGGCTGTTTGACGTCATGTCAAGGTTCCAAAAATCTTGAGCTGTTGTTTTTAATGCCGTGATGCATTTGAAACAATCTGTAGCTAGATAAAGTATTTTTTAGAAAACTCTCATACTGAAAAAACAGTTCTTATTTTTATGTTGAAACAGCCAGATGTAAAAGGCACATAAGAATTAACAAGCATGCAGCATTAGATACTAACTAATAAAAAGATCAAACCCCATCATATACTTAAATATATAGAGAGATATTAAATTATATAGACACAACAAAAGAATTCATTTTTCACTGAAGTCTTCATACCTGAATTGAGACAGAATTAATAATAGATACTGTGGTAGACTGACAAATCCAACAAAAACATTTTAATACAGACAAATATATGGTGATGTCGTTGGAAATAAATTTTACAGGTAATAAATTCATGATAGGAGAATCTTGAGAAGATGTGACTCAGGAGAAAGAAGAAGATATAAAGGAATCATTCATCACGGATTCTCAACAGGTTTCTCAAGTTAATGCTCTGGCAAGAGAAAATAATGTGTGTCTCTAAAATGTAAAAGGAGAAACAAAAAAAAAAGGCCTGGTGTCAATGTATGGAATTGGTAATGTGACTCTAAGTTCATCATGTCCTTTTATGAGGTATGGGGAGTATGAGTAAGCTTTAACAATGTGAGGCTTAAAGAAGTGAAGGTGCTTGATTTGGTGAGAAAATGCTGAAAATTTGCATTGGAAGTGGTTGAGCATTTATACTTGCAAAAAGAGACCTATAGGGAGTAAGTTTTTAGTTCTGTAGAAAAAGGTATAAGAAAATGAGCTTTATGAGAATTAAACAACCTTGGCTGTGGAATAAAACATAAATTGCAAATAGTAAAAAAAGTAAATTAAAAATTGTAAGAGGTTACAAGGAAGAAAGTGAAGAAGGAAAGCCTTCTGCACAGGGTCCTGACACCCCAGGCTTGCATTCAGGGTTCCTGCATACAGTTCCCTTAGGTCCCAATACAATTCCCTTAGGCTGTTAAGCCAATCCAAGAACTGACAGAAAGAAGATTAACATCTATGTATGGTGTATAGTATAATGGTATATAGGCAGTTAGTTATGGGTTGTCTGGGATGAGATTTTGTCTGTCAGGTCAGCTCATGTGTATATTGCTGTAAACCCCTGGGACATTTTTACGTATAGCTGTAGGTACCACAGTTAGTAAATATCTATGTCAGTTTTCTCTAACAATGTATTCCTCATTTCTTCAGGTATGCAGTTGATACCTGATGGACAACAGAAAAAACAAATCTGTGCACTATTCAGATCAATAACATTTGACAGCAGAATTGTTTGCCTTCTGAGAAGATCACAGCTACCGTGAGAAATAACAAAATTTGCGGGAAGTGGCTTTTGTAGCTTTAGCACACTGGCATGATGTGCCCCCAAAAAGAGCTCTATGTCGTTGCACTGTTGCATGCACTCAAAATACACATCTATGTTACTGTAATAGAAATATTATGCATCCACACCGTGATTGTACTCTGTAATTTTGCAGGATTTTGAAACCCACCTCTTCTTTCTAGTTTTCAGCACAGATTAAAGAACTTCTCATTCAAAAGGCATGCATGGAAGACATGGATGCTTTTCTCTGGTACAAAGTACCAGTGCCATATGGTGGAGATTGTATATGAAGACCGAAGTCTCTGTAAAGAAAAGTTGCTTCTGTAAAGTAAATTAAAGGCACATGAAACACTAAAGATTTCACCCGTACTATTGAAGATCTCCAATTCAAATCAAGATAACTGTGATTACACTGCCTCTAAAGCATCTGTCCCATACTAATTTTTTAGCCCTGCCTAGGGGCTGTTCAACATGCTGTTGACTGGTCTGGGGGAAAATCATATCAGATACATTTTCACAAATTTAGCTTAGGGGTAATTATAACCCAGATCCCAACCATTTCCTGATGTAGTTTAATTTACTAATAACAAAATAATGAAAAGGTCTTCATTAAGGAAATACCTTGGTTAAAAAAAGAGTGCTCTGTATTACATTTTTCAAGGTGACTGAATGTGGCTCTTCACTGTGTAGTGGAATAGTCCCAATAAATACCCAGGCTTTCCTGATGACCACTCTGGAGGACAAAATGAAATTCCCAGAGCTCTAACAGGAGGACATGATTAATCAGTTTGGTGTGGGTATTCATCCATAAATAAGGACACACTGACAGTAAGACCAGTAGAAGCTTTGGGATGTGACAAGTATAATGCATACCTTTGAAGGACCATGAATAAGAAATTACTCCTCTCACTGCAGAAATTATTAAGCAGAGTCTGAAGCTGAGTGTATAACTCATACAAATGTGTTTCTAATCTTCATATATCATTTAAAACCAAGTAATATTATGACATCAGGTGGCTTTTCTTAATATACATAAATCTAAGAATGATGTCTATATTCTCTTCCCCCCGAGGCACAGAGAAGTTAGATCCTCAGCCTCTTTTCAGTTGCTACCTAATTCTGATAGCACCCAAGAACCTGAATTTTCACTAGTTAAAAGTCATCACATGTCTGTGATGCCTCTGGAACAGCATAACTACCCAGCAGTGCAACACCAACCCAAACAGTCTGGGGGAGGCAATGCTCATTCCCACAGGCTGGGTTTTTTCAAGTCTGTCTAGCAGATGAACACAGTGGACTGTTCCCTGTTGTCAGCTATTTCAGCACAGGGGAGAGCTATTCACACACAGGGAAAACCAGAGTGGAGAAAAGAATGAAGATATTATATTTTATGAAGATTTGGCCACAAAGGAGTCTTGACTGTTCTGAATTAACTGTTACCTCTTGAGATCTCATCCGAGACAAGGTACAACTTCATTTTCCCAGGCAGTGAATATATCTGCATTATTTCCAAGATGATTTTTATGAAAAGTTGCATAAAAGGTGTTAAATAATGCAATATCAACATTAGCTCAATATTCTCAAAGATGCTAAATACTTCACTGCAACATCAGCTTAATACGAACAAAGTTCTTGCAGCAAGCATGCCTTGGGGAATGTTTGACTGTCAGAGAGAGAGATTAACACAGGTGGGGATAGGTAGATGCAAGAAGGATAGGATGAGGTACAAGGTGGCAGAAAGAGCAGGTGGATCCTTTAAAAGGGAAACATGCGAAAATGGCAACAGCAATGGGCAGAAAAAAGACATAACTTTCCTGGAATTCTGCCTGTACCAGTTGCAGTAATTATATGGCAGAATGAACCTGCTAGCAGCAATGTTTGTTTTCTGTGCAACAGCCAGGCTGCGGTATACATAATTAGCAAGCAGATGGCTAGAGCCCCACAGGGACCATAGTTTGTGACGACTTCTGCACTCCATTGCTTGTGCCATAACATTCTTTCTAGAATAGTACATGTGCCAGGTCTGGGTAATCGTTTAACAGATGCTTTATCCTGGTTTCAAGGCAGCAGACACAGAAATGTTTCTCCGAGAGACAGGAAGGAGATGTGCATGAAGCTATAGGTGTTTCAGTATGTACAATCTTGTACAAGTGTACATTAGTGCTGAGAATGTTGGGAACATAAAGATTCAATGTCAGTATTCAAGAAGGAGAAAGTGTAGAAGACAGTGAGCTTTTCTCTTCCCGTAAGAGTCCAATACTTTGTGGCTCATTTTATACAGTGAACTGACTGGTTTGCTCAATCTTTGAGTACTGAAGAATTTGGATGTGAGATATGGAGGCCAGATGCTGTTTTAGAAGACACTGGAAGCTTGACCAGACATGGGCACAAGGTGTCTTAGTTACATGGATCCTCCTACAGAAATGTGAAATCTCCTCCATTAAAAATATTACCAGTAACATCCTATGTCTAGTATTATTTTTTCATATTTCCTTATCTTCTATTGATCAAGTACAATAGTTCTCAAGAAAAAAATGTTCATAGAATTAAATAGGTCAGAATGAATTGGCAAAGGACAGTTAGTCAAGAGGTTTTGGTTATGCTTATAATTGTGCAAAAATAAAGTCGTGGCCTCTCATTTAAATCTGCTTTTATGCATCAGCACTAACCTGACCTGTGTGTGTAAGTCTCTATGTTCAGGCAGTTCAGTTTTACAGGTTGCTCTGACTCTCATTTTTTCCTCACTAGTTTCTGGTGAAACATCCAGTTATTTTCTTCTCTTTTCTTTCCAGTTGTATTTGACCTTGATCTCATTTACCTCCTAAAGTTTCATCTTTCTCCATGTTCCCCACATTGGCCAAAGTTCTGAGGTATAACTGTCTCACCCTTTCCTTAAAATGAGTACAACTTATCTCTGAGTTAGAAAAGTGCACAAATTATAACAAAATAACTTTGAAAATGGATAAGATTTAAATATTCTGGGAAAGACATTAAAATATGAGGCCATTCTCTTTTGAGGTCCTTCCTTAAAGCCTTGATATTTTTCTCTTTATTTTGAGAAATTTTCTTATTGTAACAAACTATATTAACTTATCTGCATCCCCAGGAAATGTCTTACCTGACAACCCCTGCTTTGACCCATCTCTATTCAGTGTTCTCTCTATCCCGCTTCCTGCCCCCTCACTCCAGAGCACATCAGAGTATGCTCTGTATTAATGTCTGAAATGGAGCACCCCTCTGATTCTCTATCAAAGTTAGAGGCATTGGTCACTTTTCCAGGCCAGGACACCCTGCCTACACCACTTCTCTCTCTAAACTTTATATCTCTTGTTGGCATCATGTATGTCCCTCTTTCTGATTTCACATTCTATTTCCAGTTCCAACACTTTTTCATGCCCCCACACTCCATTTGCTCAGCCCTTCTCCCTCCCTCTCTCTCTCTCTCCATCCCTCCCTTTCTATTCTGTTCAATATTCCTTTTCCTTACCCTACTTCTTCTGTCCTGTCTCTTTTTTAATTGTCACTAAACCATTCTCTTGATTTCCATTACAATTTTGTATCTAACAGGGAGGCACTTACATGCTTTAAAAACCTCTGTGATGGGTAGGCAATAAGTATTTAATGCAATGGGAGTTTCACAGATGGCAGAGATACTGAACAAGTACTCTTAAGCTTTTCTTTCTCTACTTTTGACACCATCAAGTAAAGTTTCCCTTTCGGATGCACAAAAGCTGCATCTGAATCATTAAACAAGGTTACATATAAACAATGAAGTCCAGCTCTCAGAAGAGAGAAAAGGAAGGTAGCCTCTTCTTTTTGGGTACTTAAAAATTAACCCACCCATTTCTCTGTCAGGTGCCATGTTACAAGTCCCAGTTCATGGGCTGCAGGGGAGACTGAGTACAACCTAGTTTAGTAAAAATTAACTGTGAAGAACAGCTCCTTTTATTCGCAAAAAATCAGGAAATTTACAACCAATCACAACCATTATTAAAAATCATAAGAAAAGAAAAATTAGCCGCTGTCTAAATATTTTTTCTGCACTTGAAAAAACCCCAATTTTTTTCCCAATAACCAGGAATTTTCTTCTCTTTTGAGCTACATACTGCAGAAAATAATTCAGCTCTGTCAGTTCAAGCATGAAGTAGAACAAACCATCCGAAATAGTTAATATAATTTAGTGCATAGCAATTACATCTATTGCCATGAGAAGCACAATTTACTACCATAGGGAAGTGAAAGAGTCCAATATGTCATAGTAAAAAGCACTTTAAGCTGCACATAAATGAGACCTTCCTCACATCTCTGCATATTTCTCTTTGGAAAGGGGACCAGAGCTCAGAATTACACCCCCCCAGGCGATTTCCCTGCCTGCTGGGTTACCAAAGATTGCACCTTCATCTGCACTTACTCTCCCTCTCCAGCCTCCTCCCTACCATAGTGACACAACCTCAGCAAGAGGACAAAAAGTGCTGCCACTCACAGCTGCCTCTTGAGAGGATGGAGGCAGCTAGGACATTGCACCCAAGGGCTCAGGCACATGCAAAGAGGAGTAGATGCTCAGAGCACGCAGCCCCCTGACTGCCTGCCCTGCCCCCATGTCCTGCCTGCCCCACTGCTGCTCACAGGCTGGACACTGAATTAGACCTCTGCAGGGACTGCTAAAGTGTCAGACTGACACCCACAATGCAGGAATACATTTCCCCCTCGGGCCCAGTGCTAATTACCTGCTGTAGATCTTGCTGTAACCATCGGGCAGTTAAATAATGATGTGACTCTGCTCTTCTCTGCCTGAAAGTACTTATTTTAATAGAAACTGTAGCAGCCATGTCAACTTGTGAGGAGACTGACTACACTCTAAAAATCTACTATAGCATCAAACTTTTCTGTGAACCAAGCAGCCTGCCTCCCAGGTGACCTCTGGCTACACAAAGAGCACATCAGCACCCATGGACATTTGAGGTATTAAGGATACGTAAAAATTTAAAGCCTTCAGATTTGCTGACAGACAGAAGGCTTTTTCTTTGTTTGCCTTTTTCAATCTATACTTTCAGTTTAGTTGTCTAAGCCTCACTTTGGATACACTCTTGTGATACTAGGATACCTCTGGATTCAAAGGTTAAGACGAGGGGTAACTGAAATACATTAACTACTTACAAGTTGTCTTTGATGACACCGTATTGGCATTATCTAGAATAGCAAGCTCAGCTCCTTACAAGCATGTTCTGTTTTTCTTTTAGGTTTAAATTCAGGATTTATATTTTTCCTTCAGAATATATTCTCTTCTTCTTTAAATACTCTTATTTCCTCTAGGAAAAAATTCTTTCTACAATTAACAGTCCCTACCAGTGAATAAACAAGATGAGTATCATGTAGGTAGTGGTAAATGTGTTTTTTTATTAGAGGCTAGATATACTAGAAGACTTAAAAAAACTCAAACCCTGTTTATAAAACTTTTCTGAAGTAATTTCTTCCAAACATCTGCGCGGTAGAGTTGACTTGGTCCTAATGTGCCACATTTTTCCTCTCTTAGCAAAGCAAGGAACAAGTCTAGAAGAATTCTCAGATTACAAATCTGAATTATGCCCAATTTTAAAGGCTGCAGACATTTTGCTGTTTAGTACCTTTCAGTTCAGGATATCAGCACTGACCTCTCACTGAAACAAACGTACACCAAGGTCATTATACCTTCCAGTAAATTTCAATTGGCTGCATTTAAATCACAGAAGGTGTAAGTGCTTCCAAGTCCTTACTCCAGGTTGTAGACAAAGGCTAGACCCTGCCTCTGTCTTGTCCTGTCGAAGACTGAAAAACTTGTTATATATCCCTCTGTCCATATCTTGTTTTCCATGGCCAAAATTGGTCTCAGTGACTGAAGGAAGATGCTTTGGCTGGGTCCTCTTGTTGGCTGATCATGGATCACACCTTGGCTTCCTCGTAGCAAGTAGATCAAGCCAACAGTGATTTACTGAATGAAAGGGAAAATGTGACCAAGTCCGTTACTGTTCTAATTGAAACTTTGATTTTAAAAAGAAACTCACTAAAATCACTGATGATAAAATATAAACCTCAACTAGCTGCTATCAAATACCTTATATTTATTCCATAAATGAGAAAAAACCCACCACTGAGCAATAAATTATTTATTCAAAAACATCTATACAAAATAACACTTTTTTAGATATACACTTTTACATTTTTAAAGTGCTTTTCTTCATTGCTACAATATTTGATTTGTTAATTTACACTGTACATTCATAATTTATAAAAAAAATAATTAGTGAATATTTCTCCAGTTGGATGCTAATAAGAGTGACAGGGAGCACATATTCCATTATAGAAATCACTTTTGAAGTGTGTACATATACAAACTATTCATATCCAGATTTAAAGACACTACTGTGACAATAGCAAGAGTATCACTAGAAAGTGGAACTACAGTATACTGTACGATAATAGATTCTTATTATAAAAGGTTATTTAAAAGTGCAAAATACATACCCTCTGCCTTTATATGACTTCCTAGTTTAATTTTTAACATTTATTAAATCCCTTTCTGACTTTCTGAACTCAGCAGATAAAATTACAGTAATTTTACACTATGCAAATCTACAATCAAGCACATGTTGCAAGGTGGCATTTCCAACTAAAAAAAAAAAGAACAAAAGCAAAGCTATACACAAAAAAATACTGCATTTCAGATGTCTTTTTTAATTTGCCAACTGAAATACATAAAATGTGCAATAAAATATATAGTAAATACCATTTAGATGTGAAACACTATGAGTATGAAAAAATGTTATTAATTTTATTTTGTTTGTTCATTACAGTATTACCTGTAGGTAATTCCCTATACAAGATGATCATATATATGGCCTCATTTTGTTGTATGATATTTTGGCCCTCAGTACAACCTTTATACAAAACAGAAAGAAACCTGTAATTTGCAAAAACTCCAGAACTTCAACATTTAATTGCCTCATGACCAGGATGAACAACATTCAGACATTCTCTACGTGTCTGTATTGAATTTTGATACCTATTTACATTTGGCTCTATTATGAACTGCTGAACTAATGTGTTTTTAGAACAGAGGTAGTGAACTGTCAGGAAACATTTATTAAGATATAGGTATTGGCTGCAATAGAATATAATAATCCAAATGTTTTTCTTCTTAAAAAAGAAATTCTGAGTTTTTGTTGTTTAAAGTTTTAAAAATGAAAATCTTGTGCTAATTACTTGCTGTAGATCGCTTTGTGTTTTTTTCCTGTACCGGATATTTCAATGCTCTCGATTTTTCAAAACTTATGCGAATTATTGAAGAAAAGATAATCTTTCCCTTTAAATAAAGAAAAATTTACAGGGTATAAATAAGAACAAATGGCAATTAGAGGTGAAAACCTGAGTATTAATGTCACCAGTGATGATTCAAACCTAGAGCCCTGAGTTCTTAGGGGATTCTGACAATGCCCACTGACTTTCAAAGGCATAACTGAAAGTGGTTTAAAACATTTCCTATAAAGTATCGATGCATCTTTTTCTACTTTGGGTGAAAATAAAATTACACTAAAAAGAATATCTGAAATCTACACTTTTTTTTTTTTTTTTAATGAACAACAGTACACAGGAGTCAGCCTTATGCCACATTGTGGGTTATTGATCACATCGTGAACCAACTTTAGACGTCACTGTCAGTGATACACATACACTAGAGAAAAGCACTAATTTCATTAAAAATCACCGCACTTCACCTCCATAATATATTCTTATAAGTTTTCACCAAGAAGTGGCAATTGCCTTTTACTTTGCAAACAAGATTGAATGATGGACCAGAGGAGAAGCAATGGCTGGGTATTTCAAACCGATAATTTTGGAATGAAAATTCTCACATATGTAGTGAGTGGCTCAGCAACTAATGGTACTTGTCACCCACAGTGGACAAACCGTGATATTTAAGATAGAAATTCCTGGAAATATTGATATAATAGTGGGAATGCTATTAACAGAAATTTCAAGGACACATAACAACAAGTTTTCTCAAGTAAGAAGTGAAGTAGCTTTCCCTTCTTTTCGCTTACCACTTTCACAAATAATAATGTCTTGTCTCCATTTTTCTACAGCTAAGTGAAACCTGAGAACATTCTGAGAACTTTAATTCCAAATTATAAATGATTTAGGGAATGTTATCTTTACCAACCTAAGCCATTAGTCAGGTTTCTGTTGAAATAGGACTAGTACTTGACTAATATACTACAAAATATGCTGAAATACTTTAATTAAAATTACCCCCCATCCTATTGCACAACATTTCTTTTTTTTCCTTCTTTTTTTTTTAATACTTATTTTCTAGAGGATATAAAGGGAAATACAGATCTGAGCATCTAACATCCTAAATTGTTTTTAACTTTTTAAAAGTAATCATGGCTTATACCAATATTCAATTATTTTTTTTCTCCTGTAATGGAATAAAGATAATGCAATATGCATAAATAATGTATGTACACCTAGTAGTATTATGGCACTGCAAAATTTTGAAATAACTGACATTTTGTATTGTCAGTATAGTAAGCTATCAGAAAATTCTAAACGAGGCTAAAGTCCTATCTCCATCTATCTTTGAGACATTTAAGAACTCCAAAATATGTGGTTTTGAAATAAGAAATTTTGATTAAATTGATTAACACAGGCACTAAACAAGATATGAAAAAAGCCCAACAACCCAAGGATGCTGGTGTAAGTGAAAAAATGCAGTAAATGGCAGAAATATGTCTACTGAACAGGCACCTACTGTGGGAACAGCAAACACAAAGGAATGAGATGAGAAAATTTTCAGTGACCAGCAGCGATTTGACCTCTTGGAGAATGGAATTTCTCCTCTGAATGTTTATATTGTCCCCCAAAAGGGATGACTAAAATCATAATCATGGGAACAGGGCAGTGAGTTATAAATATGCATGCTTCAAAAAGAGATACAGAAAGTACCTGCATTTGCAAAATCACTCACTAGCACAAAAAGGAAAAAAAAAAACAAACCTAAAAGCCAAGGACTTGGACTACTTAGGACCACTGTTCCATAAAAACTGAGCAGTATTTCTGCTCATGCTGTGCAAAGAATTGTTGAATAATTCTCTTTCCCTGTTCTTCATGTTTGTAACTGTGTATGCTGCCTACTCTAGTCTGCGTAGCAGCTTCTCAGGACTCAGTGTATTCCCAAGCATCTGGTTCCATGCTGTTCCAGTGGAGCCTATTGGTTCAGGGGTTTTTTTCTCTTTTTTTCTGTTCACATCCCAAGTTTTTCATTTGAGAGAGTGTTTTTACAGTTTAAATATTTTTTTCCCACCACTGAATTAATATTTAAAAGTAGTATCAGTGCTCTAACTGTTTATAGAGTAGAGCATGAAGTCCTGCCCTTTATTTCAAACACTGCACACAGCTATGGCATAAAGAAAATGGTTCAACAGCAATAAGTTGGCCATGTATAAAAGATGGTTTTTATGTGTTTTACAAAAACGAGCCTTGTGAATGCAATTATCTCATTTACAAGATGTTTTTTACATGTTTTGTCTTTCTGACTGTAATCAGATTTTGTATCACAACTACTGTTTTATCACAAAAAAAATTATGTAAATGTTAAATGTTTGACACTAAATGACGAGTCATTCCATGACTCTTATTATATACTTTAAATTAGCCTATTGTTGCCTATACAAGGTGAACAAGAGACAGCTGCACAGGTTCTAGGCATTGAATTAACCCAACTCTAAGTCTTTGGTGTGAGCAGGCACCATATTCAAAGTGGAAGAAACAGTGGTGGGTGCTGTGATCATCATGGTGATGAACAAGATGAGGAAGGACAGCTAAAATCACAGACTAACATGGAACCAAGACAGTCAGGAGACATAAAAAGAAAGAGGAGATTCAGATACCTCTCGTTTTCAGTACTTGCTGACAACGAATTTGCTTCTGCCCTAATCTAGAGTATGGGAATTTTTAATGAAAAGAGGGTATTTCTCCATTCCTGACTGGTCACCCCTTAAGCTCTGCTGTTATTAAAATAGAAGAACTTGGAAACATCCTTATAATCCAGGGCCTATTTTCTGAAATGAAGCGTGGTGGCAGGAAAACTGACAGGCTGAGAATTCCCTAAGTTCTGGAACCCGGAGACTCAAGTCTCTGCCGTTTGGACTTGGGCAGACTGATTGCTGGTTGGAACAAATTGCCATATGTGCAACAGTTGTGCTGGGATGCACGTAAATCTACTTTGTTAATTCATCCCAGTAAGCACTCTTCCAAATTCATCTTATAATTCATGTTAGGGTATCAGAAAAACTTTTGTTTGTGGAGGCAAATCAGTTCAACCAGAAAAAAAACCCAACAACAAAGTTATGTATAGACAATAAAAAAAAGTACAAGAAAAAAAATCAAATTGATAGATGTTTCCCTACAAAGATTCATCTTCCTTTTACTTGTCACAGTTGAGAATCACACTTCTGTTTCACCCTGTGTTTGTAGAAGACAGGATGATGCCACACTTGCTTGCTAGCACCTTTAATCTGCTTGTAATGTCATTTGACTGACTCATGGAGGTTTGGGGGAATGTAGAAAAGACTAAAAAACTGTGCTAAATGAAAGTGGGACTCTTTTCCACTTAAAGCCAGCTTTTCATAGAACCATAGAAATAATTTTGGTTGGAAAAGAATATTTGCCCTGTTTTGTTTCAATTTTGATTCAAGGAAGGAAAGCATTTTTCTTCTGGGTCTAGATATAAAACTATTCCTCACTCTCAAAAATCTGAGACAAAATGCATGTAAGAAATGGTGGAACTTTGCTTTCTGATGTAGCAGCATAGGATGCAGACTTTCCAGGAGTAAGTGGAAATGGCTCTGGATAAAGCCACAAAAGTCTCAGGCATGCATTTAAAGACAGAAACGTTAACCAATGATGCAGCTGAACAGGCAGATCCTTTGAATGACCTCTCACATTGGAAAATGTGACAGTATTACAATTGAAAGTATGACCTTTCTACACTGCATAGCTATGTTGCCATGAATACAAAATAAATGGCTTAGTTTGATATGATTAGAAATTATTAGAATTTAGAAACATAAAAATGGCTTTTAATAGACTTTTTAATAGACTTTTCAAGTTCATCAAGTGTGCTTATTTTCTTCTATTCATAATGAAATTATGATGCTCTCATCATACTAAGAATATTTTGCAGAAAATCTCCTATATTTTTAATTTCATTTCAAACCCACCACTGAAGCACACTGCTAGTAGGGCTAATCTATTTGACCTGAAAAGTCAAGGGATAGATTCACAGATAAGCAACCATAGGTAATCAAGCTATTACAGCTTAATGATGACTTCCACTCATCAACTGAGGCACAGCAATCATCTATACACATATTCCCAGCTGGCTGCAATTATTAACTAACTGTAAACAACTGTGAAGGTCTAGAAATTCAGGCAGTGCTTATAGTGAGTAGATGGTTGCACACTTCACAATTTAATTATTAGGTTCATTTGGGGGGGGGGTTAAATTATCACATGTCACACTAGAACAGATAGATCTATTTCCCATGGCAAGATCTATTCACAGCAAGGGGAAAGCTGGTCATGGAACTCTGTTTCTCAACATGCCTCTGAAGGAACCCCTAAGGACATTTAACAGCTTGGACTGTCACTCTTCCAGATTCTCACAAACTAGAGTTCACAGAGGAACTACAGTTTTATCCATACCTGAAGAAGGTCTTGCTTGATCAACCTGATCTTCTTCTATGACAAAGTGACCCACTTAGTGTAGAAGGGAAAGGCTGTGGATATAGTCTGTCTAGGCTTCATCTAGCATTTGGCATTGTCTGCCACAGCATCCTCCTAGAAAAACTGTCAGCACACAGCTTGGATGAGTGGACTCTTTGATGGGTAAAAAACTGTCTGGATGGTTGAGCCCAGAGAGTTGCGGTGAATGCAGCTAAATCAAGTTGGCAGCCAGTTGATAGCAGAGTTCCTCAGGGCTCAATTTTGGGGCTGGTCTTGTTTAACATCTTTGTTCATGATCTGGACATGGGGGTTGAGTGAACCCTCAGTAAATTTGCAGGTACCACTAAGCTGGGTGGGAATATTGATCTTCTAGAGGGCAGGAAATCTCTACAGAGAGACCTGGAAGACTCAGTCAATGGGCTGAGGACAACTGCATGAGGTTTAAACACGCCAAGTGCCAGGACCTGTACTTGGGTCACAACAACCCTATGTAGACCTACAGGCTGGGTAGAAGTGGTTCAAGAGTGTTTAGCGGAAAGAGACTTGGGGGTGCTGGTTGACAGCCAGCTCAGTATAAGCCAGCAGTGTGGCCAGATGTCCAAGAAGCACAATGGCATCTTGCCCTGTATCAAGAATAGGGTAACCAGCAGGACTAAGAAAGTGATTGTCCCCCTGTACTCAGCATTGGTGAGGCCACACCTTGAGTACTGTGCCCAGTTTTGGGCCCCTCACTTTAAAAAGGACATCAAGATGCTGAAGTATGTCCAGAGGAGGGCAACAAGGCTGGAGAAGGATGCAGAAAACATGTCTTATGAGGAATTGCTGAGGGAGCTGGGTTTGTTTAGTCTTGAGAAAAGGAGACTCAGAGAGGACCTTATTTCTCTTTACAACTACTTGAAAGGAGGTTATAAGTGAGGCGCAGACTGGTCTCTTCTGCTGTGCCTGCAGTGAGAGGACAAGAGAAAAAGGCTTTAAGCTGAGACAGGGAGGATTCAGAGTAGATATTAGAAAAAAAAATTTCACTATTAGGGTGGTCAGCCATTGGAATAGCTTGCCCAGGTAGGTGGCGGAGTCACCATCTCTGGAGGTGTTGAAGAGGTATCTGCATCTGGCACTGGGTGATGTGGTTTAGTGGTTTTAGGGTTACAGTGGTAGTGCTGGGTAGATGGTTGGACTGGATGATCTTAAAGACTTTTCCCAAACTTGATGATTCTATGATTTTATGATTCTACCTTACCCTGGTTAATAGCTACATATCCTTTTTGTGGGTGTTTAAAATACATCATCTGCCTGTTCTTTAGCTGGAAGCTGTTCTCTGATAGAAAATCCTACAGGCAGTCTACAAACAGACTGCAAGTAGCACACAGTGAATGGTGCTGGGTTGTACTGTATGGTGCTAGAGTTCAGCTTTTAGAAGTCTGGTGTGATGGAGACAAGAGATCTACCTACGCAAAAAATTTTTTGAAGAGTTGAATTAGTCTGAGAAATTCCTTCCTATGTACTTGATACTGACCCCTTGCTTTTCTGAGTGATGTAAAACTTAGCCTTACACAAATTGCTAGTTCTGATGTCCACACAGTTTGGAAAATATCTTCATATAAAAAACCCACATTCCTGGTACCAATATTCCCTCTTCGTTATGCTATAGAAATGTCCCTGGTTTTTGCAATGTTTATTGAAATGCCCATTTCCTCAGTTTCAATTTTATTGGGATTTCAAATAACTAAAGTAGGTCTGCGCACAGTTCTGGCAATTTCCAAACTCTGGTGTTGAATAGTGAAAACTGACCTGCCTTAGATACATACTTCTGGACTTATTTCATACAGTTTCAACTCTTAACTTTTGAGTTTGGAGGGGACATTTTCATGCCATGCAGACATAATTCTGGGTGTGCTTTGAATGTTAAAATTAAAAAGGAATGTAAGAAAAAGAAGAGTAGGATGGAGCATAGAACTAAAAATTCTAAATCTGAACTTCCTTCTCATTTTTGGTCAAAAAAACAAAACAAAACAAAAAGGACGAAAAAATAACATCAATTAATCAAATTGTTGGAGAACAGCTACAGAGATTTTTCAGGCAATTGAATTTTTTCAGACCAAGAAATGAGAATTTACCTGTAAAAGAATGAAGTTTGATTGATTTTTTTGAAAGGGCTGTGACAAACAAACACAACATATAGTCTTTCAGAAAAATGACCTTGAAAAAATGAAAGTGGTATGATAAATCTGGGGGTAGTGTATATTATAGATGAAGATGCACCAACAAAATTGAAGCAATTGATTAGAAAGCGTTAGGCAAAAATGTGATCCACTATTATACACAGTTTAACATACAGGCCCTTACAAACTGTTAAGAAAGTAGTGTAACTGTGGATGGTAGAGAATACATTTTGCTTATTAAAAAGTATATTGACAATAATTTTTTAAAATAATACCTATACCTTGCCTACTTGCCTGTATTGTCATGAAACAAAATATCAATCATGTCAAACTAGGAGAACATTTTTTCTGAAGGTAGGGGAGCTAAGCAATTCTGAGTGCAAAGAACCACTTGATGATTGGTAAAGCTATTTGGATAAAGAAAAAAACCCAGAAAACCTGTATGTCTCCAAGATAAATAACATCATAAGAGAGCATGGCATATAAATGGATTTACTACTGATGAGAAGGCATTTATTGCTGAAGGATGTATACTAATTAGCATGGCAAAAGATGTACTGCACTGCTGGGTCTACTAGGACATGCCAGACAAGACTGAAGTATGGTGCAAGCTTTTACAAGAGGAAAATCAGTACAAGATCTGTTTACATTCTTTTCATATGAGTATTCAGAAACTGTGCTCTTTTGGGGTAATTTCCTGATTGCAATTGCAGATCTTTCTCCACAGGATATAAAACATGAGAAACTTATTTATTTTGTTTTATTAAAATAAAACAAAAAAATACTGAGGGAATGGAAGTAGTTATTGTGGCAACAAAAGGTATTAGAAGCTCTTGGCTTTATAGAATTAGGGTGACAAATATTGTAACGAAACAAAATAATGTTAAGAGTATTTTGAGATCCTAATAAAACTCTAAAAAAATAAAGTGCAAAGGAAATCAACAGGCAAACCAAAAGAGATTATTAGAAGGACTGGGAAAAAGAGGAAGATGGGGAACTTTGTGTAAGTGCCTGGGAACTCAGAATCTGGTGATGTCATTACAGCATTCCCACCTACGATACAGAGCGAGTTAAATGAAACTTCTCAGTGCCCTGATCCAAAGGAAGGCAAAGCGCAAAATAAATATAAGTTTGGTTATGAATCTAATTACTTTTCCTTTCATCCTGCCATGAATATCCTGGTGATGGGGAGAAATAAATCTCTAATAATACTAAAAATCCTGATTGACTGGCACAAAGAACTGAAGCCCAGAAATGTATTTGACATTCAACCCTGCAGTTGTTTGGATGGTTACTGTTCCCCACTTCTCTCTGACTGCATATATTTCCCCATTTGAGTTCTGTGAAAGTACCAATATATCTCAAACACCATGATGTGATATGTGCTAGTAAGTGCTAAGGCTTCTGTAGAAGCCACTGTGCTTTGAGTAGCAGGCAAAACTGCTACCTTTACTCCAAAAATTCTTCATGGCATTGAATATAGTTATAGTACAAATGCAAATCATAGCACTTCTCCAAGTCTTAGTGTGAAACATTCAAAAAACAGGGTTTTTTTCCCAGTTTTATCCAACAATAAAACAATCTGACTAAATACACTGGTTCTGTAAGAGATTTCTACTTTAAAGCACAGGGAAAGTTTTATCCCTAAAACCAATTCAATATGCATATTAACTCAGCCAGGGAATACTTTTCAGTCTTCTGTGGAAAAAGAAAACAGTGAACTAATTAGGTACTCTACTTATGGATGTTGTAGGGCAGTAATTTAGCTCAGTTCTGAATGTTAATTGAACAAAGTGCTTAAAGATACAGTAGAATGTCTCTAAGATTTTTTTTTATGAGTAGTTCAATGTTCCAAAAGTCAGTGCATCCCCTGGGACATAGAACTCATCCACGAATTAGTACAATTTTTACTGCCTCATTTTATAAATATTTTCTAGTAAGCACGAGGTAGTAACTGCTAGCTCGAAAAAAAAGGCTAAGGCTTTTTCTTCCCTCCCCTCTGCCTGTTAAAGGGGATGATAAACTTCTGATTTAAACTCCATTCACTTCAGGATTGTTTTATTTTATTCTCATGATCCTGCAACACTGGTCATGATTGCTACTTTTTATTGTACTGGTATATAAATCTGACATTAATGCTATCTGTAGAAAATTGAGCTGTCAAAAAAATATGTGGTAGTATAGGAAAATTTAGGTTTGTTGATGGAAAAAGATCCCTTCTCAGAATGTGATTCAATCCACTGGTTTTAGGCATCTATTGTAGGAGGGACTAAAGCACTCCCTGAAACTGCTGGTTTCTTTTCCCCAACACGGAATTGAGACTAGATGATTAACACTGGTTAAACTCATTTCTACCTTAATTCATTAATAAGCATTAATAAGCAACATTTCCATCATAGCTGAGAATTTAGAAACATTTAAAAACCTGACAGCTACTTAGCCTAGAGAAATAATGTTTCAAGAATAATTTGTAACTAGGAAAGAAAAATAAAGTTCTTCTTACATTTAACTTCCTTTCCCTGCTTGGTTGTTTCGCAGTTGTAGAGATCTATGCAGCTGAGATGCTTCTGCCTCTCACAGCTCTGACGTGTAGACTCGCACAATAAATCATCTTTTTTGCACTGAAAAAAAGAGTCTGTGATTTAAAGTAGAGGTCTGAATACCTGCATAACTGCAACTTGTACAGGGCATCATATCAGCCATTCCAAATAAAAGATTACAGCCTTCAGCCCAAATAGTTCTGAGTTTGATTCCTTACTGAAAAGTCAGCAGTTTTTTCAGTAGGAATGAATCCTTTAACTGACAATGTAGGCAGCTGTGCACCAAGGGACTATTAGAAAAGAAAAGCTTTCTTATTCCCCTGTGTATTATTTAAAATTGTACATCTTTTTTTCAGGTTAAGTCCCGTAAAAGTCATTGGGACTTAACACAGCAGTGGGTTTTAGCTCATGTCCCTGAAATCAAATAACAAATTTCATGAAAATCTATTACTTGACAATTTTTCTGGTTGAACCAGATTAAAATACATCTTCAATTTCATCTTGCATGCCCCACAAATCCCTTTTGTATTTCTTAATAAATTTACTGCAAGGTCTTTTAGTTCACATAAGATAGTTGCTTCTCTACATGTTTCAACACAAAAGTACCTAAACATTTTTGAAGCATAGGTTAAGAAAAAAAATACATGATTACATGATATGTTTTATATTTTTTCTTTGCAGTCTTTTCCTCTTCAGCATCCATAACTCAGTGAACAGCAATTCAAAGAGAACTATACTGAAAGATACTATACTTTTAGCTTGCATACCTAAGTAAAGGAGGTTTTTAAGACTGTGCAGTCTGTCCATCTGTCCATCCCTCCCCTGCTTCTATTTTTGTACTGCTTTGTCTCATTTTCCAAGCATTGGAAAGAAGGACAGACATCACCACTTTGCCACTCATGAGAGCATGGGGGAAAATGCTTCCTTCCTAACATTAACCCTTTCTGCCCTCAAAAGTTACTGGAGAACACAGGAAAACCATATAAAATGAAGAAATGAACCACAGCAGTAAACAAAAAGCAGAAAAATTGCACTGTCATTATACACACTTCACTTTGAACTCTGTGATAGAGATACTCAGGGTGGGGGTGAAGTGTCATAAAATACTGACAGTATTTTTGGTAGAAGCATTTATGGAGATGTACTTAAAAAGCAATTCGGGCATTTTTAAATACTGTTCACATTACTACAAAGATCAGACTACATATTAAAGGTTTTGTGGGAAAGTCATGCCTTGTCTGAAGTTATGAATTAATGTAGTTCAGATATAAGACAGGATTTTAGATTTATGGTTGCAAAGTGTGTCAGAGCTTAGGCCTCCTCCCCCAGAAAATTATTATTTAAGCTTCAGGCCTATTGGCTCAAGGGTAGGAATCACTTTGAAATACTTTTTCTAAGATCCTAAGATCCTAAGCTTAGAAGAATTCAGTCAGATTTCCCCAACTTGAGCTTTGGATCAGCACAGCCTCAATATTATAATTCTATGCTTTATGATTACAGGAAAAAAAATTAATATAGGTCAGATTAAGTCAGTGAGACTCTCTGGCAACACCTAAATTTATAATTGAAATTGTCAGGGCCCGTTTTCTATCTCTGAGGCTGTTGGGCAGAGCCTGGCCACAACCCCTCTGTTAAATGCTCTGCTGCTTTCAACAGGACAGCACAACCAAGCCATGCACTGAGAACAGAACTGAGCTGACTTTAGCTTGATTGTGCACAGGATTTTTTCTGAAAATTTTAATCCCTGTAGAGCAAAAAATGCAAGAAATTGTTTTAACAAATCATCAGTATAATTCAAGTCCAGTGCCTAAGTCCAATGCTGTACCGCTCCATAATTTATAAGTCACTGATGAGACTTCCTCTGATTTAAATCAACAGCACTACCATTTGCTCAAAATCATCTTTGTTGATGGGATTATTTTTAGCCATTTAACCAAGTTTTGAGTTTAAATAAATGCACAAAGATAATTTCAATTTACAAAGATTATCCTCTTTTTACATATTTGTAATCACAAGTGGCCATCTTGATTTTGTGATGGTGCCCAATTTTATAACTCTATGTTTGTGTGCTTCTTTCCACAGTCTGCTGTTTAAGGTGCTGCTGTAGCAAATGCCTCTCTCCTCCTATTCCTTATTCAATTCTACTACCCCTGTGTCCTCCTAGAAAAAATAAAGGAAAACTATACAAAAATGCATAATGCAGTAGTAAGACTAAAGTTTAGTATATAACCAGTATACAAAGTATATTAAAATTTCTTTAATGATATGATTAGCAATTAAATATTTGACATTCCAGCTGCCCAGTCACCACAAAGCAACTGTCCTCTGCCCCACAGTGCAATTCCTGAGAGGTGACTGTGGAGGGTACCTACCCAGTAGCAGATTTATTTACTGTTGAATCCTACTATTTTGCTATTTTGAGGTCTTAAGTGAGCTGAAAAGCGGTGCAAATACTCAAAACTTTGACAGGAAAAATATATGCATGTTACATGATGCACACACGGAAGGCAATGACAAAATAATACACTTTACTGACAAATAAAAATTTGACAAATGAGCATAAGCAGCCAAACAAATTGGAAGCGCAGCACTTTCACATATGAGGCATTTGACAAAGAAATGCAAAGGTGCTATGCAAGTTCTACACAACCTATATAACATCTGAGTAAGTAGCAATCAATCAGTTCTTCCCAGGCTCTGGCAGCTTGCTCAGAAGACTGGCCTTTAGTCCCTGCCTTGAGGTTGTTGTACAAAGTGAAAGGAAAGAAAAAGCAAGTGAACAAATAAAGATCTGGAAGTCCCTCATTAAAAATATGTTTGGAGAACTATTTCTAAAATACAGTGCTAAAATTCAGAGGGTGAACTTATAAGAATTTTTCTCTAGTATCCCTTCAGATTGATTTGGATATAAAGAACACTGCTATATTGCAAAAAGAGTAGCAAACATAGCTCATTAAAAGACTAAAAGAATTTAGAAATTCCATGAAAAAAATAACTAAATTACTGAAAGACTATGTAATAAACTAATCTTAATTTCTTTAAAGTTTTTATTACAGGATTTGGGAAGATATGTTTATAATCACATGATTCTTAAAACATTAAGCCTAGAGGTCTGACTGTAGCATCAGTTCAGTACTAGCTGGTACAGTTTTCTACTATAATTACCATATTAGTGTTGAACTTTGTCTATGACAAAATATCAGAAAAACAAAATTGAAGGAATTCCTTAAATCTTTATCTTACACTTTGACATTTATAATTGTTCATGCTAATAACTGAGAATTGATTTAAGAAAGACATTCTAACGTTAATGCTGTAATTTGTGAATGTTAAAACCTCAGTAAATACAAGCGGAAAATAAAATAGAAACCTGAGAATTAAGTGGAATATTTTGCATAAATGTGTGTATGAGAAAGAATTTTTAAAAAGTTAATTTAATATATGAGATTATATATTAAAAATACCACAATGACTGTACATATTTATTTTAAATTAATAAAAATATTTATCACCTCTGTTAAATATTGTTTAACCAGGAGTTAGCACTCCTATTATGCCTCCTTGCAAACAACATCAGAACCCTAAACAACATAGTCCCTACTGTTGAAATGAATTTCTCTATGGATAACACTTAGAAACAAGTAATCCTTCTGGTAGGATGAAATCACCTGCATTAGGCACTTTATCTGTGCCTAAGCTTTAGGTGGACAGATAAGCACCCATTTGAAGTAAGTGCCTAAGGCCCTACTGTGGGCTGACAAGATGGTTTAAGACCTCAAGGGAAGAATTTAAGTGACTAAACTTAAGCAGTGAATTTATGAAATAACACTCCTCACCTGGGAGCTTTTAAAGGCACCTACCTCTTTTCCTTGGGATACTTTAGGCTTTTACTTTAGCAGGACACTTTACAAGACACCTAAAATTTAGGGAGGACTTTGATGAATTCATTCCTTATCCATTGCATCTAGTTAAGATATTCTACTTTTTTGTTTTATTTTTTGAAAAAAACGTAATTGGTTGATGCTGCTTCAAATCTGCATGTGAGAACAACTGAGACTTCTATCACAGAAACCTGCAATATTTGGTATTACTTACAGGGAATATGGTCTAAAGTTAAAATATCTTCCTTTCATATAATTTTTCAATGGCAGCACAAATTCTCTGTGCATATAAGAAGATGATTTCAGAAGGAAGGTTAGGAATATGTTGAAAATAAAACCATATTATTTCCTTAGCAAGGAGAAAATCCATTTTGCTTGCATATGTAAAGGTTAGAGCTGTAGGAAAGAAAAGGTAGATGGCCCAGAAATATCTTTATGTTTTGTTATGTTCATCCTATACTGGAAGCATCTTTCTCCAAACAAAACAGTTTATTAAAGAAGCTGTTCCCAAGCATACAGAGCATCACATCAAAGGACAGCATCAAGGCAATCTGTGAATGAATAAATGAATGGGTCATGGAAACTTTATTCATAGATAAGAAAACCCTATGGCAAGTTTTCTGAGTGCCTACAGTCAGGCTTCTTAGCTGAGTCTAAATCTCTTCACAGTTGATCTACCATGATACTTAAATACACACTTAACATCACCTTGTGCATACACTGGGGCTACTTAATGTGCTTAGAGCCAAGCATGCGCTTAAATATTTTCCTAGATCTGAAATAGAGTATTTAGTGTTTTGCCAGAACTAAACTCTCAGACCTTTAAAGAACCCAACAGTGGAACTATAATTTTTCAAACATAGAGAAGCAAGATAAAAGTTCAATTCCTACTGCAGTGGTCTGCCATAATTACTTATTTTCTACAGTGAAGACTGTAGAAATTGCCTGTGTGCCCAGCACTTTTCAAAACAGACTTAGAGGCCAAATTTTGGACACACACTTTTCAAATATTACTCCACATTTCTATCTAATAAGGGGGAGTATGAATGACCATGAGAGCAGAAATCAAAATGTCACTAGAAATATTACTGAATGAATATTCACTTAGAATTTTAGATTATTAATGCAGAAGATGACAAACTGATTCAGTTTGATTTAGGATTTGTCAACTCATAGATTTAAAATATTTATCAGATTGTGAAAACTCTTAACATTACAGATAACACAACTAAAGGCTTCTTATAAAACCACAAAGTTGCAATATTTTGAATGAAATAACTACTTTTTTTAAGAAAATAATTTATTTTCCATAGTCACAACATATAATCTAGTATCAGTTACTATACATATATTTTCTTGCAATACTCTGACTGTCTATGAATACTGGATCCACAGATGCCACTTTTGCTGCTATAAAGGAGTGAATACAGTGTAAAACTGCCGTCAGATCCTGAAATTCAAGCTCCTGGAAGAAGTAAAAGAAAAAAAAAGAGAAAACGTGAATTCATATTCAGGCTTAGAAACACTTTACATGAATACAGAACAGAACAGTCAGCAAACAACAACGGACCTAATATGAAATTTGAATCTTTATAGGGAAATGTAAAGTCAAAACTTAAAAGAATAAAAGCTGTATATCCACACCCTCTTCACTGGCAGTGCTGCATGTCAATTTAGTTTTTAACGTTGTGCTAATTTGTTGTTTAGATTTTACTCAGCTTGAACAAGGAAAGCAGATAACTTGAAAGAACATTCAAATATTGCAACATAGAATCATTTAGGTTGAAAAAGACCTCTAAGATCATTGAATCCAACCATCAACCCAGCATTGCCAAGTCCAGCACTAAACCATATCTCCAAGTGCCACATCTACATGTCTTTTAAATACTTCCAGGGTTGATCATAGAATCATAGAATCAACATCATAGAATCAGCTGGGTTAGAAAGGACATCTCAGATCAAGTCCAACCCTTGATCTACTACCACCATGGTTACCAGACCATGGCACTAAGTGCCACATCCAGTCTCATCTTAAAAACCTCCAAGGATGGAGAATCCACCACCTCCCTGGGCAGCCCTCTCTGTAAAGAATTTCTTCCTAATATCCAACCTAAACCTTCCCTGGCAGAGTTTAAGACCATGCCCTCTTGTCTTCCTGATAGCTACCTGGGAAAAGAGACCAATCCCCACCTGTCTACAACCTCTTTTCAGGTAGTTGTAGAGAGTGATGAGGTCTCCCCTGAGCCTCCTCCTCTCCAAGATGGAGAAGACTCAAGACTCTGCAAGATTCAACCACTTCCCTGGGCAGCCCGTTCCAATGCTTGACAACCCTTTCAGTGAAGAAATTTTTCCCAATATCCAATCTAAACCTCCCCTGGCACAACTTGAGGCTGTTTCCTTTCATGCTATCACTTGTAACCTTTTTCAGGTAGTTGTAGAGAGCAGTTAAGTTCTTCCCTGAGATTCCTTTTCTCCAGGCTAATAACTCCAGCTCCCTCAGTTGCTCCTCATATAACTTGTGCTTCAGACTCCTCATCAGCTTCATTACCCTTCTCTGGACATGCTCCAGAACCTCAGTGTCTTTCCTGTAGTGAGGGACTCAGAACTGAACACAGGATTTGAGCTGTGGCCTCACCAGTGCTGAGTACAGGGGGACAATCACTTCCTTAGTCCTGCTGGCCTACACTATTTCTGACACAAGCCAGGATGTCACTGCCCTTCTTGGCCACCTGGGCACACTGCTGGCTCATGTTCAGCCGCTGTCAACCAACACTCTCAGGTCCTTTTCCACTGGGCAGTTTTCCAGCCACTCTTCCCCCAGCCTGCAGTGCTACATGGAGTTGTTGTGACCCAAGTGCAGGACTTGGACTTCGCCCTATTGAATATTATTAAAGTATTTGACAAGTTAGGGCTGTTTGGGGATGATGCAGTATCAAGTCACAGCCAGGAAGGGCAAGAACACATACTTTGTCAGCTCCGGAAGAGAGATGAGAGGCCAAAAGGAAGGGTGTAAGATGAGGTCACACCACACCCTGCATACAGAAATAAGGCTGGGTATAAAATTCACATGCCCTAATTCACAAAGAAAACAGAATTACTCCTAACCAGGTCCCAGATTCTCCTGACTTTTTATAACATATTTTCTGTGCACAAGTTAAATTTCTTTTTACCCATCTCCCCAAAATTTGTCTGACAAAATGACAAAAAATATAATGTAAAAGACATGTTCAATTTACGTGATACTACTACATGTAAAGTCTGCAGCTGGTAAATATATTATGGGGACACTTGGGATAGTTTTTGGTTTGGGGAGGACACTGCTTTCAACAATGTCTTGGCTACACAGTAGTTTATCAGGCACACTCCATATGCTTGTTTTTAAACAGAAAGTAAAGCACTGGATTGCTTTTTTTTAATCAAAGAATTTTATAGTATCTTCTAAAAAAAAAGTGCCCCAAACAGAATATTTGAAATCCAAGCTTACTGTTCCAGAGAAGCTCATCATCATAGCATTTTGCTATTCAAGGCCATATATTTACTAGGCCCAAGTGGTCCTACTACTAAAGAATGTCTTACATTGTTCACTAGTATTTGTGGGGCACAATTCTGTGACCCTGTTTGGGACATAACTCGGAAATTTTTGGTAGTGGAGGGAGTTACAGGCACAGTCTTTGTGAGGAGAGGCCAGGGCTGCACTGTGACAGACACAGCTGGCTCCAGCTGTGTCCAACTAATCCGCTGTAGGGCACGGATGAACCCACAGCTATTGTAGGGGTGCCTGAGGGAAAACATATGTAAGAAACTGCAAGGAACATGCCCAAAAAGGCAATAAGGGACCAATGC
This sequence comes from Myiozetetes cayanensis, assembly GCF_022539395.1. Classification (NCBI taxonomy): domain Eukaryota; kingdom Metazoa; phylum Chordata; class Aves; order Passeriformes; family Tyrannidae; genus Myiozetetes; species Myiozetetes cayanensis. The sequence goes on along the minus strand of NW_026087411.1, from coordinate 96,202,879 downwards.
AGAAGCCACAGTGGAGCAGAGGAAAGCGTGAACGCTGATTAAAATCCTCTGAGGTATTTAAGTCCATGTAATCTTTATCCTAATAAAACCAGGCATAAAGCCCCTGGTTTTTCTATCTTGATTAATAGTTAAGGAGCAAGTATATTTAAGTATTATTAAAGAATAAGTTTCTCAAAATAAATTTTGCAACAGCAGATGTTTACTTTAAATATTAATATAAATTATTATAAACACTTTCAGAAAAAATATTATTTAAATTTCATTAGCTTTTATAAAACTAAAATGATGTACACACTCATGATTATTAACAAAATAGAACTCAGTATGAAATAATGCAGGCCTCAAGATATCAGTTCTTGGCTCAAGTAAAAGCTTTACATCTCCTGAATTACCATCTTCAAAATCAATAAATTAAAAAATGTAAGGCCACTCACATTACTCTTAGATTTGCTCCAAAATCAACTGAAATCACCCAATAATTTCACATCAGGTTCTGATATTCAACATACTGACTGAATGCACCCAAACAAACTGAGACAAGAGAGCCCTTCACAGAGCTTTCTATTTCTCTACTCTGGCCTTATGCACTTCTAATCTATAAATGTTTATGGAGATAAGCAAACAGAGGTAACCTAACGCAGGTAGGACGATTTCAGACTGCTCTACCAACATTATTCGGAGAGCTCTGGGATAAGAAAACGGCAAAGAGATAAATGTCTCACCACTGTAAGTCAGTACTTCCCAATGTCCCTTCTGCAGAGTCCTTTTTGTTTCTACCACAGTTCAGAGCATGGATCAAACTGCAACAGCCCCTCCTGTGTATTTGAGAGAAGTTGTCTAATCTGTTGAGGATGACCTTTCAAATACTAATATTCCCTTATTTCTAGAAGATATAATCTACATAGAGTTGGAAGACTAGCAGTACTGCTAAACTTATGTTTTATGTAACAACACTGTATTTTCTGTAGTTAATACTGCAGGGTCCCTCAGTTGGGGATTATTTTCAGGAGTCGTGCTAATTTAGAAAGCTGTTACAGAGCTGAAAAGCTGATGTGTGTCCCAAAAGCACTTCTCATGCAGTTTACCAGCTGGTTTGCTCCTCTCATTGTCTCTCGTCTTCACTAATTTATGTTAGGTTATGTGTGGGGGTGAGCAATCATCTGGGATCATAAAACAGGAGCAGAACTCTGTGAGGTGTTGTCTTGCAGGGCTCAGTTAGATGTGGTCAGCTATGGTGGTATCAGAGAGGTGTGGTTCACCTGAGGCCTTGTGCACCAGGAGCTTCCAAAAATGCAGTTTAACACAGTATTATTTGATCCAGGAGACCACAAATGGGGCTTTGTGTTTGTAGGATGTTCGATGCCTGTGGTAGGGGTTTGTGAAGGTTGCTCGGAGAACTGGTGTTCTAGCAGTGGATATAGCTTGCATGTTGATTACAATAGGGAAGGGGGAAGCAGACAAGGGGTTAGTTTGAAAGTACAGATTTAGTAAAAGATAGTGATGGCTTTCTGACTTGGGAACACGTAAATGTTGCATGATCTGAGGACAGGGACACAATATGTCTCTTAGCAAGATACTACCTTGAATTCAGTTTTAAGAGTGGAAATTTGGCCTCTTCAGGTTTAAAATGTAATGTGAACTTCTAGAAAATAACACCAATGACACCGCTTTCAAACAAATACATTCCTCTGATAGTTATTTTTTTTTTAAGTAATGCTTCTCCCCATAGTCACCCAGACAGATGAATAACTGATTATCTCATTTACGCTATATCATCTAATACCACCCTTATGTTTGTTTGCCTTATCTCCGATTGCTGCTTTTCTTTAATTAAGATTGTCAGTTATTTAGAAGAATCTGTGCATGTCTAATATTTCAATAACCAAAGCTATTTCAGCTATTTATTATGCATCATAATAAGTGGATTAAGTACAACAAAGGCACTAGAAGGAAGACACCAAGAGAGGAACAGAAAAGATTGGATTAAAAGAGTGGGAGGACAAGACTGCAAAACTTCCTGCTGGTACTGAAAATATGAAAAATGAGCACATTACATTGACCTCCATCACTGTATGGTGCACAGCCAAGGAAGAAAAATGTATGTTCTTGTTTCATCCACCCACCTAGGAGAGCTGGATTTATTACATATCATAAAGAGCTTGACAGGCCTGTTGCATTATTACCATACACACAATTTTATTGATTACTTCTGAGAGCTGTGGAATCACTATTTGAACAAAACATGACCCTGTATCACATAAAAGGCAAATAATGGAAACACTGACAGATAGTGTTATTGTGCCCTGTGCATTTCATGACTTCTTTAAGGACTTGGTTAGCCCCAGTGTTTACTAGTTGTTGACAAGAGCACAAATATTACCACTGTATTATTTAGCATATTTTTTCTCAATCAGATTGAAATTATAACAATATTTTTTTGTTAAAAAAAATAAAGATATCCAAGTTTTAGATCCAGAAAACGTTGAAGTCAAAATAGAAACCAAAATTCTAAGTTCAGTTTCATATCTCAGCAAGTCTACCAGGACTTGGTTGCCGTATCACAGATGAGACGAATAAATGTATTACTATTGCACAGCTTGTTAAGATTGTTATAAACACTCAAAGATAAATTGTCATCTACAGTATGAAAGCTTCTTCAGCTACAAACTTTTATTTGGCCTTCTCTTTGTGACTGTCATTTGCACAAACAGCAGAAGGATAAGCTAAAATGTTGCTCTTACCCTGCAAGTCTAAGTACTAGATCTGTGATGCCAACACTCAGTGCCAGATAATTGCAACTCTCTCAATTGTACTTAAGTCCTTTAACAGTGTTCTACAGGGATCTGGAAAATCAGATGGGTTCTCACCTACAGCTTGAGTGATTCCAAGTGCCACTATGTAGTGCTAAATATGAAACACTTGTAAATGTTGCACTGGCAGATGCAGACTTTGCTAATGCACAAGAAACTCCTCTGAAAAGATGTTTGTCTAAAAGAAGCCAATTAAATTCACTCATTTCAGCAAATATTAAAATAAATTTCCAACAGCAATCAGGCTGTCCAATACTGTCACACAAACAGAATTATCTACCATTATGGTCCAAATGTTTTCCAAGATCTCATGATGTTCAGTATTAAACACACAGAATTCAGTAAGAAAAGACACAGGTTAATAAAAATACAGAAGGGCTTGAGTGCTACATTATGGTTTACTGACAATAGAGATTAATGTTGCAGTAAAGTGAGAGCTTTGCTTGCACTCTCCTTATTTGCCATATCTCTTAAGAGGACTAATATGGAATAAATATGGAATAAATATCCTTTCAGAGAATAGGATTTACTGCAAAGGATTTACTGCAAAACTGCTGCAGTCTAATTGCAAAGTCACATCAGACCTGAAATTACAGAATAGTTGAGGCTTGAAGTCAGCAAAGAAAATACACTGAATGTGCTCAGTTAAATATGCAGGGTTCTTAAATTATTCATGTAACAGACAAGAAGTTTATGAGACCAGCAACATCTAGATGAGGTTTCAATATGGCTCACAATACTCCATTGACACAATGGTTTCTGGTCTTTCTTCAATAACTATTTGAGACTGAGATGAGAAGAAAAGGGAAATGCCCAATTAAAATATTTTTGTGGAAAAAAAGTTTTATCATCAGGAAGCTACAGTTTAGCTAAGGGAGATAAAGCATCAGTACAAACCTAGAAGTATTAGTCCTAATTTTTAACTTTTTCTCTTTTTTTTTTTTTTTTTTTTTTTTTTTTAAAGGAATCTTTAAAATTCAGGTTAAAGAACATCTATTATTACTAAGATTATTTCCAATTTCTCAATATTAAAGGCAGGGTAAATTCAGGGAAGTACTGAAGTGGGAAACTATGAGTAAAGATTGTAGGGAATATGAGAAAAATGACAGGAATTGTGGCCTTATTATCTCCTTTGAACAGAAAACTTTTAAAATGGAAGACTGTACTGTTCACCTAAAACTGAAAGGAAAAGGAAGAATTACTTGGTTTAAAATTTATAGAAGGAGGAGAATCATCCTCCCTAGCTAGTAACCAAGGTACAAAAACAGAATTCCCAAATGAGATCTTTTTTCCCTCCAAGAATTTATAAGCATATAAAATTAGACATAATCTAGAAAATTCTCTTGCAACCTTAACTCTACTGTCTTCTGCCAAGTGAACATAAGTCATTTGCATCAAGCTTTATTTTGTACATAGTGGCTCATTTACTCAGGAAAAATTAAACTTCTACTATTTGATGACACTTTTGTTTCTCATTATTGGCTGCATTTCACTGCATAGCACCATCTGGCTCTATGTAATTTCTTTCAGCGCCATAAGCAGAGGCAGATCCTGTACTGTACTATGGGTATCAGTGTTGGGTATTTTCCAACTCTGAAGCCTAAGAAATCATACCATTTAGGTGGTGGGTATGCTCTTGAATACACGTACCAGTTATCTCAAGTGGAGAGGCTGCACAGCTGTGTCCCAGTCCCATTTACTGTGAATCCTAGTGGGTACACTGCACTGTGCAGAGGCAGTGGTAAAAAGGTATAATCACTGAAATCCTGATAAATCCTCAGCTACTTAGTGTCATCCTTCCCTCTGGCCTTTAATGAGATTTTTCTGGGATCTTCCAGTATTTACTACACATATATACATTTACTTACATATTAGTTACCTAGAATTCTGTATGAACCGTTACATATCAACTTCCATCTTATACTTTCAAGGTACCTCACAAATATTCACGAAAACTTTGCCAATCACAAGATGTTTTCATTAGAAATATGTAAAAAATTACTTTTTTAATATTTTAAAAAATCTGTCCTCCGAACAAAATTTGCTGTAAAATTATCATAAGGACTCAGCTTTATAATAACTTTACAGATAATCAAATTCTCATAAAATGCTAAAATTTACATTTTTTAATATTAAGAGCAAAATGCAGGTAAAAAAATTAAAAACAATTTAGGGGAGCACAAAAATAAAAATAAAATAAAATTTTAAAAATCAGACTGTTTGCCACAACAGAAAGAGGAATGGTTTAGTAAGAAAGTAATAAAATTCCATTACAAGCAATGGAATTGCAGCCTTTGGCTAATCACACACATGGATTTAATGATTTAATATACATTATAGTTACATGTATAGATACATGTTATAGTTTTTGCACCAGTACAATCTTCCTGTCTGACTTGAAACAAGTTACATAAGCTCTGTGCAAACAGATGATCTCGTATAAAATGAGGACAATAGTCTTCTTCTGTCTCCAAGGAATACTGTGAGAAATGAAGTGGAAATGGGCTGCTGTTATAGATTATTATTTTAGTATTGCAAGTTTTTTAACAGATATAATATCTTTTACAGTAGAGCTAAGAGACAACTCAGGTTAAGCTTGCTGATGAAATCCTGAATAATTTACTAATGCAGATCTATAAAGATGTATTTGCTGTAACTTTATGATAAACAAGAAAGCTTAGGGATTTTTTCTTTACAACTTTTTTTAACCATTAGAAGGATAGGTAATATATAACTTTTGTGTATGGTCATTACAAAAAATACTACTTTTTAAGTGGTTATAACCTGTACAACTCCAGCTAAGAGTATTTGAGAATTTTCACAGTTCTTCAGAAACTTTTCTGTTGTTTTCATTGGTTTTGTCCACCAAAACTCAGTTGAACCTCACTCTTACCTTCCTCTTCTCTGTCATATCAAATCAAAGTTCTCCTCATTCTTTTAAAAACTGCATGATTGAAAAATCATCTATGTATTTATTTATTTATTCAGTAGGAAGGTTGGGATCACAGGGCAGAATCAGTGCAGATTATGGCGTTACAGTCAAATCTCCAAATGACTACAGTCCTGAATGAGAAACACCTGAAATTCAGTTGGGAACCTGAATTCAAAGTTTCACAATTTTATTGGATAATTGCTGGGGAAAAAAAAAAAAAAAAGACACTACTAGTATCTCATCTATAGTAGTGACTGGATATCTCCACAATTCCAGATACTGCAAAGCATCGAGTGTTCTTAATTCACAGAAGAACCAATAGGTTTCAGCAATTTCTTGGCCTCTTGCAAGAATATTCCCTTTTTTAAGCTAATAAATGTTACACAATCTTTTATATTTTTAGTGAACCTTAAGCATATGTGTGTTCAAAAATTTAAGTCCACTTACGTAGTAGCTTAAAAACATATTTAACATTTATAGTTTAATTTTTCCTTTATATTTTTTAAATGCAGTTTTGAGGTATTATACCTATAATAGCTGATGGAATAACTTCACAGAAATTATCCTTCTGAAGAGTAAATTACCAACATAGCACAACTTAATAACAGGCTTATACAAACAGTACAATAAACCATCACTTCCATTTCTTCTGGAGTTTCTAAAGAATAGGAAGAAAAAGATAAGCTGTGATGTGTTCACCATATGTATGTGCAGTAGCAATGGAATTCCTGATGCCTTGACCATAATTTTATTTCATGTTTTACAAAACAGAGAAAAGGGATGCTGCTTACCTTTGTCTCAATTTGTTTGGTGTCTAGATTCTGAAAAAGCAGCTTCACTTTTGTTTTTCCATCATCTGAAGAGCCTTTGAGTTGAGAGAATTTAAATCTCCACAGTACATTCTAAAGAAAATGAAATTTGATTAAGAACTCTGTTACATGTACTTACCTAGAACTATATAGATTGATGATCAGTGTTTGTGTATTAAGATAAAGCATTAGGGCAGTAAATGCAGTAAATGATAACAGGCTCTTTGCAGAGCAATAGAAATTAACAGTTTTGTATTCTATGTGAAAGTAAAAGACACAATATTAATATTCACTGATTAAACAACTATTTAGAAATTCTCTGAAGGTTAAATGTTTCAGTTGCCTACGTAATATTAAGATCCATGGCAAAAGCTTAATTCCATAAAGATTCATGAAGATATTTGTATCAGTTTCACTATGAACACAATTCCATGCCATATCTTGATCTTTCATATTTCAACTGGCTCATCTGCTTAACATAGACGATAGTGTCTTACACAGATGTTGCAAAGCTAAATTTACTGATGCCTGTAATGTGGTTTGAGATCCTCAAATACACTACAGAAACACAAAAATATTATTATTGAACGTAGTCTCGGAAACCACAAAGATGTGTTCTACATTACATAGTGGCTTGTAAAATATACAAGAATTCTAGGCCTCTTGATCTCCTACAGGCTTATGCATGTCACCTTACTAGCACTGGCAAATCCTAGATTCACAGATATGCTTTAATGTTTATGGAGATACATATTTAAAACAAAAGTTGGGGAATTACTTTTGAAACCAAGATAATTTTCTGTATTTATCTGAATGTTTTCTTTTGATCACTTGAAAATGTGTAATTTAAAAATGCACGAGATAACAACTTGCATCCATACTTCCTGCTGATGTTTCCTTTAATGCCTATAATCTTAATGAAATTCTCTGCACATGCTGAAATGTGATTCAGTCCCTGGACACTGTTGAGGAAACACAATTTAAATACTTGGAGGGCTATTTCAAAAGCACACATGGTAAAAGGTTTGCTATATTCCATTCTCCAACATGTCTTTCCTCAAAATTTTTTTTTAGCAAACCAGTGCTACCGGTGGTCTTCAGAACCCTGCTCACAGTTTAAAAGGGAACGCCCTAGAAATAAAAAACTATCTCCTGGTTCCTTGCAGACATAAATGTCACTGCTGCCTTAGAAAAATATAACAGATGAAGAAAAACCCAACTTTGCTGTGATGGTGCTTAAACTTTACATTCGTGAACAGATTTTAACTGGGTCCAGAGGGCCTAATTAGACCACCTGAAAAGTGCTCAAAGCTTAAATGAGTTTGGCTCTAAACAGGAGAGATGAATGTTTGCTATGTAATATAACTGCTAAGGTGGAGATGAAACAAGAACTTAAGAACAATTTAGCAATAATAGGCATTGCTGGAGTCATCACCTCTCTCAATGGTTGACAGTGAGTGGGAAAGAAGAGAAGTAGATAGTTCTGGGAGGTGGAAGAAAATGCACACTTTGGGATCCCTTTATCTTGGATGAGCAGCTGGAGACACAGGATGGGAAAGATGAACCAGCCAAGCCAACAAGAGAAAAAGAACTTCTACAAATGTGATATAAAGCAGCTGCAGACACAAAAGTATCTCTGCGGTGGGCCCAAAATGATAACAGCTGAGTGAGTTGAGCCCAAGATGACCTAAGAACAGAAAACCCAGGAAAAGCAGTAATTCTTCCAAGTAAGTTTAAGACTCTACCAAAATTACTCTAGAAAAGCATTTTCTAAAAGACACTTCTATTTCTTGTGCAAGAGAGAGGAGTGAGAATATATGAGAAAAACAATCCTGCAAGCACTAAGGTCAGTGAAGGAGGAGTGGGAGGAGGTGCTGTTCCTGAAGGACTGCACCCTGTGGGAGGGACCCACACTGGAGCAGTTCATGAAGAGCTGCAGCCCATGGAAAGGACTCATGTTGGGGAAGTTTGTGGATAACTGCCTTGCTACAGCAGGGGAAGAGTGTGAGGAGTCCTCCCCCTAAGGAGGAAGGAGTTGCAGAGATAACGTGAGGTATTGACCACAGCCCCCATTACTGATCTGCCTGTGCTGCTGGAGGGTAGAAGAGAAAGAAAATTTGGAATAAATTTAAAACTGGAAAGGAGGGAGAGGTAGGAGAAAGGTGTTTTAAGATCAGGTTTTCATTTCCCATTAGCATACTCCAATTAAATTGGTAATAAATTAAAGTAATTTCCTCAAGTGTAGTCTGTTTTGCCCATGATGGTAAGCAGACAGTGATCTCTCCCAGCACTTATCTTGACCCAGAAGCCTCTTGTTATACTTCTTCTCCTCTGCCCAGCTCAGGAGGAAGCCAGGGTCAATCCACCAGACTCCAAAGCAAAAGTTCTTGTGCTTTTTAATTCAGAATTTGTAATTAGAAGGCCCTTTTTGTATTATTTTTCAGACTGTAAAAAAGAATGTTTTTCAATTAGTACATGAGCTCGTTTCCCAAAAATTGAGATCCAGGTTTAGAGTCATAGAGCAGAGAGGGGACTGCTCTTTATTTTAATAATCCTGTATGAACACCTGCTGTGGTGGAAGACTATTTTTTGCATCAGTAGAAGACCTTAATTTTTTCATTATCTCAAAAAAATAGATTTTTGAGTAAAATTGCTATGTCCCTAATGAATTGCTAATTGCTTGAGCACTTTAAGAATCTTTTCTGTGTTGGTAGGAAATATTCTGAAATAGCTATGCATATGGGGCAACACAATCAACTAAAGATGACAATTACAGGACATAAGATGAACTGTAGAAGTCACCCATTACTGCCTCTCTCAGGCTTGAGGATGCAGAGGACATCTCCATCTCTCATACAGATGAAAAATAAATGTACTCAACCTTTCCAGAATTTTTACAGTTTAACAACAGTATCAGGCTATCTGATAGTATTCTGTATTTCTCCTTAGGTAAGCCACAAAGATTCATCTAAATTTTCTTCATCATCAGTACTGAAGGGAGGCACTGTGACAGAAAGTCCTATCAATAGAGTGAGTTTATAATTTTAAAGGTGGGAGTATCTGTGTTCACATTAAAAAGTGTTCACATTAAAAAGAAACATTCTATAGAATCTACAGAGTGATTACTTTTTATAGTTAATTTGTGGCTACATGAAAAATGTGTGTAATTGTGCAAGAAGCACAATTTCAAAATGCAGTATCACCCAAGGTAGGGAAGGGTATGTCTATGTATTTTGTGAAATTTTATGCTACTTCATAGGATAGCACATTAATGAAATTAGTCTAAATTTGCATGCAATCTTATTTCTCTGCACAAAGATTTCAATAGAAATTGAAATAGAAATTGAAATAGAAATTGTGCATTTTGGCCCCAAACCCACAAAATACAAACATGCAAAAAGTAGATCCTATGTTAGTATTTCAAAATGCATTGTGTTCCCTCTTAACTCAGAATGACTGACTCAATTTTTTAAATATATACTTGAAAAATCCTTTCAGTTGGGAATTGAAGACCATATTTGAAAGGACAGACCTTCTACTGCACAGTTCTATTAATGCAGAAACATTATCTGTATGTATGTTTACTCCTACTTCAAACAAATGTAAAATCCATTTAGAATAACTTAAAATATCAATAAATTATATATAAAATAGTAGCATTATAGACAGGACTTGGAAGTTGGCATGTATCATAAACCATGCCCTGTAGGTACTTTCTATATAGCCATTGTTTTGCAAGATAAGTTCATTTAACCTTTTAGATTCTGACTCTCAAATACATTTGCTTTTGTTCTGCTTATTTTAGGCATGGCCTAAATTTCTTATGATAGAACAAGCATTAATCCTTTTTATATCTGTAGCTTCAAAACAAATAGAATCAGGTGACATTTCATTTCTTTCATGATTTGTAATCTTTTACTAATTTTGAAGTTTCTTCATTACAACAAACCAAGTTCTCTGCTAAATATAACCTTCTTTTGCTTTTATTGCTTGAAAAGGAAATTAATTTTTTATATCTTTCTCCAAAATTTATCTTTATATGCCAAGGCACAACTATAAATACTCCTTTCAAGTCCCAAACTGACTACATTTCAGTAGTGCTAAATAAATAAGTAGAACAGTACATGTGAGGGATAAATACTGGACATCAACATAAAAATGTACTGATAACTTCAATAACAGTAAAATAATACCAAGGTGTTTTTTTTTTTTTCCTTTTCTTTTCCTCTTACCTTTGTTTTACTGTCAAAACAGGTAAATCCCAGAGCAAAGTCAACTGTGAAACACAGAGTATCCCCTTGCCAACTGCACATATATGTTTTAGACTGGAAAAAGAAAAGGTATTTTTAAGAGAACAACCATCATTGTAATTTACCATATAAAATATTTTATGCAGAGGTTTTTTTTTGTATGTGTGTGTGGGAAGACACTTAACTGGCAACACTGCTACTGCTTTATATTACTACATAAATACCGTATTCTTGAAAACCATCTCTTACAAAATGCAACACAGAACAAATAAAGCCAAATCTGACTATTCCAAACTTCTGGCAAACTGCTCAGACCTGAGTTATTAATGACTTCCAACATCACTTTCAGCAAATGTGCAGGCAACAGTGCCTAAATGTTTTGTCACTGCAACCTAATTATGAAAAAGCATTCTGTCTACTTGACCTCTCCATCTGATTTAAACTCTGTAGACAATCTTTCTATTTTACAACGTATTTTCATTTGCAAACTCTGGTGACATGCCAGCACAGCACTATGTTAATGTTAGTTAATGCAATTTGATAATAAAAACTAATAGTCTAATACACTCCTCAGCTAGCACTGACGCTTGCTAGACAGTGCTCTATATACAATTCTCTGATCACCTTTCAGATTAGAAAGAAAAAAAATCTGTTTTATTAACAGAACCAGAAATTCTGTTTAAACTTCTGAATAAGTCTTAAGGTACAAAGTCAGTTAACTCTTTCTATGTACTTTTAAAGCTTGCTGTCTTAGGTATATTATAGATTCTGAAAAGACATGAAAAAGCTTCTGCTGCTGATGTAATATGAAACAGCTTGCTGATATTCACCACTGACAGCTAATAGTAAAAAGCCCTTTGCCTTCAGCCTGAGTAGAGATCTCTTCTCCAGGCTTTCCTCACCTCACCTTACCAGTCATTTTCAAGACTACACCCTTGTGCCCTATGAAATCTTCAAATATTTTTTTTTCATTTGTTTCTTCCAAGGAATTTTTACTTTACTCTCATTGCTGTTTCATATACCTCAATGCTGCCTCACACTTAAACCTTTGTTGACATGAAAGTTTTGCATCTGGATATTTTTTTTAAAATAAAAAAAATTAACACAAGAATGGCCTAGAAGAGACTGAAAGTATTAATAAAATTAAGTTGAAAATTGTATTTTTAATTATTTTAAAAAGATTTTTGGTATAATCTAAAACTTCTGCATGATTTTAAAGTTTTCTTCATTGCAATACTAATAAAAATACTTAGAGTTATAGTAAAATAAGCATTTCTGAGTTACAAATATGGCATTTTATAAAGGATTTTGAAAGGGCTGGGAATGAAATTAATTACTTTGTGCAGATTAGTATTATAATCATCTCCACAATGATGGAGATTTTTGAATGAATAATTTTGCTAGTTGGTGTTCTAAGATCATAATATTTGGCATTTAAAAAGATTTCAGAGATTGATATTCAATTAGAATGACATTTACATATCCTTACATTTTATTCAGTAATTATAAGGTGGCATTAAGCAGCATTCATAACTTATTATCTATTATTTTCCAATTAAAAAGGTTATACTAGTTGAGCTCTGACTCAGTAAAGCATTTTTTAAATTAGATTCCCCCAGTAGGTAAGCATCTAATTGCTCAGCCACAAATGGTGAATACTAAAATGAACTATGCACAAATAATTACCCTGGAGTACTTTACAAATATTCATTATTGGCAAATAATGGAACCGGTTTGGAAGTTTTTCACAAATACTAGAGAAACAGAATATACTGCATTTTCATTGTGATAAACATTACATATAGATTTGTGTTTTTTACTTACACAACACATCAACAGTGTTTTCTTTACAACAGAATTGCATTTTGCCATATAAATTTAAAAGCCTCCTTATGCCACTTCCTTCAGTGACTTTGAACAAGTTCTCAGACAGCTCTGTGATAAAGACCCTCATCTCTACTCATTAACACTACAACAAAGCACTATTCCTTTTCATTTCTGCCTTTGGAATAAGCTTCCCATACACTTGCAATTGTGCGATCACCCCTGGCTATCTACAACAATTGAATACATAAAAATATAAGATCAGAAGTCCAGGCTTAGCTGTCTTTCAGTGAATGTTGCAAAAAAACCCCAGACAAAACCAAACCAAACCAAACCAAACCAAACCACTGCATATTAGCCAACTTGACAAGTCACAGTTTAAACAACAGAGAGGAAACAAATAGGCCTCATACTGCAACAGCTAAGAAAATTTTAGTTTACATCCTAAATCAATCATTCAGTATTTTCTGAGCAATGGGTAGAGACACGTCACCACTTTTACATGAAAAATAACACAGTTCATGAGAACATACTTTTGTTTTTTTCCGTAAAAACAGCACCTACTTCATATATTATAAAACAACCATCATCATCTGGTCTTTTTCCCTTTTTTTATAGTTAACTACCATTGAATATAGATACAATGAATATATATAAAAAAGTGTATGTATTTAGCATGTGTAAATTAGTAATGAAGTCAAAACCCTTAAAAGTTAATGGCAAGGCTCTTTTGAGCTATTCAAGATTTACCTGTTATTTTTTAATGTAAAATATTTAATAATTTGAGGTTAGCCATATGTAGATCAAAATTAAGTGACTAAAAATCCCAAACAGAACAACTCAAAATACCCCAAACTGAGTACTTTTCCCTCTTAAAGGAGTTGACTTTTCCACAAAGTCCATGATCTCATAAAGTGTTATGAAAGTGAAATGCATACAGATGATGACAGTGGAATTCTAATGAGCTAAACATATATGAAGCAATTTCTTTGTAATTCTCTATTAAACTGAAGATTAACATAATAATTGACTCTAACTGTAAGAGTTTTCTCTAGAAATCAATTACTGGCCAACATTTCAGTCATAATTAACAAAAGACTCCAAGGCTACCAATTTGAATCAACTGGGTTGAAAAAGAACTTCGAGATCATCAAGTCCAACCCTTGATCCAACACCGCTGTGGTTACTAGACCATGGCACTAAGTGTCATGTCCGGTCTCATTTTAAAAACGGCCAGGGATGGTGAATCCACCACTGCTCTGGCTAGCCCATTCCAATGTTTGATTACCCTCTCTGTAAAGAATTTCTCCCTGATATCCAACCTAAACCTCCCTGGTAGAGCATGAGACCATGCCCTCTTGTCGTACTGATAGCTGCCTGGGAGAGGAGACCGACCCCCACCTGGCTACAATCTCCTCTCAGGGAGTTGTAGAGAGTGGTGAGGTCACCCCTGAGCCTTCTCTTCTCCAGACTAAACAACCCCAGTTCCCTCAGCCTCTCCTCACAGGACTTGTGTTCAGGTCCTTCCTTCACCAGCCTGGTTGCTCTTCTCTGGACCTGTTCCAGCACCTCAATATCCTTCCTGAACTGAGGGGCCCAGAACTGGACACAGTTCTCAAGGTGAGGTCTCACCAGCTCTGAGTACAGGGGAAGGATCACTTCCCTGCGTCCTGCTGGCCACACTGTTCCTGATCCAGACCAGGATGCCATCGGCCTTCTTGGCCACCTGGGCACACTGCTGGCTCATGTTCAGCCTCCTGTCAATCCAGACTCCCAGGTCCCTTTCTGCCTGGCTGCTCTCCAGCCACTCTGTCCCCAGCCTGTAGCGCTGCAGGGGTTGTTGTGGCCAAAGTGCAGGACCCGGCACTTGGTCTTGTTGAACCTCATCCCATTGGAATCAGACCATCTCTCCAGCTTGTCCAGGTCCCTCTGAAGAGCCCTCCTGCCTTCCAGCAGGCCGACACTCCCTCCCAGCTTGGTGTCATCTGCAAATTTGCTAATAGTACATTCAATCCCCTCATCCAGATCATCAATAAAGATATTAAACATGAACTGGGCCCAGCACTGATCCCTGGGGGACACCACTGGTGACCGGCCACCAGCTGGATGCAGCCCCGTTCACCAGCACTCTCTGGGCCCGGCCCTCCAGCCAGTTCTTAACACAGTACGGAGTGTCCCTGTCCAAGCCATGGGCTGCCAGCTTTTTCAGGAGTATATTATGGGAGACAGTGTCAAATGCTTTGCTGAAGTCCAGATAGACACATCCACAGCCTTCCCCTCATACACCAGGTGGGTCACCTGATCATAAAAGGAGATCAGGTTGGTCAGACAGGACCTGCCCTTCCTAAACTCATGCTGGCTGGCTCTGATCCCTTGTCCATCCTGTAGGTGCCGTGTGATTGCATGTAGGATGATCTGCTCTATAACCTTGCGAGGCACCAAGGTCAGGCTGACAGGCCTGTAGTTTCCTGGGTCCTCCTTCTGGTCCTTTTTTAATTAATTAACTAATTAGTTAATTCATTAAATTTAAAGTTTACTATTTTTAGTCTTTCTGTCAGTGCTAGTATATGTATAAAATGGATGTTTGTAGGACTTGTCATAGGAACTTTAACGCCTGAAAGACAGAAGGACGTGCTCTTTTATTCTGCATTAGAAATAAAACAATGTACATCAGCACCGAAAATACAGTGACAGTGAGGAGAAAAAAATTATATTAACAGCAGACAGTTTGGAACACAGATTCTTGCATTAAGACTTTATACAGTAGCTTTTTACCAGCTATTAAGTCAGACAGGAGTGACAGGAGTAAGGTGTCTTAATGCATCCAGTGTATTTACCAAAACATTGAGTTTGGTAAAAGCCTTAATACAGGACCAGCTAGGTCAAGAAAATGCCTTTTTGAAAATTCAAATTTTAGCATAAAAAAAAATCTAAGTAGAATGTGGAGATGAAGATAAGAGCAACTAGAGTTATTATGGATGCATTGAGAAATATATCTCAGCACACATACAGAGAGTTTACTAGGAGGCCAAATTAAAACCTTAATTCTGAACAAAGCCTACAAAATCTTCTACAATACTCTTTTTGCATAGAATTACTCATGCAAAGCAGAATTTCTTTTTAAAGAACTCTTTAAACCCACAAAACAACTGAATTAAAAATGCATATGCTTTGGTTTTCTGATATTAAAAAAAAACTGTTATTTTAGGATAAAATATTTTATATCACCTTTTTTTTTTAAAGGAAAACTTCTGGGAGATGTTTATAAAGTACACTGAAAGCCTTCTCACTCTGAATCTGCATTACATATATGAGAAAATGAAACAACAATGAAATCTGACATTCATCAAAAGCATAAAAATTTTCATGAATTTCATCCAGAATACACTTCCAAAGCTCAGCCGTGCTCCTGTTCCAGATAACTGTGAAAAAGGAACAGTGAAACAATGTCTTTGAGAGTGATCAAATGAATATCACCTTCACTTAACATGGCAGATCCACTGATTGGCCCATACCTTTAAGGAATTCATCATGTCACAATTAAAAGGTTATAGAGATGTTATAATTTGTATAGAAACAAAAAAACCCACTTTATTGAAACAAACCAGAACTGATTAAAAATCTTGTACATTCCTTCAAGTCCTGCTGTTGCTGCAGTCAAAGGAATTGCATCTTAATGTCCTAAAATGACTCTTTTTTTACACACTTTGCTAGATACTAGTACAAAAAAGTGTGTTCTCTTGTAAAAGATGGTGCTGTAATCTGATGATTTCAAAAAGACATTATAGTTTTGTTTTTTAAACATTGATGAACATTTGTGGTTCAGTATATATGTTCACAAAAGACACTCTGGTACTAAAAGTAAGATTTTTTAAGTACTCAAATAACGGCTCATTATATTTTCATCATATTTTTCAAAGGAAGCTTCCATTATTTCAGTAGAAGTGGAGCCAGCTCAGTGCTTTTAGAAAAAAATGCCCGTGTTTTAAATGCTGACTTTCTCAGGATATTGCTATGCTTGAAACTTTTACCTTTAGTGCTACTAAATACTGAAATAACTACCTGATCTAATCCATTTGTTATTTTTAATTTGTAATGTTCTTGACACTAACTGCAGCTAACTGCAAAAATGGTTTGCTTAGCTGAGCTCTCCTTGGACACCCTGCCTTTTCAGGAATGTTCAGCATCACTGAGATTAGACATTAAAACACCATTCCAGAGAGATCAGGGCTACATGCACCTGTGGGCCGAAGCGAATTTTCCTACAAAGGGAATTGTGTTCCTACAGGAAGACTGAAGTCAACTTGTAGATTCAGCTA
Organism: Myiozetetes cayanensis; assembly: GCF_022539395.1. Taxonomy (NCBI): domain Eukaryota; kingdom Metazoa; phylum Chordata; class Aves; order Passeriformes; family Tyrannidae; genus Myiozetetes; species Myiozetetes cayanensis. The sequence goes on along the minus strand of NW_026087411.1, from coordinate 96,185,935 downwards.
TTGCTTGGCAAGACAAGCAGATAATGCAGTTGTGGATGCCTACTCTTGGCCATGGCAATCTCTCTGTTATATGAACCTATGGCTATTGTAAATCTGACAGAAGAAAGACGACTTGCTACCTCCTCTGCTGAAAAGGCAGACTATGGCTTAAATTGATTGTAGGAAAAGGCAGTGAGATAAATAGAGGAAGGAGAAACAAAATCTAAGGGCGGCATCTTAGCAATGATTATCTCCTACGAGGCAAAATTTAAAATGTGTGTTCTTTATCCCTGGCTTATGTCAGGAAGAGATTGTGCTTCCTCATCTCTCTGTTTGAGCAATGGCTTCATGATTTTGTAGCAACTCATTTTTCCACACAGAAAAACGAGATTCAACAGTGACTTGAATGTTAACAGTTTCCTACCTGTAGATTGTCCCAAGTATATTTTCACACACCTGAGGCAGATTCCCAGTGGTAATCACAGTAATCAGGTTGGCAACATTAGTTTTACTAGAACCAGTAGAACTCCACTGGTTTACTTCAGCAAAGATCATGACTTTGTTTTGATATAGTTTGCTATTAAATAATGAAGTGTGTTTTTTTTTCCTCTGGTGATCTATAAATTCTGGAATTTCACAGTTAAAAAGGGATTTTAATCAGAAATACCAACAAAAGACATTCCTGAGTAAAAAAATCAGTTTTGAATTAATGATGCTTCAATGGGATTTTGGTTTTCTGCCTGATTCTTATAAAGGAGTCTTATAAAGGTGGAGAGTAATAGGGAATGTCAACTTTTAAAAATATAAAATCAAATATAAAAAATATAGATATTACTCTATAGGTAATATTACTGTATAAATTTGGAATCCCATGACAGTAACGTCTGGACAGATTTAAAATAATCATAGAATGGTCTGGGTTCTAAAGCCCCCACCATGGGCAGGGACATCTTCCACTAGACCAGGTTGCTCAGGGCCTTGAACACCTCCAGGGATGGGGCATTCACACTTGCTCTGTGCAATCTGTTCTAATGCCTTACCACTCTCACAGTAGAGAATTTATTCCTAATATATAATCCAAACCTGCAGTCTTTCAACAGAAATTTTTTGTAATTTAAAAAATTTTTTAGAAATAATGGTCAACTTTTTATATTAATTATGTTTAAAATACAGAATATAGGAACAAGTTTGATTTCAATAGCTTTGTAAATGGTAAATTCTCTTTTTAAAAAATTTTGCAATAGGTGCACTGCTTGATTTTCATCTGTTACCTGAATTGTTAAATTATTAGTAATTTTACAATTGCAAATGTGTTTACAATCAGTCTCTATAGCTCTCAACATCTTTCTTCGTGTTGGAGAATGGTGTTTTTTTGCATCAGTGTGAAAATTAATTAGAATCTAGCAGCATTTCTAAAGATGACCAGTTAAATTGGAATTGTAATAAGCTTTCTGTACATAATGAAAACAATCTAAAACTTAATTGTGTAATTAAACTGAGTGCTTCTTGTAACAAACTGGTATCTTGACACTATAAATCCAACCTAATCCAAATGCTATTTAATGTCTCACCTGAATGCGATGGAGATATTCTGTTTTCTTACACGTTTGTCTCAGAAATTAGTTCTGAAATCAGCATATAGTGGCATTTCCATTCTTAAAGGGAATCCAACATATAATTCTGTTTCATATGTGCTTTGTAATCATCACAGAATAAAAAAGTAAGATAGCATTGCCAACTGTATTTAACATTTTTGCATTTTAAATATATTATTTGCAGCTCACAAGGCTTACACTGTGATCAACCAATCCTGTTTTATTCATCTTCTCAGTTCACCATGAAGAATTAATAGATTCATAAATTAGAAACGACAATTAGTTCTTATTCAGAATGCCCAATTTCTGTTAGATTTTGTTTATTTAAGTGCACTTCTTTTGCTCAGTCTGAGGGTGATTGAGACTACTATTTCTAAAGAACTATTTAATTCCCAAAGATGCCTGGAAAAAATGAGTGTTTGTTTTGATGGCAGAATTACCGAGATAGCCAAAGTGTTCTGAGTGTCTCAGAAATCAGGTAATCTGAAGACTTAGGTAAACTGAGATAGAAAGAAAAGCAGAGAGATAACTAATTTCTGACCAACTCCCAGTGGGGACACAGTCCCTAAGATCTATTCTGATTACATCTAACTTGATCTGTAGTAAGACCAATTCAAAATACCACTGAAGAATGGCTAGAAAACACATTTTGTGTAATTTTACAGGAAGGACACCCAGGAACTGAACTTCTTTTAGGCTGCCTGGATGTGAATATCACAAACCTTTCACTTTTCTCTAGATCCAAAATCTTCAATTGAACTTTTACCTTTCATGCTAAAAAAGTAGTTTCAGGTGGGGCTAATTCCACACTTAACATGCAGTTTGGCTGACATGAAAGGAATGCAAGGAATTCAAGGAATATGCATTCCTGACCAGCACATACCACTATTTACATTCTTAGTGGTTTGTTGAATACTCAACTTTAGGCAAATACAAAGGTACATTGCTGAAATGTGCATTGATGTTGAGTTGGACAAAAAAATTGTTTAAAAGCCATTTGAATTTTTATGCAAAGCATTTTCCCATCTGGATCTTAATTTTAAAATAATGAGGAATTTATTGTTATCTCCAGTAGACAAAGAATAAACACACAAACACATAAATTAATTTTGGCTCTCTCTGGAGCTGCTCAAGATATTATACTGTACTGATATTTATAGAACATAGTCAAATAAATGAGAAAAAATATCATTTTCCTTGAAAGCTTATTGAAATCAGTTAAAAATAATCTATTCACTTCTTTATGTTTTGAATTAGTTCTAGTGAAACCTTTCAGAGGATTTTTAACAGAAACATGCATCTAAGATTAGGTGACTGTCTCGAACAAACAGCAAGGAGTTGTTGGAATGAGGAGGTTGCATAGATTATTTCCTGAGCTACACGGACAAGTTTTACAAAGAAAACTTTAAAACTGTAAATATTTACTAGGAAAACAAGAAGTGAAAATCAAAACCAGTCCACTTTATGGATTCTGAAAGGAATCAATGTATGTTTCACTGAAAGCAACTTCATTTTTCTCAGATGAAAATATTATGAATAGGTTAGAAATTAATGACAACTGATGAACCTGCAAAGTCTATGAGAAGATATTACAAGGAAATTAAAAAGATGACTAGAAGAGAGGGAATCAAAAAGTAGCCAGGACCAAACACTTATTTAGACATATTCCATCAAGCAAAAAAGGAAAGAAATACAAAGCTGAGGAAATGTTATGGTGTAAACCACTTCTTTAAAATAATTGTTTATTTGTTTTTAATAATCAATAACATGGTAGATTCCTCAGGTATTTCATATAGATCAGCCCAGAGAACACACAGTGTATGGAGGGAAATGTTAAAGTCTGGGGAAGGAAGATGGTGAACTGTATACTGTATAGGTATGTCATACAGCATACTGTACAGCATACTGTAAGGTATGTCACTCTCATGTCTGTCATTTTTAAGTGTGGAAGACTCTCAGGCTCAGAGATGAAAACAGAGACTGGTTGGACGGACCGAAATGTAAAAGGAACTAATTGCTGCTTCCAAAGCAAAGCAAAACAAAACTATTAATTGCCCTTATCTATTATTTAATTTTATAGGAATTTCAATCATAGTGTTTTAGCAGTACAGTATCTGTAGAAAGAAAACCAAATGTTTCATATGGGCATTCTTTAGACACAAAGCTCCAGGTCTGCATGCACAATTATTACCAAAAATTATTTTTGTATTTATCCAGGAATAGGCATAATCAGAGAGCGATTCTGAGCCACAGTGAGATAGTCTGGATTACATATTCAGCATCAAGAATTTTACTGTAAAGAAAGGTTTGTTGTTGACTCTTAGGAAAATAGGGAAATGATAAAAATGCATACAAAAATACAAAACATCCACAGAATGTGGCATTCATATTAAATTAATTATAAAGAGGGAAAATAGATGATAATTGCATTGTACATTTATGTTCATTATGGTTTTGGATTTCCACTATTGCTACGTGAAACAATTTGCAACATTAATACTTTTTGTTTGTTTTATTTTATTTTATTTGTAAGGTATATTCTTCACAGGGGGAATCTGTATTATTTCAGGAACATGAATTTTACTGCTAACATTTCTCTTAGCACAATACCTTCATATCCCTGACCTCACCAAATATATACTATAATTTTATTATTTCCAGGGTTTGTCTGTCAAGATCAGTTGTTAAACCACACAAAAAAATGGAAGTTCACTAAAAGTACTTACTTTTAAGCACAGAAAATAACCAGGCAGCAAAATTTCTTGATTCTCTTATAATTGAGTGGAATCCAACTTATTTTAATTTTTGAAATAACTCATATTAACCAACATTTTTTTTTGTTCAAACAAAGCAAATGGCTTCATGACACTATGTTATTCAACTGCATGAGGATTGGAAAAAGCTCGTAGTATTTGTATCACAGCTGGAAGTACAATGGGAAAACTTTCTTTTGTGTCAGAATTGCAAGTGAGGAGACTATGTAATCATATCTCATCACTATATACCAACTGCAGGTATTTTGGAAACACTGTGGCAGATGACCTTCCATGCATGTTTTTTTTTCAGTCTCCTGAGAGTTCTTCCATTTGTGAAGCAGATTCCTCTTTGTCTTCTTCCAGGCATGTAACAAAGCTTAAATGCAAAAGGTTTCAAGATGCCAAAATTGTTGGTCTAATTTTTCTACAGCTGACAGGGAAATGTATTACTGTTACTCTTCTCTGTCCACTGCCAGGTTATATATCCTCCTCCACCCTCCTGTTGAACAGAACTGATCCAAATCATCCCTTTGAGATGTTTCTGCATTAAATTAACAATCACATTTAAGACTCAGGTGAGTCAATATAATTTCCTTTTGAAAGAATAGTCTGAGGCAAGGGAAGAATACTGATTAAGTAATTTAAAAAAGATAACATTAAAAAAACATGGAATAAAATCCCATAGTATTGACAAGACCAACCTGAAGGGTCAAAGAGCTCTGGAAGACGTGCTAGCTTTTTATTTTTGAAGATTATCTACACTTTAAAAAACTTGGGAAAAAAAGAAGAAGAATATAAATTACTTAATATCAGCATCATTTACTGGTCCTACACTCTTTAGGATGTTTTCCATATGAGACAAATATTCTTGCCAGGATTTGTGGGAGAGGATTTATCTTCAAGTTATGATTCAGAGGACTTCACTGCCTATCTTCCTCCATTGCAATACTGACTTTTATTACCAGCCTCATGGAAATACTTTTTAACGGTACTTTTTTCTCCCTTTCAACTGCCTTTCTGTCATACTTCTATTGCATTTTTATTGCCCCCATCTGTTATAGTTACACCACCAGCAACTACAATAGTTCTTCTAGTAAAAAAAAAAAAACATATATTTCTGGCACATGGATTTAACGTGCATTTGCTTGCTATCATTGGCTGTAAATAGACTAATTTCATCAGAGTCATTGAATTTCACAGTTTCTTAGAGTTAGGTTTTAAGATAGCTGAGAGGAGAACAATATTGTGAGGGGGGTTTCTTCCTCCTTTATTGCATTCTTTCTGTATCTAAATGCTGCTGCCATCTTCAGAAGAAAAGTATAACAAAAGCCCACACAACATGGGCAGTTAAAATTCAAAGGACCACTGCACCTTAAAATTTCTTTTCATAAAATGTACAAGGATGAAATCTTCTCAGAAATATAGTTCTTATTATAGAAACACCAAATACAAAGGATATGTCCAGGAGAAGGCTAATAACAACTCACAGGCGTGATCCTAACACTCAACAGTAAACAGAATCAAGCCACATTTAAATAAGCATGGCTGAAATGACACAGTGCAATCCAACACCTGTCATGAATCTTGCCCAATCACTTATAAATTAAAAAAAATTCCAAAATTCTCCAAAAGAAAGAACTTTACTGGACAATTTACCATACTAACGGACACCCTAACATACCTTAAATTTTCCAGATACTGAAATGCCAGTTCTTTTTCTATGGTTTGAAATAATCTATATAATATTAAGTTGCACCTCATTCATGCTGCTTCTGATATACTTCTGAAAAGAAAGGTATTCACAGTGGCATTTATATTTTGGAGCGAGAAAGAAAATAGTGGAGTCAGAAGACTTTTCACAGCTGGAGAGTTACATTAGCACTCTCACCCTACTGACATAGTGGTTTACAGTAAACTTGAATCTATCCAACTGTGTGAGAGAAAATTAAGATATGGGAACACTCATATGGAGATTTAAGCACTGTAATCAGGGTTTTATTTGAACACCTCTCCTGGAGGTTTCAGACAGGTTAAACCACAGCTACAGGAAATATTAATGTCTTTTGAGTGAAATGAGTCTAGAGGACTGTTGGATTCAAATGACAAAAGATCATTCCACAAGTAATTCCTTATGATTGTTACAATATAAAAGAATAACAATTTTTGCGATTTAACAATGAATATTCAAAAATTTAACCAAATACAGAACCAGCTAAATCTCCACCCTTGCTATACTTAATTATATGTTAACTGCTTTTTATGTGGATAAAAAATAGGAGAATTGAATGATTGGACAAAGAGTTGTATCACAATTTCTTGAAGAATTCATGTCAGAAAATACCTGATGAATATTCCATATGAATTATTAATCCTTCCATGATGCCCAGCAATTTTTCAGGAAGAATCAATTTTTTTTCTTGAAAAACTGCATACTTTCTCAGAAGTGCAGAAGCAAGAACATTACCATTAAAAACTTCTTTTATTACTCCAGTCTGAAGAGACAAATAGAATGGTTCTAAGAAAGTACCTTGTCAGAACCCAGAAACCTCATTAGAATCTCAGAGATTTAAAAATTCAGATGAGTTGATTCAACACCTGTGATGGGACTCCTTGCAAGCTGTGCTAATGCAGTGCTGTGATCAAGTGTTCTCAGTATTTCAAACATTTATAGGAGGCTCCTGCAAACCTGAGCATACCAAATCAAGTTTGCATTTGTGCTAAACTGTGTAGACATGTTTTTAACTGGAGAAGGCCTATAGTCTAAATCCATACACTCCCATACCCCTAGTTCCCTTGAGAATATGGATCTAGATTAACTAGCCAGTAGAAAGTGATAATCTGCTGTTTAATTTTGAGAATTTAGGACTTTCACAAACTTTCCTTTGACTTTCATGCTGAGTGTTCAAACTCTTCCAATGTTAACAAGGACAATCCCAATTCACAATTAACGACATAACAGCAAAATATTTCTTCTTTAAAAAGAGAACAATTACGTAAAATGTAACATATTTACCTTACGTGAGAGGAAAATAAGCTTTCTGGAAGAAAATGTTCAAGGTGGACTTAGTAAACTCCAGAGAATTTTCCAGTAATAAAATTTATTCATTTCCAGTTTGTAATAATCAAGGTCAACTTACGTATTACTAATTCCAGTTTTCAAGCTTTAGTAACATGCTCACTGACTGTTATTACATAGTCATTGACAAAAAGATATTGATACGATGAAGCTTTCAGTAAACTTCAGTGTATTAAAATGCACTCAGATCCTTAGTCATGGAGGGCATCAATCTAATGCAGTTATTAAACAGACGAATAACCTAAACATTTGTTATACTTATTTTACTGATGAAATGGCTCCAGGATTTAAATTATTCATTACTTACCCCTGTTCTTTGAACTTCCAAGAAAATTGCTCTTTGAAATGATTTCTCCCACATGGCCAATTCACTGCCCAGTTCTACATTGAAATAATGACTCTTTCCGTGTCCAGCCATAACACTGAAACAATACGGCCTCTGGTCTTCAACATCAAAGTCCTGATGAATACCTAAATACAAGTTTGCTTGTAGCCAGCAATCATCAGCAAGCCAGAGCTGAAAGACATGTTGCAGTAGGTGATTCTTCATCTGGCAAAAGCAAACAGTTGAAGCAACATTCTCTTCTGTAAGTTGATGGGTATGTTATGGCATTATGTCATTAATTACCTTGAAGAATGGTCTAAGAATTAAGTAATAATGTCAAAGACAACTTCTCTCTTTGCTTCATATTCACTTTACTCTGCATCACATAATCCAAGATACTTCTTCAGTTCCAAAAATACTGTCAAAATTACCTAAGCAATACATATCAAATTTAAAATTAGTTTGTACCAATATATTTTTTACAGTGAAAAGGAAGGAAATCCCTCTTTGAATACAATCTGAGAGCTGTGTGCCAGCCCTACAGGAGAATATAATTCATCCATTCTAATTGGGATCCAATATGCTAAACCCCTAGGAGTGAATGGAGTAATTTATCAAGTACCAAGAGCTAATTCTGGAAATGACAACATAAGCATGTCCCCTGATAGCCTCAATGCTGTTCTGTAACTACAAGGAGAACAAAGCGAGATCCTGCCATCACCTTCAAGATAAAGAAGAGAAACTTCACTTTAAACTTTCATAATAAAAATATCTCTGTAATAGAATGTTTTGTAAATGAAAACAAATTCAGACAAGAAACTTCCCTAATATTTCAAGACTTCATTGATTACCATAAATATAGAGAAAAAGAAATCTAAATAAAAATGCTACTACTTACACATCTAGAAATTTTTACAGCCTAAATTTCCAAATTACACATATTTTTAAATTTCTGTTTATCAGATAGGGCCCTTTTCTATCTCCATTTCTTTATGATATCATGGGGCAGAAAAGACTGAAAGAACAAAATAATTAGCAATGAAAATTATGTTATTTTTTAAAGTCGCTTGCAAGCAGAATTGTTTTTCTCTAGCACTCCAGTTTAAGTTTGGAAATCTGAATCTAGTCAAGCAGATCTGAGGTAGAAGCAGTCATGTTTGAACTGGATTTAGGTGTCTTTGAAAAGATTAGCATGCGGCTTTGTGCTCTACCCAAGTCCTAGAATCTTGTAGTCTGGATAAGTTGTATAAAGGTTCAGAATTTAGTTTTCTATTACCTTGACTAGCCTATCATAGAATCATAGAATCATAGAATTAACTGGGTTGGAAGAGACCTCTGAGATCATCAAGTCCAACCCTTGATCCAACCCCACTGTGATTACTAGATGATGGCACTGTCATGTCCGGTCTCATCTTAAAAACCTCCAGGGATGGTGAATCCACCACCTCTCTGGGCAACCCATTCCAATGCCTGATTACTCTCTCTGTAAAGAACTTCTTTCTAATATCCAACCTAAACCTCCCCTGGCAGAGCTTAAGCCCGTGCCCTCTTGTCCTATTGCTGATTGCCTGGGAGAAGAGACTGAGCCCCACCTGGCTACAACCTCCTTTCACGTAGTTGTAGAGACTGATGAGGTCACTCCTGAGCCTCCTCTTCTCCAGACTAAACAACCCCAGCTCCCTCAGCCTCTCCTCATAGGACTTGCGTTCAAGTCCCTTCACCAGCCTGGTTGCTCTTCTCTCGACCTGCTCCAGCACCTCAATATCTTTCCTGATCTGAGGGGCCCAGAGCTGAACACAATACTCAAGGTGTGGCCTCACCAGTGCTGAGTACAGGGGAAGGATCATTTCCCTGCTCCTGCTGGCCACACTGTTCCTGATCCAGGCCTGATCCATCCTGTAGCGCTGCAGGGGGTTATTGTGGCCAAAGTGCGGGACCTGGCACTTGGCCTTGTTGAACCTCATCCCATTGGAATCAGCCCAGGTCCCTCTGCAGAGCCCTCCTGCTTTCCAGCAGGTTGACACTCCCTCCTAACTTGGTGTCATCTGCAAATTTGCTATCATTGCCTATTGAGGCTGTAGTTGAAACTCTATGCACATGAAAACAAACAATTGACATTTTAGCATCCAAGTGTAATTTAAAATATTCTGATACATGTAAAATTAATGTTCAGGGTCTTGTGTCCCTCCTGTTCTAGACACACACTCAAGTATCCTCACAGGGCAGCAGTGAAGATCCCCTGTTTAGTAACAAAAAGCAGAGGAAACAAATACTCTGCTACCACACACTCCTCTGTGTACTGCTCTCATATTCATAAACAGAATTAAAACTGGAAATCAACTAGAACTGAAAATTTTACTTGTCCTGGTGAATTACTGACTAATATAAAGCTGGCACACACAACCTTATGTAATTTACTCCAGTCTAGCCTGTGGATGTTTCATGGGGCACCTTGGTAGACAGCACTTTGTTGTCAAAATTGGCCCTGCAGCTACCTGAGGAGAGAAGAGACTTGAGGAATCTCAAAGCTCTTTTACAACACCCCTCTGGACTGTTGAAAAGGAAGCTGAACAAAATACTGCATTTGTTCTGGTGTTGAGCTGCTATGGAGTGACAGGTATTACATCTGCTTCACAGCTCACTGCAGCACATACTGCATATAGCTTGTAGACTACTATATTAATATTTTGTAATTGGTATATGAAAATACCAGGCAATAAAAGAACATAAAATGTATGTAAGACAGGTGGCTTTTACAAATGTGTCTAATATTCTTGCCCCAATAACAAATTCCAATAAAGATGAATTATGAGGCAACAGGGATAAACACCTGTGATAAAAGATTTTACATTTTCAGTTATCTGGTTGTTATCACCAAATGTCCACGATTATGCAAGGCATGTTATATATACAAATTTTAATTCACATATTTGCATATGCATGTTTGTCTTTGCAAACGTGTATCTTTAGAAATGTATACACACAAAGAAATCTAAAATATATATCAAACATTTTGTTTCAAAATGTAAATTCCATACTGGGTTCTAATTTTCCATGCTTAACTTTGTGTAAAAATAAACATAGATGAGAAGCTTACAGTTAGGTATGAGCATCTCTCCTTCAAATCCATCTTTCATAAGAAGAAACAATAGCACACTCTATCAAAGTTCTGTGCTACTTCTAACCAGCTTCAGAAAATCCTTAAGACCCTCCCCAAACAGCAGTTTTGATAACATAACTCTATCTTTCATATGCAATGCAGAAACCTTAATCCCTTAAGATTTTTTCCTATCTTTTTGGATTTGCTCAGTTTGTCTCACTGCCATTTATACTAAAGAATCAACACAAAGGAGGTTAAAGAGTTGAACTTGGGCTTTTGCACTTTAGCTAACATATTCATGAAGACTGGTAATTAAGCACTCATTTATTAAAATGTCAAGAACATTAAAGATTTGAATTTTCGATAGTTTATTTCCCCACTCTTTTTTTAATGAAAAAGTATCACAGAAGTTGCTTTAAGGACAGAATATCCTTGAAATTATCATAATATTCAAGAAAGGACTGAGTTTCAGCAGTAACATTTAAAGGAGAAAAAAACAAAACCAAAACTCAAGCAGAAATCTTTTCAAAAGGCATACTGAGTATATATTTAATTGGTGCCTGACATATTTATCAGCAAATAGTAAAATTTTAATAAATATTTAGAATGAATAAATGATCTGGGGCAGAATCTCTGCTTTTTGTTGGTGTCTGTGATGGGCAGGACCCAAAGTTGCCCACATAAACCCAGCTGGTTGCATTAAAGGAATGCCATGCCTGCAAGAATATGGCTGTGCTCCTGTGTCTTGCACTGTGGAGCTGAGGTCTAGTCCTGAACTCCAGGATTGTCGTTTTTCCTGGCATGGCACTGACCAAAACCCTTCCTTTCTATGTCCTGAATAACTGTTGCATCAGAACAAAACAAAACAGAAGACAATACAAAGCAAAACAAACCAACCAACCAACCTCAAAACAAAACCAAAACCAATCATGAATGCCAAAACAAAACAAAACCCCTTCACTAAACCCATAAGGACTTCTTTTTCAGTGCAGGATCTGTACAGGTAAAAGGGCAACAAGCTGCCTTTTCCACAACTTGAGTACATGGTCAAAAGAAAAAGGACAGCAGCCACTGAGAAGTAAAGCTGAGCTGTAATCTTTGAGTGAAACGGTATTTTATCTGAAAAGATGAATTTTTATTTTTTTCCTGAAAATATGTTTGTTTTTTTTTACTCTCCTAGATAAATAGGCTCTCATGGAGCATTATCTCACCTCCAAAGCAGTTTTTGATTAGCTGGTAGAAAACAAAATTAATCTATCTGATGCAATTTATTAGAAAATATATTCTGTAAGTCAATTATTTAATTTTTTTTGCCCCAACTCCTTGCTTGGGACAAGCTAGACAGAAAACATGACTGCATCAAGCTGGGGGAAGAAAATGAATCCTATGGAATACAAATCCAACATGTTGTCCCTTTGTAAGGCAAAACCTATCATACTGTTACCTACTGTAATACTTGCAAATTATATATGATATAACAAGGACATAATTTTATATTTGTAGTTACTGAAATTAAAGAAAAATATTTACATAGGTAAAAACTTATAGTAAGAGCATTTTGCATCATGTTTGCCCAAAAATCTGACTCATTAAGAAAAAAGTAGTCTTGTTATGCTTAGCCATGTGTCTCACTGGTACTTCATACAACCAGCTCTAATACTGAAAACTTTCTTCAACATGAAAGTACATGAGTAACTTGCTCACTTGGAGCTTAATCCATTTTCCATATGCTCTTATAATTGCACAGTTAATGCACTAAAGATTACAAATAGTTTTTATAACAACAGATGAACTATCTGAATGTTAGTTACTCCTAGTTAAGATTACCTTGAGCTTATCATCAACAGGAAAAAGCAAGCTTTTTTTACTAAATAATGTCATTGTAATCAATAGGAAACCTACCTTGTGAATTTTAAATAGAACCTCACAGAGGTTATAGATTTTTTCAGCTCGTACCCAGTCTAGTGTGCTTACCTATAACATCAAAAGAAAATATTGTCAACACATTCTTTATTCAAAAATCTTGTAGAGATGAAAAACCTAAAAAGATTTCACCCATCATTATTCTACTGGATGCTTTAAATACAGGCACATTGCTACACTTAATATCCAGCAAATACTATTCAATTTTTACAGAAACAGTATTAGTGTAATTAAAAGATACTAAAAAAATTAATTGATTTTTTTTAAGAGTATTACAGAAGTTCTTTGTAATCTCTGTGGTGAGTTCTGTTAGTATATTTATTTTTCAAGATGTTAACACAGAGAATCCAGAGTCATTCAGCTTCATGTCTCAATCTTAATAAAATCTTGGAACCAACAGAACTAGATGTATTCCTAAATTCAGGTCTGAGTTTACATGCATTAGGGTGTCAGTAACTCAATATTTATTCTAAAACTAGGACTATGTGACTGAAATATTTGAATTTAAGAACCATGTCAACCTTGTGCTTAATAATATGAAAACACTTATTTTTTGTTTTCTTTTGATTTTGTTACTTAATCCTGTTGACATGACAGTTCATTGAAACTTGACAGCAAAAATGACATTCGAAGTTTTTACCAAAATTCTACTTTGTGATACAGTGACAATCTGTTTTGAAAACAGTACCCAGCCTATGTAGTTCAAGAAAGCAAAAAAGAACTTATACACAGGAAAAATACAAGGGGAATATACTTTATTTTTGCTTATATATTTTAAAGCAAAATTCTAGCTCTTGGTGAATGCTAGCACAAGAATGGCTGCATAGATATATGAAGGATTTGACTAAGTTGTAACTCTGAGGCCCTTTGTATATGGAAATTACTGGTTTGGTAACTCTAATAGCAACTAGGATATTTTCAAATTCTAGGGCTGATAAAGCTTTGTCCTGTTCCTGACACTCACCCAAAATAAAAAAAGTGGGAAAAAAATCAAATTAAAATTGTTTAGGTAAAGCAAAATTTTGTTGTAAAATATCTGGCTTATGTGGATGAAACTTAACTGGGAAAAACCTATGAAATTCAATAACAGATTCTTTTTCTCTGTATTCACAGTAGCACATAATTCACCCATTAAAACCAATATTGTTCCTGATGATTTGCATGGAGATCAGCATGCTTTGGTTTTTTAAAATTTATTTTAAAGTTTGATTTTCAGATCTTTTTAAAATCTAAGCCATTAAACAGAATTGAAACAAAATAATGAGAATCTAAACTGCTACAGCACTTACAGGCATATTGTCAAGAGTCTTTGTTATTAAATTTTATTTTAGAGTCCTTTGGAGGAGTAATGCGAACTTGGTGTTATTTTTTTTCTAATTTTAACAATCTGATCTAATTCTCAATAATCTAGCCTTCTCCCAGTTTCTCTAAGATCAGATTAGTTTTTTGAGATAATTAAATTTAGATACAATGAACAATCTATTGAAATAGGATTGAAGATCTCTTGAAGAAGAAGCTCTACGACCACATCTTTTCAGAATATAAAGAGACTCATAGTCTAGGATTCTCCATTTCCATTTTACAGTTTTTATATTTTAACAATCAAATTACAAACTTCACTTGAATACAATGCATACACTAGAATATGTAAAAATGTGTTACATACTTTCTGCATTATTATGAGCAATTTCTCATAAAATAAAACTAAAAACATTATATATAGCTAATTTTAAAAGTACATAGTACTACTTAAAAAAAGCTTTTAAAAATTTAAATCTAATGTGGGGTGTTTTAGAAAATAAATTTAAAGAAATTTTAGGTATTAACTTATCCTCCAGTCACTTCATAAAAGGTAGCAATTTTTAGAGTCATATGTTTCTAATTTTTAGATTTCCTTTTCTGTTTTCGTTTTTGTAAGGTCCATTCAATATATTATATGAGTTTTGCTTTGTAATTATTGCTACAAGTAAGAGATAACACAAGGTTTGAAAAAACTGAAACTGAGGAATTATAAAGCTGATTCATAAAGAAATATACATCAAAACATGCTCACATAAAGAAAGTACTTTGCTTTATCACAGAGCAGGTCTTTGCTTCATCTTATTTCCAGGGAAATATTTTTCACTTTGATGGCTGTTTTGAAAAGAAAATAATTAAATAATACATGTTTTGTCCCATTACTGTTGATCCTCAAAAGGGATATTTAAGCTTCTTGTAAAATAAGGTTTAGAGTAAAATGGGTTCATTATCCGATCTCAAATTTCTTGAAGGTAAAGATTCTTCTCCACCTCAGTTAACAACAGAAGAACCCTTCATCGCTATTAGTGGCCAAACATAAAAGCATAAGCACCAACTTAATCTGCTGTTTATGAATTTGGCTTTAGTGACACAGGCTATAACCTAAAAGCTCTTGAGATATGAATATACTTTCATTTGCCCATATAATTTGTTTTGATTCCTGAAGATTAATTTAAGCTGTTGGGGTTCTTTGCTGCTATTAATGATGGACAATGGTGACACTGCTGTGCCATTAAATTTGCCTGAATACCTCAGACTTCTTCCCATTATCCTGTGCATCTCTTTCATCTTTTGATGCTGTGTAACCTCTTATGACTTTTTCAGCAAAGAGAGCTAGTGATGGTATTAGTGTATATAAGCCAAGATTCTGTTTTACTGTGTATGTCAGAGAAAGGCTACCACACTTAAAGAGTGAAACAGTCTAAATATCACTGCAAGGTGATCAGAATACAAATGACAAGTTGAGAGGAATTTTAAAGAGGCAAAAAAACATACTAGAAAGGAATAGTAGAATCTAAAAAGAAAGCTAGCATTATTCATAGTTTTATCAGAACTATCATAGTATGTCTAAGTTCAAAATGTTATTTTTATAGACTGTATTGCTTGACAAATAATCATATACTTCCAGTCAAGGAGAAAAGCTGGAAATAATCTGAAAAGTCAAAAAAAAGGGTAGTATCCTTCATTTGATTTAAAGAATGTTTCAGTTTATTGCAGTTTATCCATCATTACACATTTAGTACCTGGGTAATAAGTAACTAAGATAAATGAGATCCTGAAGTATATTTTTCAGGCAATAAAATAGTTTTTCTCATTATTTCCCCTTGGAACTGTTCCTGTAGGTGTTCTATAAATTGCAGTTTCTTGGGATTATATTAGCATGACAATAATTTTCTACGAAGCATTTGACAAAATGTTTCAAAAAGGCATATTTAGAATAGATAAAAATAACACATTTTTAAACACATATAAAACTGAGCTGATCAAAAAGATAACAAAAATGAACAAAGATATAAAAATAGGAATGTGAAGTTACAATTTTAAGTACATACTGAGAGACTGAAATAAGCATGTAGAATTACAGAAGTTCCAAGTGGTGCAGAAGTACTTTTTACTTCAGCATGACTTTCTGCAATTTCATGCATCAGTTCATGCTCATATTCCAAACATATTTAGTTTTAAGTGTGTGTGTTAATCATTGGCTTTTCTTTAAAAAGTTATGATTTAAAATAATGAGAAAACAGTAAAGTTAAACTAATTTTAACAAACACATGCAGTAAACAACAAACTCAAGAAGTTACTCCCTACACAAGAGTTCTGCAGTTATAAAATAGGCATAAAAGACTCACGCCTTTTCAGAGATCAATATTACATAGAGAAATGTGGGGTGAATGTAAAAGACAGTCACACTCCAAAACTTGCTAAAGTCAAAATGAACATACACTCTTTGACTTCCTCTGAACACTGAATCTGATTCTAGAATTCTCCAGAGCCCCTCAAAATATATATATATATATAAAAAAATAAATATAAATTTAAAGAATAAAACTTAAGGGAAAAAAGATCAAAGTATCTATGATATTTATTACTGGAATGCAGAAAATGCTGCATTATCTGAGAACTAAGCAGAAGTATCCAATCTGCCTAGAAGTATTAAAAAGTGCTAGGGAGAAGTAAGGTCCAATTGGAGAGTAGTTTCACTATTTTCTTCATTCCTCAATAGAAAAAGAAAATGAAGCAAGAATAATTAAAAGAAAAATTATAAGATATTAAAAATGAAAACAAGAAATCAAGACACATGGTCCTGAGATGAACTATGATATGGTATTATAAGAATCCTAAAGGTGCTCAAATCAACTCAAAACTGGATAGTGCAAAATACACACTAAAGTGCAGTCAGATCCTGGCAAATATGTGATCAAGATAAAGACTTGGGTGCAGAGTTAGAAAGTTCACCAAAAGCATTCATGGTCAAGACTACAGCCTTCAAACCATTGCCACCTCTGTCCCAATATGTTACACTGACATAATGTACAATGTAAATTACCAACAGAAATATTTAGAACTTACACAGCAGTACTCACTAACATTAAAACACTGCTTGTGTGAATTACATCGTGCAATCTTCTCTTCTCTGTACTGTCTGTCAAAGGCAGAACTATTTCTGTTATTTTCATGTTATTCTTGTATTCATTCTTTTCTTAAAACTCCACACAGCACAAGCAGTGATTGCCTAGCTGCCTTCTTGTAAATCACTTCAGTGCTATTTATTTAATCACATTGAAAAAGATAGTTTTGTAATTAAGGTTACACAATAAATCCAAAGATATGGTTACTTGAAGGCTTTAATTGAAAAACCCTAATGAACTATGAGGAAGCTTTAAAAAAATTGAAACACTCTTAACATCTTCTTCATATAGCCCAAACATCTTCATATAGCCCAATCAATTTTCAATGACATAAAAAATAGTTTGATTTTGAATGACAATTTTGAATACTTTCTCCTCAGTTTTTACCAGAATAAAATTACAGAACTTTTTCAATATCTGGAAATTGTCAAAAATTATACAGATGCTTTTAGAATGTAATAAAATACTGCTTGCATATTAAAAGTGACACAAGAACAATTTCTATCTGTTCAATGGTGTTTTTCAGATATGCAGCTTTCAGAAATGTGTCACAATTGTAATATAGCAGTCTCTAAATGAATTCTGTAAATATCTTAAATACAGTCAGATAAGCCTCTTCAGGGATGCAGAAAGACAATTCTGTCTGTTAATCACATAATTCTTGATATGTACTTGTATGGTGAAGCTTCTACATTTTTGGAAACACCATCTGAGATATCGCAGAAATAATGTATAAATAGAATATTACTTGCCACAGTGATTTCTTTCATATTATAATAACCACATATTTCCACAATTGTCTTTATTTTTGCTCATGGGTAACTACGTTATCCATTCTTACAAAAGCTAGCAGCTGCATTTACATTCACGTCATCTTTTGCACACAATGAAACAAAAAAGAGTGGAAATTCTACTAGAGCCTTTTACAGGCAGTAGTAAAGTTACTGATAAAGATAAGTGTAGAATTTACAGGTCATCTGCTCTGTGTGCACTACATTGATACTCTGATATGCTACAGTATACAAATTCAGTATACAAATAGCAATAGCAACATCACTGAAATAAAACACATTAAACTTGTTTCTTCTAAAGATCAAGTAAGTTAAAATATCTGTATTTTTCTGATAGAACACTTCCTCCCCCTCTAAGTAAAAAAAACAAATGTCAGTAGGAATAATGGTAAGAGCAATACCCTCTTAGTAGTGAAAGAGGTCTATGCACAGCTTGTGTGGGGCCCCGTGTTTTCAGCTACAGAGCTGGGACATGTGACACAGAACCAGTGTCAGGGCACAACATGGGTTGGTGGCTCCCTGGATGCCATGGGCGCTCCCCTAACGTCTGTCAGGGCAGGGTCCTTGCTAGTTAGTTCCCATCCCATCACCCTGGGATGCAGTGGGTTGATCCTATCCAACAGCAAAACAACCCCGACCTGCTCACTAACTCCCTGCTCCCTACCATGGGATGGTGGAGACAATAGGAAAAGCAAAATTAAGAAAATTCTTGGGGTAAGATTAAGACAGTTTAATAAGTGATGGAAGAAGAAGAAATCAATTGATGCAAAGGTAATTGCACACTGTACACCCCAAGCAGACCAATGCCCAGACAGTCTCCAAGCATTAGCTACTTTTGAAGACCAAATCTCCATTTTTTATTGCAGAGTATGATGTTTTATGGTACATAATACCCCTCATCTTATTTGGGCCAGCTGTCCTGCCTGTGTTTCCTCCCCCCTCCCCTCACAACCCCTTGCCCATCCCCAGGGTGCTTGCTGGGTGAGCAGTGCGACAACAGAAGGGCTGTACAAGCACTGTTCAGTATCAGCTCAAATACTGGTGTGTTAGCACTGCTTTGGCCACAAATAAGAAACCCACTGCCACATGGGCTGCTATGAAGAAAGTGACCTCCACCCCAGCCAGGCCCAGTACATGTCCCAGCCAGGAGCAGGGTAGCCAGGGGAACTGGGACATCCCCAGCTCTGAGCACCAGGCATCTCCTTGGCAGCAGGGATGGGCTGAGGCTGGGCCTGGACATGGGACCCTGGGTGGCCCTGGCTCGTTGGGGCTCATGGCTGGTCATGGCTGGGCAGGACAGGGCTGTGAAGCTGGAGACTGGCCCTGCTGCACTGGTGGGGCTGCAATGGGATCCCGGGCTGTGGGAAGGTTGGGGTGAGCCCCAAGGAAGGGAATCAGCAAAAGCCAGGGCTGAAGGTGCCCTCAACAGACTGATAATCAGATTCAAAGTGTGGCTTTAGATCCCTGTTTGAATTCTTCAGGTGGATGGTTGCTGGTGTTCTTTTTGGTTTTTGTTTGTTTGCTTGTTTGGGGTGTTTGTTTACTTGTTCCACCTCCCCTCCCCCCGATAAAAAACATCTGTGGAATGACTAAAAAGCAAGAAAACTGGCCAACAGCTTTTATGACTTAAACACTGTCACATTTACTGGTGTATTATAGTATATGGAAGACATAATACATATCAGATTCTGTCAAGTAACATTGTACTAACACTACCAAACAATCATCCTCACTTGTTTGTTCTTAACAGAGTATGATAAATGAAGTTGTTTATCCCAAAGTCGTTAGTATCATGTAGATGGATAATTTTAGTTATATAAAAATGTGTCTTAAAAACAGGTCTGAAAATGACAATTAAAATTTATAGAGGAAAAGCATTCATGGGGTGTGTTAGTTATTTGTTTAACATTTCTGCACTGTTTTTACATTTTAATTGGATTGTAGTAATTGAATCAAATTTTAGTTCTTTGGCTTAACATATTAAACCCCCAATTTTTAGAGGGATAGAACCTCTGCTTTTCTCAGATGTCTCATTTTAAAAGGAATATTACTGGCTATTTTAAAATGCTTGAATTTGATAGGAATCATTGGATTAAGAACTTCAATCTAGAGAGGGGAAAATTTTACATATAGCATTTCACTGAGTTTCATAAATAAATTTTGAAAAGTATGTGCTTCCCAAAGGTATTGCAGACAGCACACATATAAAAGGTCAGATTTTCTTTGTATCACCTGACAAAACTGGGAGACTGACCATCTTCTGAGAAAAACTGTAAGCAAGTTGTGTAATTGAAATGGCATTCTAATTACACACTTTATTCTTTTTGATTTGTTTAAAGCAAAGATTGTCTGGAGAAAAAAAGAAAGAAGGGATTAAACACTACCTAAGTATGGGACTTTTTTAAAACAGTCTAGAATTCTACAGCTCATTTCTGTTTCATTCTTTTTAAACTAATTTTTACAAAAGTATTAGGTAAGTCATCTGTTGTGAAACAGAATTCTTGTTACTAGGTATGCAAATTATCCAAGCAAGACTTTTTCAGGCTATACAATTAACACTGGATTCTCTGTAACACTTCAATCCCTTGCCTGTGTGAAAAATCCACAAGTATCTACTAATACCACAGGGGGTTTATTTCATGATGTATCTTGTCTTTAAGAAAACAGAGTAACTGCCAACTCACTACAACTACAAATACCTTAGAATAAATAAGGTAAGAAATACTTGGCCTAACCACTCAAAGAAAAACCTGACCTTGACAACTTCAAAAAGTGAAACATTTACTCCCCACTAGGAATTCTGTAAACTATCCAGGTTCAGTAAGATTTTCAGAGGACCTTGAAAGAGGTTAAATTTCCAAAGCTTATTGAAATTCAGTGGCATCTCTGGCTTTAACTTATTTTGAAATCTCAGCTGACAGCTTCACTTGATAAAGGAAGACAAACCCAGACATAACCAACAGGTATCCATTTACAATGAAACTGCCACAAAAATATTAAATTTTTACCGGTGGAGTGCTGAAAATATAGAAGGATGAACCCTTCAGTGCCAGAAACTTGAATTTGTAGAGCTGAGATGAATCAGTTCCTTCAAGTCTCTCATTTACCCATCCCATATGTATGACCTGTAAAAGAAAATCACTGAAAATTAAAGCTCTATTTTAAGTGGATCATAAGAGTGGTTTTATTAGAATGGGATGCATCATACCCTTCACATTTGCCTTCCCACCACTGCCCACTACATATTCTTGAGGCATATAGTATCATGCCAGTGTGTCAGAAGTCCCTGAAAAGAATTAAATTTACAGTACTGGTAGTCTGAATCTTATCTGAAATAATCATAGTTTTAAAAGCCATCTATGTATCTCAAAGCAGACTCTCACTTGAGCCAGCAGAAACCTATGTGTACAGAAGTATATAGATATATTAAATCAAACAGCTTTCTCTAGGTTCATGTTTGCCACTGTTAACAAAGTCTTTGCCACACTTACTCTCTTTCAGAGTATATACACTTTTTCATATACACTTTGTCTAGGTTCTTGTAGAATTAGATGTCAAGTTCAGTGGTTACAAAACTATCACTGTTACAATACATGCCTTTATTGTCCAGAAATTAATGCTAAGAAAAAAACAAAATTAAGAAGTAAAACTGCATGCTTCCTCTTTAAGGTAAATGCAAATTTATAAAGGAATAATGTCATAGTGTGGTAGCAGAATATAGTGAATATAGTTACCGACAAAAAATAACAAGTGAAAAACATTCTAGGCTCCATTTGGCACACATTAAAAGGAAAATATTGCTCTTGAAACAGGTATTTAAATCTAGACTGAGTCACCAATCTGAACATACAATTCTTGCTGATAAGCTTGCTTATTTTCAATTAAGGCTACACCTACAGGCAGTAATGATTTACACAGGGGCAGAAATGTCAAAGCACTAGCTAATAGTATAGACGAATGCTTATACTAATATATCATGAAAACCTCACACATTGTTTTCTAACGTTGGTATTTAGTGTCTCAGTTATGTCTCTTATCAATCAATTTATCAGTAAATGAATAATAAATCGATGTGTTGAGCCAGACAACCCTTCTCTATACTCCATTAACATTTTAAGGAGATCTAAGAAACAGCACAATAAATACAGTAGCCCTTTCAGTTCTTGATTTGCTATTCTGTAAATTTAATAACTTTCACTAAAAGACTGTTTCTATAGCAGTCAGTAAGTGTTGAAACAGGATATTCAGAAACCTCATCACTTTAACAAAATATACTATATTATTGTTGATATTGTATTACAAATTATATTATTTATTTAGTTTATCAGGGTGGTAATGTAATATCAAATAATACAAACAAAAAGAATGACCAATACTATATTTTCCTTTACATTCATAAAGTCATGGTTGCTGACTTGCAAACTGACACCACTTATTATGGCAACCTAAAAAGTAAGTGCTAATGAATGTGAAAGAGGAAGAGGAAAAGACTAAGCAGAAGACATTTAAAAAGATAAAGAATTTATTAAGAAAAAAAAGAAACAGCAGAAATTAAAATGAAAATAACAAAAACAAGTACACTATACAACTTTACAAAGAGAGGAAAATCAATTATGAAATATCAGGGAGAAAAAATTTAAAGAAAAGAAAATTTCAAATGTATATTTGCCTATAAACATATAAAGTCCCCAGAAAGTAAAGAATGAAAATAAAAGAATTATATTTATCAGAATCAGTTTGATTAACTTATATTAACTTATACATATACTGATAAAATAATAAAATTATGTATCTTTTTATAGATAAATTAAAAATATATAATTTTTTTTATTTCTTTCCACACAACTTTCTTATTTACTGGTTTATTTAATGGTTGTTTAGACCACAGAAATGAAGAAATAATAATTATTCAGTTCCACAAAGGCAAACAAGAGTTGGTACTCAATAACCCTTAATAATAAGCTGTTCATAGATGGGTTATGGAGATTTTAATTGGATCTTAGTATGTGGGTAGGAATATTAGTCTTGGGATAAAAACTGGTCAGTTATTTGGATCAAAGCCTTCCATTTGAAGTGTTAAGGAGTGCTCATAAAGCTTAACAATACAAACTGTCTCATTCTCAGCATTGCTTTCACTGCTATTCAAAGCTACATGGAAAACTACCCTTATACCATTGATGTATTGTTAAGTTTCTATATTATACCACGTTTTATATGTTCTACCACACTTTCCAAAAGTTCCTGTAGGAAGAAAATGAGCAATGGCATTCATTATACGGAAATAAAACAAGTCACTAACAAAACATAATCCAATCATAGCAGATAAATGAAAGTTCTTATTTGCACCTATTGATTTTCTACAGGAATAGAGCATCTAGGTACTGCAATGACTAGAAACCTAACATGTATTAAATTTAATAAAGCAGTCAGTAAATTTCGTATATAGTACTTTTAGTTAAATAGCTATTAAAAGTAAATGACGCAAAACACTCCAAAGGGAACTGAAGAAAAAATCAAGTAGATCTCTATGTATGACACGTCAAAACAGACTTGGGTACACTTACATAATTAAAGTGGGATAAGAAGCTACAAGAGATGCCAGTTTGACCTGAAAGTTAACCACCTGTGTCGTACCATGAGGCACAGTGGAACAATAACAAATTAAGAAAGCAAAGAGAAGTACATCTTGAGGTAGCTGTAGCAATTTTTTTTGGTTTTATTTTTTTTCCAAAGTGAGTGGTATATGGGATATTTTGAAAGGTACAGATACTGGGGGTAGAAGGGAAGGCAAGCAGTCATTTCACATACATAAAGCCTAACTAAAAATAAAATAAAAATTAAAATAGAATTGGAATGCTGTAAGTTTTAATATTTTACATTAATGTTTTCCATTGTATATCAGTTGCATTCAGCTATGTCCAAATGGCTACTCTTTAAAGTGTAACGTTTTAGAGAGCAAGCTATAGAGGAACTTAAAAATTATGACACTCAAGTGTTTTATGTGCTTTAGCTCAAGAACGAAATTTGTAACTCCAAGTGAGGCACGGTTTGAACACCACAAATGGCAACATGTGTACTCATCTGAAGGGAACTATGAAGACAGGTATGTATCTGAATTCATGAGTCATCACAGCCATTGTCTGCCTGCACAAAATTTGTATTCTGAGTCCTTCTGGGTAGAAATAATAGTTTCTACTCTTTGCTTGTTTTAACAAGGAGGCTGGTAAATTGGACCTGATATTGCTCACCTTTCTTCATTATAGCCTTCTTATTCAAGTCAAGATCCAGAGCACAAAACTCTCTCTTGAAGACAGGTACCGCCAGTAAGTTACCTCACTGGTTATGCATTCTCATATTACACTTGGTCAGCAGCAGTATTTGTGCAGCAGGAACGAACCAAACCAAATAAAAATGGAATACTCAGGTCCTTCACTACTTTCTTTCTTTTTGGCTTAAACATCTGCTCTATATTTTAACAATATTACAACA
Organism: Myiozetetes cayanensis; assembly: GCF_022539395.1. NCBI lineage: Eukaryota > Metazoa > Chordata > Aves > Passeriformes > Tyrannidae > Myiozetetes > Myiozetetes cayanensis. The sequence goes on along the minus strand of NW_026087411.1, from coordinate 96,161,474 downwards.
ACAATAGTATACATCTAGCAAGCAGAAATTAAAAAAGAAACAATTTCAAACTGTAGCTTCTTACCTCACTGCATATTAGCTGACCAGAGGTAAAAAGTTTAAGTGTTTTAAAGAGGTACTCCTTCTGTTAGAGTAAGTTTTTTCAATTGAGGACCTGAGGTCCCAGAAAAAGTCTCTGAAGCAGACCAAGACAATTTCATTAAGAATTGAAAAACTGACCTCACATACAAACAAAGTTAAAACAACTACCAAGGAAGATAGTTCTATCTCTGTGGTCTCTTTACGCTTAAAGGAATTTAGTCCTGCTCCCTTTCTACAGGTGTAAATTGTAAAATTATGGTCTGCAAAAAATCTAACTTTCCCAGATTAACAATTAGGATAAACTAATTGTATTGCTACATGTTATATTTTTAAAAACATTTTAATCTATTTCTAGAAAGCAAAAAGCCAACAGCAACAAAAAAAAACCAAACAAAAAACCAAATAAAACCCCCTCTAACCAAACAAAAAAAATGTCCCCCCAAAAAACTGAACAACCAAAACAAACAAACAAACAGATAATCCTGTAAACTGGAGGTGTAGGGAGTTTTTTATATGCTGCAGGATGAAGCCAGGCAAACAGAGTTGAAAGGAGGCTTCTGAGAAACGTAGTACTCTGAGTATAAAATTATCATTCCTGAATATTTCTTTTATACCTCTATGTCTTTCAACCTGCCCACAGGGACCTCTGGTCAATACCTTTTTGGAAACATAGTGCACAAAATCAGAATAAGTATTCCTGCCAAAGTCTTATACAGCAAAAGGAATGCTTAGCATGTCTTACAGTAACTCATTTGAGTACAGCCCACAATGTTTGCCTCTTTCTCAAAAACCACAAAGGAGACATGGTTGTTACCGCAGGAAGGTAAAACCCAGCCCTGGCCTGATGTTAAACTGACAAGGCAACAATGTGAGAAACTGCTGGACACTGCACACAACATGAAGGGAAAAGTTGGCTGGTTAGCCTACAGCTATACTAATACAGCAATAAGGGGATAAACGAGCAGGTGAAATATACAACAAGGAGATCAAGAATGGGTGAAGAATGTCACAAGATAATGAAAAGGGTGACTGCTTTATGGAGAGTTTTGGTGATATCACAGATTAAGGCTGAAATAACCAAATAAGCACATAAGAAGGAGAAAAAATAAGGGCCAATGGAGAAGCAGTAAAGTGTGGGTGGGTTCCTTATTTGGGAGGGGGAAAAAGGAATATAAGGTAAACCAACAGAATGTAGGTTTTTGGGATCTCAGTTGATCAGCCCTGTACCTGATTATCACAGACTGATGTAATAATAAATCATAATAATGATTGATAACAATGAATCTGTTGTTTTTCTTATTATCTCTATTTGACTGGCTTCTGCAGATGGAGGTATCTGAGATAACCTCTCTAAGTTCTAGTAAGAAACCGAGGATGGACCAAACCTTCCTAAAAGAATTTACACTCCCAGATATCTTTCAAGCATTTTCCGGTGACAACTTCCTTAATTTTTCCCAGTCTCTCACGCATACTTGATTATTCTTGCATATATGCTGCATCCTAACCCGCTTCATCCCTCTTTTTCAGAGTCATTCTCGAATATGTCAAAATCATTCATATGTCTAACACCATATTTTAAAGCTTAATGTCTGCAAAATTAGTAGGCTTACTTTTGCTAATGCATCATAAAGGCAGTATTCAGAGGAACTGGATCCAGGTCAGACCTCTCCAGTACTTCCAGGTAATATGTCAGTTTTGAAAATGAACCATTTATACTTACTATTGGATTATCCAACAAAATCTGTACAACTAAATCCGTATAATACTGTTTAAAATATTGCAATGTCGAATTGTCATAAACCTTGCTGGAATCTAGATATGTTGCAGCACACATCCACAAGAGAAGTTACATGATCACAGGAGAAAATTAGATTGGTTGACACTACTTATTATTGACAAATCCTGCAGGGTGGTTATTCATTTGTTATCTTGCTGCTCCATACAGGTATTTTGTTTTATTTCAAATTTCTTTTTTTCTGTTTCGTTTTTTCAAAACTGAGTCCCAAATTTACCTGCCTACCGATAATACAGAATAAAGTGTTTTCAAATTTCTAGAGTATTATAATAAATTACACCAAGCAGAATCAAAAGTTACAATGCGTAGATGCTGTGTGTTTCATCATCAACACAGGTTACATAGACACTTAGCACCCAAGTTTCAGCAGTGGTACTTACTTAAACCGTTCACATTTGTGTAATCCCTACATATTTCTTGAAACCTTGTAGTCCTTGACAAGGACTAACTAGCATGACATGTCCTGGGATAACTGGAGGTTTCCAAACAATTCCGATGGAGAGTATGGGATTTTAGCACTATTGGGAATAGTTTCTAATAGGCAGTTTGAATGCAGACACCCTGCTTTGGTGGATGAAAAGAATTTAAAAGTGTGGAATTAGCTAGACCATGACAATTAGCTTCATGACCTGGTACCATTTATTTTAACAGTATAAACATATTAATAATAACTACAAGTACTTCTACCTTTCCTTACCTCTAAATTTGAATCACAGACATAGGACAAAGTCATAGAACTCTAGAATACCCTGAATTGGAAGGGATCCATAAGGATCATTGAAGTCCAACTTACGGCCTGGCACAGGACCACCCCAAGAATCACACCATGTTTGTTTGACATTTTTTGGCAAAGAGGCACCTTAATACAGCTGATTTAGACCCAAGAACCAGTATCTTAGTCCTTTCTGATTTTCCTTATTTAGATGCCTACAGAATTCATCATGTTCTGGAGATTCAGTTTTCATTAAAACCAGTCAGGGGCAATATGAAAAAAAAAGAAAGCCCAATTTAGCAAAGTAATTTTTTATGTTCTTGATGACCCTGAATCCTAGGTTGCTAATGTCCTATGAAAAAATAATCTAAATGAAACCTATCCACATCCAACCTTGTCCCTTTATGAATGATTAAGCTGGACTCTAAAAGCAATGAAGAAAACTCACCACAGGTGACACATTAATGAAACTCTGTTTAATTCTTCAGGAAGGTCCATGCTCAAAAGCAAAGATAAATTTGCAGTTATCACCAATTTTACTTCAAGGCAGCTCTTCAAGTGACCTTCAATCTCTTAAGGTTATCCTTTCTCTAAATTTTAAATCAATTGCATTAATAAGAGCTATTCAGGTCTGGGCAAACATTATGTAACTGACATTAATAGGCTGCATTAATCTAGGACATAACAAGACCTCTTCTGCTTTCAGTTACTTTTGCCAAGTTTTATATGACACCTTTGTGATATATATATCTGAAAGATTCATAATTTGGTTGCTTTTAAAGCAAATTTTCACAGGACCTATACATTTTTGATAGTTCACGTTTGCTCCTTCAATATTTATGTTTTATTTCTTTGACCTGCCCAAATTCATTATATTCTTTCTCAGTTTTTGGCAGAGAAAAATCCAATGTTTTTTGCTATCAGTTCTATCTTAAATTTCAACCTCTGAAATTAGGGTCCTAATTGTATCGTGCCTTTTATTTATATTTGGAATAGAAATAGCGGGATAAATTTGTATCACCTAAATTTAGGCACCTACTTTAGATGATATGCTACGAGGCAAGTCAAGACAGCAAGAGTGGCTCCTATAAAGGATGATTTAAAGCACCGATATCAAGTTTCACATTTTAACAGCTCTCTGGAACAGAATAATTTTCTGCACTGAATATCTAGGCAGTTTATGGAGACTAGCCTGTTTATTTAGGAAATCAAACTATGTAGCTAGTGATAGGTTGTATGACTGTCCTCAATACTTCTTAAAAATTGAGGAAGAGTGTGTCTTCCTTTTTTCAACTAAACTCATTATGTGTGCCCAAATTGATAAGAAAAAACTTTTAATTGTTACTAAAGTACTTGCCGTAGACAGTTCATGCAACAAAAGATATCCAAATTAAATACCTTTTCCCCTGGCACTCATAATCACCTGTTTTTCATATCAGTTTAATTAATAATTAAAATCCAGGGCAAAGAAAGTAATTAAATCATAGAATTATAGAATATTTGGGGCTGGAAGTGAGCTTTAAATGTCCTTTAGGTCAACCCCACTGCAATAAGCAGGGACACCTTCAACTAGATCAGATTGCTCAGAGACTAATCTGACCTTGAATGTTTCCAGGGATGGGGCATCCACGGCCTCTCCAGGAAACCTGTGCCAGGGCTTTAGCACCCTCAGTGTGAAAAAACTTCTTCCTAACTTCAGACTTCTAATCTGAATCAATCCTCTTTCAGTTTAAAATTATTACCCCTTGTCCTATTACAACAGCTCTTGCTAAATAGTTTGTCCAAATCATTCTTTTAGGCCCCCTTTCACATACTGAAAAGCTGCAGTAAGGTCACCCTGGAGCCTTCTCTTCTCCAGGATAAACAGCCTCCCCTCTTTCAGTCTTTCCTATAGGAGAGGTGTTCCATCCTTTTGACCATCTTTGTGGCCCTCCTTTGGATCTGTTAGAACTGATCCATGTCCTTGAACAGGATGCAGCACTCCAGGTGTGGGTCTCGAGAGCAGAGCAGAGGAGCAGAATCACCTCCCCTGATCTAATGGCACTCTATTTTAGATGCAGCCCAGGACATGCTTGGCTTTCTGGGCTGCAAGTGCACATTGCTGGGTCATGCCCAGCCTCTCATTCACCAGCATCCCCAATTTCTTCTTGGCAGGGCTGCTCTCAATCTATTCAGTCCCCAGCCCGTATTGCTACTGGCAATTAATTACCTCGACTCAGGTACAGGACCTGCCATTGGGTTTTTTTGAACACCCTGAAGTTCCCACTGACCCACTTTTCAAGCTTGTCCAGGTCCTTCTGGATGGCATTGACTACTCTCCACTGGATCCAACCATCCAACAAATTCCTTATCAACTGGACAGTCCACCCATCAAATCCATTTCCCTCCAATTTAGACAGAAGGATGTTGTGGGGGATCATGTCAAAGGCATTACAGAAGTCCAGATAAATGGCATCTGTAGCCCTTCCTTGTTCCCTGATGCGATCACCCCACCATAGAAGGCTATAGGGTTGGTCAGGCAGGACTTGCCCTCGGTGAAGGCATGATGGTTGTCTCAAATCACCTCCCTGTCCTCCAAGTGTTTTAATACAGCTTCTAGGAGGATCTGCTCCATGATCTTCCCAAGAACAGAGGCTGACATATTTCCTGGGTTCCTCCTTTATATCCTGCTTAAAAATCGGTGCAATGTTTCCCTTTTTCAGTCACCTGGGAATCCACCCTACTGCCATGAAATTTCAGGTATCATGGAGAGTGATTTGGCAACTAAATCAGCCAATTCTCTCAGGACTCTGGGGTGCATCTCATCAGGTCCTGTAGACTTATGTATGTTCAGTTTCCTCAAGTGGTCATGAACCTGATCCTTCTTACAGTGGGAGGGACTTTGCTCTCCCATTCCCCACCTTGCAGCCCATCCTCTTGCAAGGTGTCAGAAGAGAGATTTCCAATGAAGACTAAATGCTAAATTCTTATACAGAATAGGTATTTATTTTGGTTTTAGGGGTAACTCGATTATCTACTATACATAGAATTGAAGTCTGTTGTGGGTTTTGAGGTATATTTTTTCAAAGGATTAACCCAAATATAAGAAAACAGTTTCCTGTGTAAGAAAATGTCAATGCTTAAATATTTTAATAACTTCTGGAAAAGCCTATATATGTCCAAGTACTTTGTACAAATAAGATGATGAAATAGTGACATGTGAAAGAGTATTCAATATGTCAAATTAATAAATATTTATTTGATCCTGATATGAAGAATTTTTTGACTCAGTCTTTGACTTCTATAATAAAAATTCCATAATTGATTTCTGCAGTCAAATGCTATAAAAGGCACCTTCTCTATTTTTCACTTCTATAATCTACAAACCCAGCATTTTTGAAAACAGCCAGAATTAGGCTCTGTGTTCTTGAGTAATAATGCTAGATTGATGCAATGAAAGCAGATGTAAGAGAAACTCATTAGTTTTATAATGCAAACTTCAGACTACTTTCCAGAATTAATTAATTAGTCTGGAAAATCCTTCTATTACATTTTAAAAAGCACTGTTACAGGAAGTAAGAATGCTTTCCAAAGCAGTCAATTAATCTGATTTTGGGACATTTGCCTAGTTGGCGTAGAAGAAATATATCAACAGACTCCTGAACTCCAAAAATCACAGACGAACAAACACAGTCTGCATAGCCTGATACATGTCAAACAGATTGGATTTGGAATTCACTCCTTGGCTATCAGTGCACATAGAATCATTGAATCATAGAATTAACTGGGTTGGAAGAGACCTGATACAAATTGAGAGCTAACAGATTCATTACTGCAGTGTTGCATGCAAACATACACTACGCTTTCCAAGACCTGGCTGGGAGTTCCACTGTTCCCCTCTCATGTATTTCATGGTTCTATATAATCCAGCTTTTAGGTTTACAGTGAAAGATTCTACTCATAACTGTGGATTAGTAAGAATAGTAATAATCTGCTGTATTGCATAGGCAATTTCAGAATTTCAAACCATAGTTTTATAATTTTAAAACAGACTAGATACGCATATGCAAGCTCTACAAATTTTCCAACAATGTAATAATGAGAATTAAAAAAAAAAAGGATAATCTAATAGAAGTCTTACCTGGTCTGATGGAGAACAGCATTTATTTGCCATTTTCATCTATGACAGAGATGGAAGAACACACAGAGTTATTTATATGCTGAAGAGTTTCTGTGATGCAATTAGCATTGATTGACTTAGTTATGGAATATAGTATTAATAGTTCAAAATTATATTTGTTAGAAATTTAATCATTCAGTGCTTAAATACTAGAGTTTTATTATTATACTGAATTTTGAAAAACAAGATTTGAAAGACAAAAGCCTTTTATCAGAGTTTTCATTAAATCATTCATAAAGATTTGCATGTATGACTTTAACTTTGCCACTCTGAGCGAAAATATTGTACTGTACTGTAGACACCTCACTCAGTTAAACAATTGCTTAAGTAGATTTACAAATGAGGTCTGTGATTAAGTACTTGCAAAACGAAGACAACAGAGTCTAAGATGTGTTGAAGATGAAAGTAAAATAGTATGGGCTTTCCATTTAGTTTGCTCTTCAAGGTAAAGTTACATCTCTCTCTTTTTCTCTTTGTTTAGGCAAAGAAGAGTTTTGTTCATTTTGGCTTTTCTCTGGCAATCATAGTTTGCACAGATGAGTGGTAGACAAACCCTGACATATATTCCCTTCTTTAAAGTGTAACACTTCAAAGTGCAATATTGGTAAGTGTAAATAAGAATCTAGAAAGAAATAGATTAGACTAGAAAAACAGACTCCCCTATATACAATGAGTAAGTTGAAAATTGTCCTAGAGTTGATGAGTACTTCCAAAGGACCTTGTTGTCAAAAAGCCTGTTTTAGAAGAAATGAAAGGCTTGTGATAAGAAAACCAAAACCTATACATATGGAAAACTATGACTGCCACAGGAAATGAGCAGTATAGTAGGTTCAGATGGGCCTGGAAAAAAAGTGTGTGTGAGACTGGCCATGCAGGTTTTTCTGCAAAATGAGGGTAGAGTATTGTGAAGTGCTACCTCATAAGCAGTTCAGCTTCCCATTGGTAAGGGCAAGAAGGAATAATGCCTTGGACTCCACAGCTATTCACTGCACAGTCTTAGCTCACTCCCTATTCAAAGCAGGGATGGCTGCAGCCCTGATGTAACTGTGGGGAGAGGAAAGATCTTCTATATCATATTATGTCCCTATGACATGGACCTGAGAAGTATGTACTCTCCACCCAGGCACCAAATGTTCTCTACATGCCACCACAGCTGGTGCAGAGAGACAGGAATGTGATACACTTACCTTGCTGGCAGTGCATAGGTTCTCAGCACTGCAGTACAGTAACAGGAGCTGAAGACAGCAGGGGAACTAAAACAAAAAACCTGGATCTGCAAAGACTGCAGGGAACTTTAAAAAGGAGCTATTAAACAAATTGTAATTCCTATACTCTGTTCTGAATGGATACATACAGGTCAGGAACAGACTGGGGATTAAACAGTTCAGAATCCTTTACCTAAATCTAAATACCTCCCAGGCTGGGATTTATCTCACATATAATACACCTATATTCTCTTTCCAGACAACAGTGAGAGTGAAGGATCTTGACAAGCAACTATTTTTTTAACTAGCTATAATAGTAATTAACTATTATTAACTCAACTGCAATACAGAATATCACTCAGATACGTGTTTAGGTGAAGGAATAAAAGAGAAGGTTTGCACAGTATAAGTTAAACGATTAAAAAAGCTGTAAAAGGTATTAATATGATCTGGATTAATAAACCTACTTCGATGCCAAATTTTGGGTTTCTACAATCCTTCAATGAAATTGCTTAAATGATTTATAAAAACATAAATAATTTTTAAAGTGGAACAAGTGCATCATAACTTGTTCTCTTATCTGCTTATGAGATATTTATTTATGAATTTTTTTTTTTTAAATAAGATGACTAGAATATGCTGGGGAAAAATACAAAACCTTGAGACAGTTACAAACATAAGAAATAAGTCTCTATAATGTAGATGAACTGGTAGCATTACCTTTCGGTGCTTCTACCCATTATGACTACATTAATGTTTGGTGCCATATTTTAAAGAAAAAAAGCTGCACATATCTAATAACTGGCAATTTGAATGCTGCAAAATAGAGAGAGAAATATATATTATCCCAAAAAATCTCTCCTAAAAAATCATCTCCATCACAAATTGTCACTTCAGCCTACAAAGAACCCTCCCTCTAAAGAAATTAAGAACAGCAGCAGTGAGAAGCACATGCAGATTAACTTGTTTCCTGTGCTTCTTGTTTCATCATGGAATATTCACCGACAGTTTCTGTTACCTCTCTTCCCTCAGTTTCTTCAATTGCACCTCCTTCTGCGAGCAAAGAAATGCATGAAGAAATAAATCTGAGATGCTGATTCACCTCTATTTATTTCTGCCAAACGTAAATGGGAAGAGCTTTGAGAACATTGAAACTGGGGATTGAATCACAAAGGAAGATGACAGGGTAGTTTCATGCTGGTAGAAAAGTATGTGAAAAAAATCAGAATATGAACAGAGAGATGAATAATTTGGAGCGAGTGTCCTCAGAAAAAAAATGTAATGCATGCTGCTTGCAAAGCCAATTGTTACTAGGAGATTTTCTGAGCTAAGCATACAAAACATGTGTCAGTAAGGAGGGCTGAACAGATGCCCTTACATTTTTCTCCATGTTGCTGTACTTCCTGTGCTCCTCTGTCATCTAAGAACTAACTCTGTCCAGGCTGGTACCAGAATCATTAGTTCTCATCTACCAAGTACCACTTTCTAAATATGCTAACACACAGGGGCAGAAGCCTTATGCAGTGACAACTCCTCACACCTTCACTGTTGAAAGATGACTCCTCCTTTACACTTGATCCCCAGAGAGCTTGCCTTTGTATAGAAGTTAGATGTTTCAGTACTTCAAAAGAGTAGTCTGACATTAGCAGAAGTGTCACATTGTGGAAGAGCTATTTTTGTACTACCTACATTAGGACTGTCTTCTGACAAAGAGGTGCCAGTTGCTGAACGAAACTATATTAGGGTAAAACAAAAAACCATGAAGTATATTAGGATAAAATGATACAGGAAAGATTGTGTGCAGTGCAAGAAAACAATCTGTATTAGAAGCTCTTTAAGAACTAAAATTCTAAAAGAAATTATTCAAAATTTTATGCAAATATGTAGGACAAAGGATATATATAAGAGTAGCATGAATATGCACAGATTAATTAAGAAAGATTGAGGTGCAGGAAAGCTTGCTAAAGTCATGAAACAAGTACCAGCAAAACAAAATCTAAAAAATGTGTGGAAGTAAAATGTGAACAATGGATAATATTGCTTCAAAACTTAGTAATAGGTCGGGTAAGAATGCTGACATCATGCCAAATGTATCATCAAGAAGGTCCATTGTGACTATGTATCTAATAATTAATTTCCATACAGAGATGATGGCATAGGACAGAACAGGAAATGACTAATTTAAATATTTGGAGAAGTGACTAAATTTAGAGTCAGCAAAGACTCATGAAAATAACCCATAACTAGATAAGGAAGTATCTGGATTTCTGAATGAGTAGTGATTATCTTCAGATACTCCTGGAGAATGGGAGAGACACTGTACAGAAGTGGAAAAGTGCAGAAACAGTGAAGAGCTCTGAAGGAATTACAGATCCATTCCCTAATGTCAATTTCTGAGGTATGACAAGAAAAGAAGGATTCTGTGAAATGGTAGTACTAAGGTACTAAAAAGCATTCAAAATGGACTTTCAAGAAGCCTAATACAAAGGCTTTGCCCTAAACACTGTGGACAGTGGTCTGTGTCCTCTGGCTGCCCAGAGGCAGCAAGTGCTCTCCAGTGCTCTCCTGTTGTAAACTGCTGCACTCCAGCCTCACGATCCTCATCTTAAAAATGGTTTGCCATAAAAGCGATTCTCGCTTATTATTACATCTCCTGTTCTGATACTCAGTAATCAAAATAATGCTCTGGCTGGACCTTTCCGGTTGTACCACAGGTTGCACACCTAAGAAAGTCCATTAAGTCCAAGCAAAAAGTTTATGTGCTTCTTATCTGAGCTACACAGAGTTTACTCTATAACATAGAGTTTACTCTGTAACTCATCAAAAACACAAAAAATGGGAATTCACCTGTTCACGACATTCATGACTGGTATTTCTCAAACCTTTCCTAGGAACGTTTATATTACAACCAGATGGACTACTTTGTTTACAAAATTCACTATTGTAATAGATAAGGGAGAAGACCAATGAAACTACTCACACAGGTCCCACCACAGTGAAGATACTATGTCAGGACATGTATTACTGCAGATAGTGCCTTTGAAACAAACAGACTAGCATGCTATGATAATAAAAGCTCATTGCATTTATAGCCACTTTTTATTGTCCTATTCACTTATATCCTTGGACTGGCTGTTATTCAGTTCATTTCATTAAAAAGAAAACCGAACTGTCTTAGTAACTATGAACTGGAATTGCTCTAAAATATTACTATGCACTTTCTTAGAATTGTAAAATAATAATATTGTGTACATGATGTAAATCACTAAACAGAGATTAATTATAAAGAATGCATCATAAGCAAAAATGATTTTGTCAAAGAGATTGCTTAAGCAATTGAATATTTTAAAAGATTTAATGGAATAAATGAACTATTGTGATTAAATAGGATTCCACGGAACTTTTGATGACTAGAAAATAAATTAAATTTAAATCTCTGTTAACCAAAGGTTTATATTGAAATCCAATAGGCAAAATTCTACGCAATATAATCTGAAGAACTAAGAAACAGTTCATCTAGAGTACAAAGCATAAATTAAAGTCATGCTACTAAATTTAATTTATAAAAGACATTACAGATTCAACATATTTAAGAAAAAAATATTTAAACCTCTACAGGCAATTCTTTCAGGGATAACAGTGCTTTTATTTTTATATTTTCAACACTGATTTTTACCATTTCTTAAAGGCAAATATATTTTCAATATTGTACATTATCTAGTTCCCTATTTAACTTTATGGTTCATTCCAAAATCCTCAATAGTTTTTAGCTGTTCTTTGTTGTAATAATAACGTGCTGTCCAAATAGCAATTTTCTGTTTCACCTGGGATTAGATAATACTTCTGCTTGCAACAGAAAATGTTACTTATTAATTCACAGGAATAACTTAAAATAGCATAAGCACCTTTATACTTCTAGGGAGAAAGGAGAAAGATGGAATAATATGACCTTAAATAAACCAACTCTTAGACAACTTAGAGAGGTAAAAATAATGTCTCCCAGTAAGCATCTGTAAATCACCCTTCACTAGCTATGGAATTTTCACATGCCTACTTCAAAATCAACAAATGTTAATCTCAAGCACAGTTTAATTATAAAAATGTAAAAATTATACATTTGGTCATGTCTAAAGCTCTGTGAAATTACCACTATGGATAAACATTTTGCCTAAAAAGTCTTAAAAATAATAAATGCAATGTTTTTCTACTACTCTCTGTTCTATGATAACACTGCAAGTCCTGGGAACTTCATGATAGTTGTGATCAGACAACCTCTCCCTGATTTTCCTTTCTCCTTTTTCTCTTCAAACACAAGCACTTTATATATTGCCTCTTATATGTGAATTGTTTTCTACCCTTTGAAAACTAGAAATAATTTTACAATAGCATAGACAAGAAAATATGCAGAAAGTAACATACATTTTGAAGTGTCAAATCACTGATGTTAGTTGACATTGCTCTCAGCCAGTCAGCACTCTCCTGGGCTGTATAAAACTGAAGTATCCCAGTACTAACTCCATCAAGCGCCAGCACTTCAAATGCATTAGATCTGCAGTAAGAAGAAATATCCATAAAGGAAGATACATCAGTTTTCTGAAGCTGCCCAATATATATCAGTGTTCAAGTGATTTTTATGCCTTTTGACAAGTTTTGCGTGTTTATTTTACAAATCAAAAGAAAAGCAACAAAAAGAAGAATAAGAATGGGCAGTAGCAGGAACAACAGATACAATAAGTACTTTCTCTGTACCAGCATGCATGTGTTGATGATAATTTACTTCCCCTGAGTACACATATTACATTCATAATTGCCGAACTTAAGGTAGTGGATTCAGAAAGTATGCATTAGATCTTTTTGAACAAACATAAATTTTTTTTAAACCGAATTGCCAATTTTCTTCCTTGCACTTTAGCTTCATTTACTAGGAATGTACAAAAATGCAAAGAAATGTATTCCCAACATTCATTTCTTGGTTTGTAGTATTTTTCTACATATCATTCAAGGCAATGTTTTCTTTACGCTCTTTTATGACATAGGAATTTGAAAATTGTTCTTAGAAGTTTCTTTAAGTATTTTTTGTTAAACAAATTTCTCAAAACAGCATTGATACATGGGAATGTGCAATTGCATTTTATTAACTTTTAATGTAACTTTCACATGTTTATAGCATCTTTACTCTGCAACTGCCAATGGCTTCCTTACTATCTGCAGTAAGCTATGTATTGTGTATGTACCTCTGAAACCCCCTGCATTTGGTTGCTGCTGGGATATGCTTTTTTTACTACAAGATTTTTCAATAGGAACAACAAAAGCTCATTAAGTAGTTGCATGGAAGTACACTGATCTAAATGTAAAAAAGTTGCAGTAACTAAACTTCAGAAAGATTCATAGATTATTTAAATGCCTATGACTGTCAGGAGAATTACATTTTAGTCATGCTATTGTGAAAGACAATTACAATTATCTGAATGATTGTCTATGTTTGTTGTGTATATAATATGGAGAATATTACTGCTACCTTCTACACTTACACATTAGATATTTATACTTATAGCTGCGTTGCTTCATTTTTGGTACTAACTTAGAAGAAAGCCAACTACTGAATCCAAAATACTGCTCTATGAAGTTGCTGAGTTTTCCTAGGGTTCTCTGATCTAAGGTGGAGTCTTCTACTGCTTAATCCACAATATATGTCAACATAATCATTCAAAATGACACACAGAAGTTCACACGCAGTTATTCATTCAGGACTTAGTGAAAAAGTTTTTTAACTAACCTTTGTCATTTGTAAGGATTTCAATGGTGAACGAGAATATTGAACTCTATTACTTGCCAAAAAAGGTAACATCACATACAATCTTAATAAGAAAAAGTATCTCAATAGATATATATGACAGCGTTTACTGTTAAAAGAGTCATAAAGCATTATACTTGCTTTTTGCAAAAATTACATGCTTGGCCTGAAGACTTAAATATATATCAGCTGATTTCTTGTTTTACTTTCATGATTGAATTATCACGGTAACTACTAAAACCTGATGGCAATGGCACAATTCTGTCACTTTCATTTAGTAAATCTGTTTCACCTCAGAAAGAAAGAAAAGGTCAAAACAAATAATTTTATTGTCTTCAAGTAAACTGAGTCAATCACCTCTCAAGCACATTGTTCCTTTTACCTAAGGCTCTGACAAAGATCCCCAACAGCACTGTAATGAAATGACTTATGATATGATCTTGTCAGCATCCCACTGAGACAGTGAAAATCCCTATGCATTGATACACAGAGGAAGCTGGAAACAGACTTAATTTGGTGCTGTGAAGAGAAGCCACTCACAATAGCCAGCTTAGATAACCAATTCAAATATCAAAGCTAAGATGGTAAATCCTTACACAGTGAGAGGACAATCCTTGGAATGGGCTTTATCACTGAACGTGTGCTGAGCTGACTCCTGCTCCAAGGAGTGTCCACCAAGATCCCCAAGCCCTTCCTGCAGAGCTGTTCCCTTGCTCCAGCAGACTGACACCAGGACATCCTTCCCCAGGATCTCGGTCTGGTTCAAGGAATCTGATGTGCCAGTGGTGCTCAGCTGCCAGGCACATGGGACTGAGACCTTTGGGGCACTGCTCTCCCTACTGTGCTGACTTGGGCAGGAAGGTAGTATTACCTGAGAGCAGTTTAGTGCATTAAATGATATACGAAATGAAAGAGCTAAGGCTTTTCAAAGTAAATTATGCCAGCCATGAAGCCTGTGCCAGTAACACACTGATTTTACTCTCAACTCTCAACTTTAATCAACTTTACTATGATTATTTCTTGCCTTCAGTTTCACTAATTTCCCTCTGAAAATCCCATAATATATTGATATTGTTCTGAAAAGCATAGTGTGTAGAACGCTACTAGTAAAAACAAATATTCAAACTAAAAATAAAAGTTTACCAAAAGGAATCCTGAGGCTTTTAAGTGAAACGATCAATTCAAGTACTGAGATAGCACTGGAATTCAGGAGAAAATAAATCTGAGAGGCTTAAATGCCATGCCTTTCTCTCTACCATTTCCCCAAAACACAGAAAAGAAAAAAAATAAAGAGGTAGAGCAAAGCGCTGAGGAGCTTTCCATTTAATACCAAATAGTAAGTTTGAGAGGTCTCAAGATGCTGTAAAGTTGCTGTGGTTTTGGTTTAGGTTTTTTGGGGGGGTTGTTTAGTCTGTTTGTTTGGTTGGTTTTGTTTGCTTTCTGAGGCTACCATTTTAAAGACCATTTTAAAACATAGTCAGAGGAATTTGCCACCTCTTCCATTACAGCAGTTGTGGTACTGACTACTGCAACTTTAATCAGAAATGTATATTTTCATTTCCTAAATTCCAGAAATTTGTGTCAAATTAGCCTCACATATCTTGATTTCAGATTTGTCTCCCAGTCTGTAACTTTGTTTCCCTTAAGCATTTCTGCCAAGGAGCATGAGGCACTGTTTTCCATACTCGGTCTCTTACTATCTATCTCATTTTCGTGGTGAAATGATGAATGGACCTGCATTCCAGGTGTCTTCTGGGGTTTGTTTATGGCAGTAATTTCTTTTAGTAAAATAAACACTCTCTTTGTGAGAATGGCAGACAGAATAACAGATGAATATTGGCAGACTTCATGCTATCTTTTAGACATTGACACTTTTAAACAAGTAATGTTAATTAATATTAATAAAGCATATTTTGCCATACAAGTAGTTAGATACTTTAGAGGTGTCAAATTAAAAGATTGTTCTAAGATAAAATGTATTTTCAGTGCCAGATGAAATGGTAAAACTGAATTTTTACTTTACTGGAGGCTAAGAATTTCAGCAAAACATATTTTTAGATTTCTCAGTATCTGTGGCATGTGAAAACATCTCTCCATTAGAATTATATAGCTATTTTATTGTGTTTCCCCTATAAAAACCTAGACACATGTCTGACAGCAGCTGTTTTACCTGAAGTTTACTACCATGCTGATACAGACAGATAGATTTGATCTACTTTGCATCTTCCCAGGTCTTAAATCTGTATTCCTTCCTGTTTGTATGATTTCTTTGACGTCTGAGTTGAGTGTTTAATGCTTTTGTTCCAACATTTTTTCGTGGTTTGTTTATGGTACTATATGACCCTCTTGCTAGAATTTATATTTAAACTGAAATTTTATGGACTATGGGTGGATGTGAGTGGAAATTCTCCATAAAGAATTATCTGAATTACTTAATCTCTTTGAAATGTCATGTTAAAAATAATAGGATTGTGTGACATGTAAATGTCATATAGTCTCATACCTTAAACAATATTCAAATGTGCTCATATATCTGGATTATTAACAGAAACTACGTAGCTAAAAATATATCAAAGCATTAAACATAAACTTGGATTACATTTTATGTTTGTGGTTTTTTTGGGGAGCATTTTGCTTCCAGCATTGTAACTTTTGTTTATTACACTTAGAGCAATCAAATAAGATAACTGAAGTAACATAGACAGTATGCTTCTACAGAGATTTTCTAACTGATATGCCAAAAAACTGTGAGTGAGTACTCATTCAGGTTTTGTAACTCAGATTATGTTTAATTCCTAGATCTGTCTCAAAATGGTTTCTTCCACTTGTTAGTTTTCAATTTATTTACCTAATTAAGACATTTTGTTACCTTACTAAAATGTTAAATGGAAAATACAATCCTTCAGAAAGATTCTGTTAAAAAACAGTGAGTACATTAAAAAAATAAATCAACTGCACAATACTCTGTAGTAATTTCAGTGGCCAGAATAACAAGGAATAGAAACCAACTCCTAAATGTAATTAAGTTATTTAGTATGGGGATCATAGTTACATGGGCTCTTAGATACCAGGCCTGAATTACTTCCACTCAATTCTTCACTTTTCCATATTCTAAATAAGCATTTTTTCTTCAGTGTCTAAACTCATAATATTCAAGGGCTTATATTTACTGTACCTTCACTCAAAGCTCCAGTCAATACAGTGTATAAAAATTACTATACAGTACTACCAGTATCTGCTGTAAGGACTAAAAAGACTTATCTACATTTTCCCAAATAACAATTTAGACATTTCATAAGAAAACTGAAATGATGAATTACATCATTTGAGTTCTACATGAACTACAATGAATGAACTACATTTTCCACTTTCTATAAGACTACTTATCTTTACTTCTATATCTTAAATAAATCCCCCCACAAAACTTACTATGAACTACAAACTCTTTTGGCTGAGAAAGACCTACTGATCTCATTATTTCTCTGTTAAACTTACACCAGACTTATTGACCAACTCTATCCTCAACATGCAAAAAATATTTCCAACCACCAATTAAGCATATTCAGAGCAACAGTATTCCCACTGTATTTATTACCTTGCTTCTTACAGAGAAAAACTACACTGATGGATTGGTGAGAAGTGTAGAATAATAGAAGTAGTAATGCTGTATTATAAAGGCAATTGAATTAAAAAATTACTGAATTGATAAATAATCCAAAAGATTAATCAGCCTGCTGGATATAAATATTGAGATAGACTCCAATCATATCAACAATGTGACGTACACTAATTCAGGGTGATTTCACTAGTTAATACAATGTTTAATCATCCATTGAGAAAATGAATGGCATCTATTACATTTCTTAACTTTCCTTTAAAATATTCTGGGGAATTTTTTTGCTTTTGTTTTGTGGTATGGACAAACATACTTGACAGTCACACTCTGCAGTATTTTCAGTCATTCCTTTATGAAAAGGAAAAAATATATCCCATTCTCTCTTGTTTCTCTTAATATATATGGTGTTGACAGAATCTAAAACATATAGAAAAACATGCTCCTGTGTCATTGAGTCACCAGTCTAAAGACTTCCTCAGAAAAAAAACAATAAAAATTCTAGTGTTATGAAAAGCCAAAGGTAACTCCTTCCTCTTCAAATTAAAAAAAAAAAACAAACAACAACCAAACATATACATGTGATCCTGGCCATCTCATGACACAAGAGTATGCTGAAAACATGCCCTTCTTTACCAATGTTACCAGAAAACTCTTATGGAGTACAGAAGAATTTAAAGTGCACAGTTTACCCCAAAGGAAACAATCCAGCCAAATCTGACTAGATAAGAATAGATTTGAGCTAGGCACACTAAAAGTAATAAATAATAATAATATAATAATAATGGCCATTATTATTATTATTATTATTATTATTATTATTATTATTATTATTGAAAAATGAATATTGAGCAAGATGTTGACATGCCATACATTGTCATACTTAGTTGTTTGGTTTTTTTTTTTGTTTGGGGTTTTTGTTGGTTTTTTTTTTTTTTAAATAAAGGTAACAAAAAGATGGTATTCAGGAAGAATATCAGACTCTGTTTGACCTTATGACAGACAATCTTTTTTCTTGTTCCTAAGGTTATCTGTGAGTTATTTAAAGAAAAAGAATGCTGAAAATATGAAACAATCTTGAAGATTGTCTGGAGAAGTAAAGTGAATGAGGTCAGAGGAGCCATCCAGACTGGCTGATGGCAGTTTACCACATCAGAACAGCAGGAGTACCTGGATTCTCATTTACAGACAGTATACATAGCATATACAATAAAATACTATACATTTTTTTCAAAATCAGTCTGGGATTGAGTATAGCAACAAAAGTATGGAAAGTTCTGCTGTAGGCAATTGTAATAATTCCACAGGTGTAAAAGATGTGTTCATATTGGGGAAAAGAGGAATTGAAGAACGCAGAATGTGCATTACCTGTGAGTGGACAGACAGGCTTCAATAATCTTTCGTAAGCCATAATATTTTTCATAGTTAAAAAGCAATGCCAAAAGCCAAAGGGCTGTAGGCAATATTTGATGGAAAGAATTATCCAGCCCTCTCTGAATTTAATTCTGGTAAGAAGTAGGGGAAAAGACCTTTTATACAGTCCATCTAGCTGAGCAGAAAGCACACAGTTGTGTATGTGACACTACAAATTATAGTTCCAACACTGCAACACTCAATAACACTGACTTCAAAAGTAATCTGGCTGTTCTGATGCCAGGGCACCTCTGCAAGACCAATTGAGGTAACTTAGTGGATAAAATATAATGAAGCATTGCAACAAAACAAAGTTAGGACAAAGAACACAAGAAAGGCAAAAAGTTAAAAGGTTGACAGACTCATGGACTCATATAATACAGAAAAAAACAAGCATGCTGTCAAAGATTGTATGCAAACAGGCTTAAAGTAAATATTCAGAGTATGGAAAAATTAGCAAATTGGTCAGAAGGATCTGTGATACGTTCAGAGAAATGACTCACTCCAGACTTTAGACTGATGACTGAAATGTGAAAGGGAACAGAGATGTGTAGATATGGCTGAAAGCAGGATTGTTATTTAGACTGATCATAGGTTTTGTTTCATGCAAAGCAGATATTTGATTTTAGTGAGCAATTACTGAAGACAAATGTTGGAAGTTATGCTTATATGAACATGGGGAAATGTAAAACAAAGGATACAAGTGGGATAATAGTAAAAATATGTACCTGCCTTTCAGAGGAGGAGAGTATATGATAAAAGTAGTTTGGTATCCCTCAGGCAAAAATAAACACTTTTATTAAGAACACGGGAAGAACCTCATCCACAGTCAATTTCAAGCCAATATTGCTTTAATCCTCATATAGGTGTTTCTGTTGGTTTACCAAAATAAGCAAGGACCACTTACTAGAACTGAAGTATCATGGGATGGTGATAAGCTCTAAGGAATTATTTCATCTTCCTTCAGAGTGTATACAACAAAAATGAAAATAATCCACCAGTTATTAAGGAGTGGTATGTATACTAAACATATATGGGAATGAGATGCATCACAAGAGAATATGTCTCTGCAAGATTAAAACTGAAAATATTAAGCTCCTCAGTTTTTCCAAGAAAAATGTATCTGTGAGTGCTCCATCCTGGGCCAGCAGCCAAGCATCCACACTGCCACTCACTTCACCACCCTTCTCCAGAGGTGCAGCACAGAGAATATGAAGAACAAAAAAACTCATGAGTTGAAATAAAAACAGTTTAATAAGCAAAGGGAAGAGGAAAATCTCCCAACAAACCAAACCACAATAAAACAAGAGATGCAAAGGCAACCACTCACCACATCTCACAAGCAGAATGATGTCCTGTCAGTCTCCAAGTAAAGGCTAGCTCCCCTCAAGCCCCCTCTGCTCTGTTTTTATTGCTGAGCAATGATGTCATGTGGTATGGAATATTCCTTTGGTCAGTTTGGGTCACTGGCCCTGGTTGCACCTCCTCTCAACTTCTTGCCTACCCCTTGGCCTCTTCACTGAGTGGGAGCAGAGCAAGAAAAAGAGAAGGCCTTGATGGTGCACAAACACTTGTCAGCAACAACCAAAATACTTGTATGCTATTAAAACTGCTAGAGTCACAATCCAAAACACAGCACCATATAGACTACTATGAAGAAAATTAGCTTCATCTCAGCCAGACCCAGTACAATATCTGAAGGTGTTTTACTTCAAAGAATTTTCAAAAGGCACATGCTACTGTTTTGCAAACTAGAATCCCTTGGGATTTCTCCATCTAATGGGTGAAGTGCACAGCACAGGAGTGAAACTGCTTCAAACTGTCAGGGTGATAACTGAAGTCAGAGGTTTAAACGTTCTATCTGCTTTCACTTATCCTTAACATTTTAGAATATTAAGTTGACGATGAGTTGATGTCTAATTGTACACACTGAGATTTGTTCACTTAATTCACAGGAGAACTCCTAAGCTTTGAATGGTTGGGATGGATTGGAAAAGGTTGGACAACATGAACTGGTCAGTTGAAGGGGAGGAAGAAAGTGATGGAGGAAGTGATGAGAGACTAAATAGAACAGAATTAAGAGTTCAAACAAAGTCTGTGGAAGATCCTACAACTTTTCTGGACAATTTATTATTATTCACCTGTGATGCTTTAACACAAAGTCTGGGAGAGGAGCTGCCAAGTGATTTAGGAGATTATTGCACTAACTTAAAGCAGCAAATCTGTTCTACTAGAAAATAATGATTTTCAAGTAATTTTTATGAAAAGGGTAACAAATTTGGTATAGACCAAGAAAGGTTTTAACATGAATTTCTAATACCTCCTGGTAACAGGTGACCTGTACTGTTGATGCTTCAATAGAGATTCCAATTATCTCCTTAATATGTATTAGAAGGAAATAAATACAGGGCAACACATAAAGAACATGGAAAATAACAACAGTGAATGAACTCCTGTTCTGATACATATGGACTACTTGGCCCACTACTACTGGTAGATTTGAGGCACTGCTACCACACGGAATGATGTGCAGGAAAAGCTTATGTATGCTGTGATGTGTTAAAACTTTTCTCAAGCACATTAGTTATTGATGCTTTATTAAACTTCACTTTTGCTTTCATCTTTCCTGAAGTCCAGTAAAATCACCTCTGACATCCTATTCCACAGCTACTTTAGGAACCATTAGTTATGTCTCTGAGTTGCAAAAAAATTCTATGATCAGAAATACAATATTTTTTACCATGTACTTTGCCAGAATCTCTTGTCAATATGAGTCTCTGCATGACAGTGATACACATGGTCTGTATGACATGATAGCACAGTCATGATGATTGTGCATGCTGTTACCATTTATAATGAAAAAGGAGAGTTAGATGACAATATTAGAATTTGCAAATATAGGAGTATTCTACAAGAGATACAGAATCAAATGTAGTACCTTCAAAGTTAATTCAACTAACGCTAAGATTAACCTTTGTACTGGTTGCAGATGCTCACTGAATTCCCAAGATACATACAACAGATTACAGGAATGTATTTGTAGGAGCTTTACCTTATCTTTGGTAATCTCCATGCATGCCATTAATCTTAAGAGAGGATGAACTGCATAGAAGACAAACTTTTTAATAAGACTGTCATATCTCCACTCAAATAATTCTTATAAAGCCAACAGTCCACATCAAAACACTGTGTACAGCTAACTAACCCAGTGCATCCCCTTTTAGATTACAAACCTTAATTTATCTGTTCCAGTTTTGTACCTCGAGATTCGAGCCATCGACAAAGGAACTGATAAGGTGTCTAGCCAGCGCTTCTCATATTTTGGTTCATTAGCTATGGGTGAAGAAGGTGATGATGGGGCCTGTGCAGAATAAATGAGAAACAGTAAGAGCAGTTTATATGACAATACAGTGAAAAAGTCATGAATATGCATCTCTGGCTCTGTTTGTCTCAGAAGTGAATAATCATAGCAATGAAAGTATTCAAGAAACTTGGGATTTGGTAGAGAAATAAAAAGGGTCATTCATGTAGAAAGGAATGCTACATCTTGATATTTTGCTTGTGATGTTAATTTTAATAACTGCTACTAAGAAGGAAACAGCTTTCAGTCATAAATGCCCTGAGTTGTCTCTAAATGTGACATAAAATACATTCTTAGTTTAAATTAATTTGGTCTGTACATATCTTCTACATCCCCCAAAAAATCATCAGAGAAAAGGAGACGAATAATATCCTAATTAAATAATACATTAGAGAATTTATTTGTGCATTGTGGCTTTCATCCCTTGTATTATTTAACAGTAGATTTAAAATTCTGATTCCTGAGTTATCACTATACAGACTGATGAATTTTGAAATTTTATCTTTGAAGTTCTCCTTCAAATGCTTCTACTAGAAAGGCAAAATTGATGAAACTATCTAGGAGTAAAGGATTTCCAGATCTCAGAATAGTGACAATATAAATATTTTACAATCTACTCATTTAATGTTACAAAAGAAAATAACCTTTTATCAAATGTGTTCAAATGCAAATTAAGTTAGGGGAATTAGCCTGGATATCTAGCTATTGATAAAAGGGTCTGCTCAAACCCAACCTAGAGCTTGTATACAGACTGTTCAGCCTGCTCTTACATGTACCATCTTGTGTACTGCAAGTAAATAGTGTATGAGGCCACCAGGAATGAAACACGATTAAAAGAAAATATTCATGAAATTTTAAAAGTTGGCACAGAACCACTAGCACTAAAATATTCAGGAAACTGCAGAGACATATACTTCTTAGTTGATATACTCTTGCAGAATATGTAGGTTCTTTCTGTGTAATAATTTCCAGAGGTTTACACCATTATATCAGTAACTCAAAGTATAGAAGTGTGCCCAAGAAAAGATGGTAACAGGGCTTCTTTGCAAATTATTTCAAAATACTGTTTATGGGCAAAAATCAATTAAATTAAACGGATTGGAAAATGTTGGAAACCACACCTCAGTGTACCAAGTGAAGATTAGGAGAATGATTATGACCTTAAAAAATACTTAATAAATATGTAATAAAATGAGCTAGGAGTTTCTTACAGAATACTTAATAATCATGACTTGAAAACTTTTTATTGGCATTTATAGTCCTGCACTATAGGGCTCTGCATGAAGCTGAGCATGACACCCTTTTATAAAGATAATAATATTAATAGAGAGGTAGCTGAGAAGGATTCAAAGAAACAGATATTTATCTTGAAGTTAGGCATTTTTGCTGTCTCTGAACCAAAATTTTTTGTCCCATATTTTACAGAGAACTTTCTAGTTGAAAGTTGGTTATTTTTATATGAGCTGTATCTATGCACTCATTAGTACTTACAAAAGCAAGGAAACTACAAAATGACCCAACTTCAACTGTGCTATGCCCAGGTGTTCAAAAGCCATAAAACTTACTCAAAATAAAGAGCATTCTGGGAATTGTCTATTTCTTTTTCTTGCCCATAAAGATTTAAGGGTTATTTTTTCTCCTTTCTGTCTATTTACTCCTTTAAATAAATTAAAATAGTGAGTTTCACATTCTAGCAGGATGACTGAGACTTAGTGACTGAGGTACACTTTTCTAATAAATGAAAAATTTGTAATGAATTTGATGGAGATGGTAACAATAAAGATTCTTTTAGACAGAAATCTCTTTGAGGAAAGGAATTTCGTTTAGAGAATTTGCAATCCGTAGAACAATTCAGCTTTCATTTGATTGAGATCTCCTGGTGTTTTTGCAGTATGAATATTTCATAATCAAGTCCAAAGACTAATTATGTTTTATAGAATTAGCCACAGAAGGCTAAGGTGTCTTCAAAGCCCAGTATAAATTTATTAATATCACAGTGAAAAATCTGACACATATTAAAGAATTCCGCACAAACTTAAATAATTGACAGAACCACATGCAATCTGAAGTTGAAAAGGATCAACATAATCTACCATTGTCTGTCTGGAAACTGAAATGTCTAGGAATAAAGCAGAAGGTAGCAATCAATCATAAATGCTTGATAATGATCACTGAATTTAAACTCCAGAATCGGAAAATAAAGGAACATGAAAATTCCTGCAACACCTTCATCTATTGTTCCTATCCTCTAAAGTCTCAAGATACAGAAAACATCTAGACAATTTAAATATACAAATCTGTCTTTTTCTTTTGAACTATTAGCTGTACTTATTCTAGCAGGTTGTTGAACAATATTCTATGATATTGTATGTGATTTCAGAGCATTTGGCAGCCAAAAACTAATGAGTGGGTCACTTAGGCAATTTAATGTTTTCATTTGGTCTCCTCACTTCAATCAAATGCTTTAGTAGCATATCAGTGTAAAGAAAAAATATCTCAATTTAAGTAAAAATTAGAAGATGTACATGATAGTTATTCATTAGGTTAATAAATCGAAGGGGAAAAATGGCCAACACCACTTCATCAAAATCTATTAACTCCAAAGTTATGAAACTGCAGCATAGAAATATTTGTGCCAAAATGCTAAACTTACAATTTCTGTAAGTATATTTTCTTTCCGTATACAAAGAAAATAGGGCTTCTTGAGAAAATTTCAAAGTTTTGATGTTTGAAAAATACACTAGAAGGAGAAATTTATTTCTTTTACCACAGTTCTGTACTACTCATGCCTGCAGAAACCCTACTGCATGGTCTGAACATTAATGACCAAGTACAGGGCAAAGATATAAAGGGGTCAAGCTGATCCATGTTTCAAATGTTATTTCTTAGTAAGCCATATTTCACTAACCAGTCTACGGTAGAGCATAAAGCTGGACTGATCCCTATTCATTTTCTTAAGGACAAAAGAGGGTATAAATATGTTCATAAGACCATTGCACAGAAACAAAATACTGTCACAGGAACAGCAGTTCATTTTGTTCCGTTTAACCTATAATCTATTAACAATTTAATATGTATCCTTTTCAAAGCACACAGACAGAAATAAGAAAATTAGGAGGAAGCAATTAAATGCAACTTTTTCAAACAGAGGACTTGCTTCACAAATCTTTTAGAGTAGTCCAAAGCTGTTAATTAATATGAAAGAAGCATTTGCTAAGGTGTACTTGGGTTTTAAAAAACCTTTTGTCCGTCACAAAAGGTTCTTAACTAATTTGCTGTGAAATAAGGTGAAATCATCAAATTAATAATTATCTAAACTATAGCAAGCAAAACACAGCAGCAACGCACTATGAGTGGACTTGCAAAGTAACGTAGGATGTTCAGTATATAGATTAATGATCTGGACAAGATGGTGAACACCAGACTGACAAAGTTTCCTGTGCATAACAAGTAACAATGAATAATGAAAAGAAACCAAATGGGAAACACCTGTGGAAGAAGGTCATCATAGTGAATGACTGAGAGATAAAAGGACTGCTAAAAATATAATAGATAAATGTATAGCAATGTACATGAAGACAATATTATTTGCCATACTGTAATGGGATGTGAACAGGCAATTAACTCAAAATTTAGATCTTGCAGTTGGTATAAAAGCAGATGTTGAAAGGAACAGAATTGATTTCTAACAATTAAGTTAACAAAGATTCATTAATCTTGATAAGAAACTCGTGATGGAATTGTATGACCAAGGCATGTAAAAAATAAATAATAGAGAAAGGGATTAGGAAACAGTGGTTCACTTGCCACTTTCACATAGGAAGCTGGGCTATTGATCAGAAGTTAAAATCAGTAGGATAAAAACAAAGAATGAATGGATTGCTCTGTATAACAAACTCTGGTTCAGGAAGCACCTATGTCAGAAGTCATTGGAGGTTCAGGAAATATACCCTATAAATAATTGTACATATTTCCCCTTATTTTGCATTCTCTTGAAAGTATTTGCTGGGAACAAGGTTTTTGGCTAGATGGTTCTCTGGTGTGACCCAGTGTGCTTAGCTGGCTGACCTTCAAGCCATCTCTCTACCAAATAGCTCCTGCTGTTCATGTTAAAAACTCTCCACTGCATTCCTCCAAAGCACTAAAATAGAGATCATTTCTGCAGTCACAGCTTTTATGCTCGGGTTCATTTTATACCTTTGGTTTTCTGCAATTAATTGCCAACAATGTTGCCAATTAATGTCAATGTACTTGTAACACCTGTCCGTTAAGAAATGGATTGAACACAAAAATCTCATTATTGACAGAATAGTGAACAAGAATCAGGTTGTAATAACACATAATCACTACCCACCTGGGACAGCTGTGTACTGTTGACCCGGAGGAGGATCTGACTCTGTATCCCATTAGATATTACTGACCTAAGAAGGACAATGTAGGCAAAGCGCTTTGTTGCTTTCCTAAACAACTATATAACAACTCATTATGGGGCAACCAAAAAGCCTTCCCAGAAGGAGAATGAGTCCAGAAAGTCCTCCACTAAGTGAAAGACGTAATCAGACATGTCTCTATAATTAAGTTTCCACCAAGAACATAAAGGAAGGCAAAAGACCCCAGCTGGCTGGTACTGTCAATTTTTCATCTTTTTGCAACATCAAATTTGCAGAGCTCTACTAACGCCACACCTTGAAAGCAACCCAAGTGTTATTTTAGATTGACACACTGTTCTTTTGTTAAACATGGGCTTCAGGAAGGTTGAAGCTGGGTTAATTAATTTGGAATCAGAAATACTCAGGATCACATTACTCATCATTGTTAATCTTGCTTCTAAATATGTTTTTCATCTCATATTACAAATGCTATCTACTTTGCAGAAAGGCAAGCCTTGATGCCTCATCCTTGGAAGTATCCAAGATCAGGTTGGATGGGGCTTTGACCAGCAACCATCATGAGTGTCAGGACAACACAGTGATCAGACATAGGCAGCATGGGTTAAGGCAAGGCAGGTCCTGCTTGACCAGCCTGATCTTCTATGGCAACATTACTGGCCTAGTGGATGAGGGAAAGGCTGTGGATGTTGTCTACCTGGACTTCAATAAACCTTTTGACACCACCTTTCACAGCATTCTTCTGGAAAAGCTGAGAGCCTATGGCTTGGACAGATGCACTGTTCTCCTGGTAAAACCCTGGCTGGAAGGTTGGGCCCAGAAAGTGGTAGTGAATGGTGCTGTCAGCTGGTTACAAGTCATGATCCCCAAGGCTCAGTCCTGTTCCACATTTTTATCAATGATCTGGACGAGAGGATTGAAGGTACCTTCAGTCAGTATGTAGATGACACCAAGTTGGGTGGGAGTGTTGATCTGCTGGAGGGTAGGAAGGCTCTGCAGAGGGACCTGGACGGGCTGGATTGATGGACCAAACAAGGCTTAACAAGACCAAGTGTCATGTCCTGAACTTGAGTCACAGCAATCCCATGCAAAGGTACAGGCTTGGGGCAGAGCAGCTGAAAAGCTGCCCAGTGGAAAAGGACCTGGGGGTGCTGGTTGACAGCCAGCTGAATGTGAGTCAGTAGAGTGCCCAGGTGGCCAAGAAGGCCAATGGCTGGAGAAAAGGCAGCTCTGGGGGGGCGTTATTACTCTCTACAACTACCTGAAATGAAGCTGTAGCCAGGTGGGGGTCAATCTCTTCTCCAGAATAACAAGCGATGGGAGAGGTGGAAACAGTCTCAGTTGTACCAGGGGAGTTTTAGGTTGGATATTAAAGAAAATTCGTTCCCAGAAAGGTTTGTCAAGCAGCAAAACAGGCTGTCCAGGGAAGTGGTTGAGTCACTGTCCCTGGAGATATTTAAAAGATGTGTAGACAGAGTGCCTAGAGCCATGGTTTGGTGGAGGACTTGGCCATTCTGGGTTAAGCTTGGGTTGGACTCAATGATCATAGAGGTCTATTCTAATCTAATTGACTCTATGATTGTACTATATTATGAAATAAGAATCAAATCCATTAGAAAAAAAATATAACCTTTTACTGATAATTTGGAATGTATCCATTTTTTGCTTTAGAGGATTTAATATTTCAAAGTGCATTATTAAAGTCTCGATCCTGTTCCATAGATCTGTATTTCTACCAAGAACATATAAATGTAAGACGTATGACTAATTCTAGGTTACTGTCCTTGTTGACACTTGTTCAAAAAGAGATGATAATGATGATGCTGTTATTTATCTCTCAAGGTAATTTTTGCTGTTTCCATTTTAGTGAGCATTTCTGAAAAGAATATGAAATATTTCTCCATAAAATATATATATGAAAATGGTAGCAACATAAATATATTTGATGCTTATGTATTGATATATTTTCCTAGTAAAAACAACTCTGAAGGCTGAGATTAAAGAAACAAAACCATAGAATATCTCAAGTTGAAAGGGACCCATAAGGATCACCGAGTTCAAGCCCCTGCTTCTCGCAGAACTACCTAAAACTAATTCATATGACTAAGAGTGGCTTCCAGACATGCTTTGAACTCTGAAAAGCTAAAATATCTTGGCATAGCCTCATTTCATTAAGCTATAACTGAAAATATTGACCAATAAGTTTCAGTGGATTTTGTTAAAAACTTTAAGATTAGAAAATATTACCTTTCTTGCATCTTTTTGGTGCACACTGGAATGTGTTTTGTCAAAGCTCCATTACTAAAAACATTAGTGTTCTCAAAAGAAAACCTTCAATATAATATGCTTTTCAAATAGAAAGATTTGTCTTACACATTATTTTTAAGTTACATAATTTCTTGCACCAACAACCATTCAACTCATAGTGATTTGGGTATGGTCTCTCTATAGTTTTTAGTCAGGTCAGTGACTGAAATACGTATATACATTGTTTATATATTACATATATTTTTTTTTTTTATAACTGGGTTAGTTTTTAGTGTATCAATGAACTTATCTGACCTATGTATGGCTGAGCCTTTGCTAATACTTATTGCAGGGACAGATAGGAAGCAGAGGCTGTATGCTGCTTGGAGAAGAAAACAAGACTGAAGAAACTGCTCCATACAGCAGTAAAAGAGTCTTACGTTACCTTACTTTAATCATTCAACAACACAAATACCAAGTGTTTAGCCAGGAGTAGAGATATGAGTGAAATTCATGTGATGCCCAGCTAATAAAACAAATTATGGTGGTAACTACTGTAAACAGGAATCAGAGCTTTCAGCTTGTCTTATAATTCAGAGGGATTTAATTACCACATCAAAATACCTGTGCAGCCCTTTGATGCAACATGAATTCTGGAGAGGGTCTATATTTACTTATTTTTAATGGAATTCTTAGATGCAGGTGCACAGTTCTGTGATGGCTCTAAGAAGACAGTAATTATCTGGTAAAATATGCATCACCAAATCATTTTATATACAAAGGCTTCTATACAGGAAACAAGCTCTTTCAGATGAAGTAACAATTTGGACATGTAATATGATGCCTTCAAAATTCAGTGAAAGCAGCAACTTTTAATTACACAGTTCTATTCTACAATAACTTCATTGACAGACATTGTTTAATGAAATGGGAGGAAAGTGAACCAGCATGTGAAACAATCCCTCCCTTCCTACCACAAAAAAGAAACACTGCTTTAATTCTAATGCTGCATGCTCCTGAAATTTAATGACTTTATGACATTTAATTTGTTTAATGAATGGATGAGTTTGCAGACACTGAGCACCTATATGTGATGTTTACATGGAGAGCCTGTACAGCAGTACATGCTAAGGACTCTATTCACTGCAATAGTTATGCATTTAAATCAATTGGATTACTATTCTACTGGTGAGGAACAAATTAAAAACCTTTCAATTATGTAAGTTTCTCCAGAGGTGATTTACAATGGAAATATTAATGAATATTTCATTACAGTTGTGCTGCTAGGTGCTAACACATTATTACTTTTTTAATGAACCAATAGGGTACAAGCCTAAGTAAGATATTTTTAGAGAATACATATGGACTATTTGACAGAATCTTGCACTTTTTTCTTTAATTTGTTTCCCTTGGGCTAGTATGTAATTGGTTCCTGAGTAACCTCAACAACCTTGCCTGGAACATCTTTCCAGCCATATTATTCCTTTGGGGATAGGGAACGGGGGCCAGAGTACTTTATAT
Organism: Myiozetetes cayanensis; assembly: GCF_022539395.1. Taxonomy (NCBI): domain Eukaryota; kingdom Metazoa; phylum Chordata; class Aves; order Passeriformes; family Tyrannidae; genus Myiozetetes; species Myiozetetes cayanensis. Next base: position 96,131,185 of record NW_026087411.1, on the reverse strand, counting down.
TAAATCTCAGCACAAAAAGCAGGAAGTAATTATGACTTCTCAAAAACTACAATAGCAGTCAGAAATAAAACCCCAACATTAAATATATGTAAGAAAAATGAAAAAAAAAACAAAACAATGTTGAGATCATGATGGTGTTACACTATAAATCCAAGTGTACTCAAGCTTCAGCTGCTAGCGACAGGTTTTGGCAGCCTTTTATATCCCACAAATGGAGCATCCTGTCCTGGCTTAGAAAAATTAGCTCAAGGTTAGGATAAATCTGAGCCTTGACTCTTGCTTCTATCAGTCACTAACTAGAAGCTCAGTAAGAGTCAATTTGTCGCAGGAACTTGTGGAATGGCCGTGGATGCAACTTTGTGGGAGAACTCACTGCCTCAATGTTACTATTTTTCACTACAAGTCAGTTACAGATGTACCTGAACTGCTGGAGTTCATTGATGCTAACATCAAACATAGACACAGCTCATCACTACATGCTTTTCTGCTTACACACTGGTGATTCTTTCAGTTCACCATGCTGGCAACAGGTGAGAAATCACCGTAATTTTTTTTTCTCACGTTTGCTCATAAGAGAGTTTTAAATTTCTAACTTCTCATTATAATCTGACCTGAGGTGATCTATTTTGCACCTTTGTAAATATAGACAGAGGAACAGATAATAAGAGAAAAAAAGAGATCATTTTATTCAAGAATCAAATGCAAATTTAACTCCTCTACAGCTCTCATACAATACTCCTGAATCATAAATCAAAAAGAAGAGCATCATTCACTAAAAAATAACACCACTCCTCAAAACTCATTTATCTATCTGTGGAAATAAAAGGTACTCAATATACTCCATGCAACCTACAGAGCAATACAACTCAATCTAAAGGAAGATTTTGTGGTGACTTGTCAGATGAATCACTCCCAATAAAGTAAGCAAAGGGACTCAAAATATCTTAATTTTACATGGAATTAAAGAAAAAAAGAGAAATTAATAAGGATAAAGGAAATGACCAATTTCTATCAGAAATTATAAAAAAATAAATACATTGGGCTTTGTCTCTGAGGCCATTTTCTTTTTGCTGCTACCACAAATTAAAATGAATAAATTCCTGAGAACTAAAAGAAAAAATGTATTCATATGCAAGGACTGTGTATGGGGAAAATAAGTATAACTAAAAAATGAAACCAGATACCTAAAAAATGCAAGTTACTTCTTTCTACTTGGTACAGTAGTTCCATTGTGATCCTGTTGCACTTTTTTCTGAAAGATAAATAACAAAGCCGTAATCTTTTATCTGACCTTTATTGGTCTTTGACTTCTTTTCCAGTGAAAATAGACTTGGATTTAGTCCAGACCCTGCTTAAAAATTCAAGCTTTCTTCCTTGCAGGTGTGTGAATATCAGATTAATTTTCAATGGTTTAAGTGAGCACTTTTTAAACTAATATTAGATGTCATAAATCAGCAAATATTGTTCAGTATCCATTTATTCAGCAGCTAGGTAAGACTTTCTTTGTATTTTCCATGCCATATTTCCTTTCATCATCTTTTGTTAGGGCTCTCAGTTAAAACCCAAACCCAAACCTAAACCTGTATTTGACTAAACTTCACCAGGAAATTAAACAAGTGTTTAATTTCTGTGCAGATGAAATGACCAACATGATCAATCAAATGTTAAATACTAAAAGAAATAAGTCTGCTAAATGGATTAGCAGTGACAGTGTGCATCAATATAACTAAAAGGTAAGCCTTTTAAAAATACCTTTTTTTACTTCATTATTATCCTAGTGAAAGTCCCAATCAACTCTAATGAGAATTAGACAATCACTTCTGTACAGTTAAATCTAACTCAAGCAATTTCAATCCTCTATATCAAAAGCATTTCTTTAAAATTCTATAATAGAGCAAGTGGATGTTATTTAAAAGGCTCTTCACAGCTTCTACTGCTACGAATCCTGAGAGGTGTAATCAGAAACAGAAAATTTGGATTATTTTTCCCTCATAAGGAAAAGGGTTAGTCACTTCATGTTTTATTAATTGAGAAAAAAAGAGCATACTTATTTGCAGCATGTTTATCTAATTTCATAAAGGTCTTCAGCACAGCAGCAGTCCAAACTATTTAAGTGTAGCTGGCTGTGTTCATCTATTTTAAGTTTCCCTTCAGCAAATAAATGGAAGACTCTGAGTGAGCTATTTTTTGTATTTAATACATTAATCGTTTTACCAAAATCATTACCAAATGATTCACTGTGACCTGGAAGTCAATTTGAAGTTACGTTGCTCTCATATTCAGTGAGAAAATCATGGAGTTTCAGATAAAGAGTTGGCAGAGGCAATACCTTTCAAATAGAAAAGAACTGAAATTTCTCTTCTTAAAGTGAGCTACAGGATGATAAAAATTAAAGTAAAAAATAAACCTTAAGAATGATCAATAGCATATTTATACTGAATTGGAACACACTACAAGAGGATTTAAAAGAATAAAACATATTCAATCTCAGTTGAATGCTCTGGTCATACATTCCCCTGAAGTATCCAACAGAATGGCTTGACTCTCAGAACAGGGGTCTCCAACTCCCTTTCTTGGATCCTCTTTCCTTTCTGCCTTTCTGTGCCTGGGATCGAATCTTTGGAACCAGAACTAATAATAATAATAATAATAATGGCCAGTCTTCGCGAGCGAAGATCCGGGGAAGGTCTTTACACCTTCCAGCCTGCGCATTGGATTTTTTAGGTGAGACACAGTGTGCGCGGAACTGAGCCCACCCTTTAATCCTAAGGTTCATCTGCCGGGGCCAAGCGAGCTTGGACAGTGGCAGTGAGGTCCTTAGGACGTAGGTGGGTTGCCTTTAAGGGCTAACGAGCTCCACCTGCCCGGGAGTGGCCCTGACCAGGAATCGAACCCGGGTCTCCGCGGTGATAGCGCGGCGCCTTTACCACTAGACCACCAGGGGCTCTTGGGGGCTCATCCGGGATATGAACCCGGGAACCAGAACTACCACTGACATTAAAGACGTAGCCTTCTACTGGTCCCACCAAGAGCTGAGCATTTGTATTTTTCCTTCTTTAAAAACTTCACTTGTTGATGAAGTAGGCAATGCCTTTTTTAAAGGAAAACTTTTCAATTTATCAGATGAAATAAAGGCATAAAAAGAATATTTTAAAGTAATTCAGGAATTTTTAAGTGTCTGTTTAGTTCCATCTAACCAACTAAACCTTACATACTGTCAACATTAAATTAAGAGTTTTTAAATTACACGAGCACACAGAAAACAACAATTTATTATGCCATCACTTCACTTTTTAGTACATTACTTTTAGATAATTCAGAGAATCTGGATGCTGAAACAAATGAAAACCTACTACATTGTGCCTTTGCATTGCAACTGTCATACTATTCCAAGGTGTCTTAAACAGCAATTCATTTTATTTCTGGTCATTTTTTTTTCACCACCAATTTCTCCAGGGAGCTGGCCTTGATGTCTAGGATATTTGGACATGTAGGAGAATATCTCTACAGTATTTTCTTCATTGTTTTTAGTTAGAATGCTTCAGGTAAACAACCCGTACTCACTAGCCTAGAGACCACCTTCTTTGTATGTTTTCTCTTCCCCTCTAGAATTTCACATTGTGTTTAATAAACCACTTATAAGGTACAGATGAATGTAACTGCCAGTGCCAATCCCTGTAGCATTTGTCACAGTGCCCAAGCATAAAATAATTAGGCGTGAAGAGAGCACTTCAGCTCATTTCTCTGGGTTCCAGACAACCCTTTTTAAAGTGCTATACTGCAAACTGCTCTGATATTACAGAAAGGATGTATATAAATCCTGAAGATGATATCGTATCACATATAACAGATGCTTCACAACAGAGGTGATAAAGATAGATCTAACAGAGGCAAGCTAGCACCAGACTGAAAATGGTATAATGGTATTAGGCAGAAAGAGCTTGCTGTTAAGATGGCTAAACTACTATCTATATGATACAATCTCTATATTATTGTTTTTCAGAACAGACATGCTGAATGACAGCTTGGTACAACTGGCATAACACTAACTCCTTACCTCTCATTCCTGTCCTTTCCTTTACATTGTGTGCTTTTTGAAGCAGCATTTCCAGTCATAAATACAGGTGCATTGTCTAATATGGCACGGATCTGAGTGTGGTTAGGAAGGTACATACAAATGCAACACAGACTTGCAAGATGCAATATTAAGGTTGAGTCAGATCTCCCCTACCAGGGTGATATAAAAAAGGGATTTAAATATCATTAGCTTTACTGGGCAATACTGTTATAGGAAATGTCAATTCTGCTCTTACTTTACCATAAAAATCACAATTCAGTTACACTCATAGCTTAGTCTGAGAAAAGTCTGACCACATCTCCAGTGGACCATTTCAAAAACCAGTAATTCCTGCTCAAAGTACTTGCTTTTGCATTTCACAATAAGAATATGGCAATTTTTCATTTTGCTTACTACAAAGGGAGATCATGACTTCTACAATACACTAGGTAGATTGTTCTGCTTTATTCCACTTCTAGGTCATAGTGTCTGGTGCATACATAGCTCTCGTGACTTCATGTCAAGCTTCAGAAAAATTAAGTGCTGTGTAAAAGCAAGTAAGAATTTAGTAGTCTCCCTTTTACTTTGTTTTTCTACTTATATTTCAAACTTATAAACAGTTTTTTGTGTGCTACCTTGACAACTAAATCTAAATTACTCTGTTACAAGTCTACAACACTCCAACCACTTATGTTTTTATGATGCATAGAATTCAGTGTGCAATTCCCAAAGTACTGTAATAATTATTATTAAAAATTGTTATTGCACACTCATTCTAGTACTTAATAGGCAATAATTTACTAAAACACACTAATGCAACCACAGGCAATCATCTGACCATAGCCACCTTCTCATAATGTAAGCTCTTTGCAGAAAGGACTTTGTCTGCACAGCGCCTGGCAGAGAAGCATTTCAAATTCCTGGACTCTGAGAATCGATTTGGGGTCTTTATTAAGACAACAGTACAAGGTAATTAGAGGTAATAATTACCTGGATAATTACAAATAAATAAACATGAAACTTTCAGTATCTATGACCAGTTTGGACACCAAGCACTAAAATACAGATATCAACCCAGAAAAGCATGTGTTATCCTATCTAAATATGGTTTTTTCAGATACTGAAGATTCCTATTAAAAAAGTTTGCTTCAAGAATTCAACTTTACACTGTTTTCTGAATTCCATGTACATTTCAGCATCTCTAGCTGGATTAAATTCAATAGTACAATGCTACAATTCAACAAAGTATGACAAAAGTTCGGATGAATTCATGTAAACTATGAATAAATCTCACTGTGCTCATTCCTACAACCTTCTCAGCTGGCTTAGAGTAAGAACCTAGCGTTCCATGGCCCCATGTTGGTGACAATTTATGTACAGAATTTTACAGTTTAAGCACTTAAAAATCAATCAAAAAAACAAGCAAAGAACCAACAGAATTAGGGTAGTCTTACACTAGGATTTTGAAGCTCAAAATGGGAAAAGAACTTACATAACTTACACCAGGTTTTTACTATTCATTTGCTTACCGTGTTAGTTGAGTTTCCGTTTAAATGTAAGCCACTGTCAAAGAGAGGTGATGAAGCTCCACTGCTGTGATCACTGGATGGTCCAGGGGAACCTTGAAATCAGATCATGACAAATAAATACTTATGTTAAAACTATATGTAGATATCAGACAATATCTATTCTAGCTGTAAAACACAAGAAGAATTTTTAATATGATTCACCACACCAAGACAGAAATGCTACTTGCATTTTAGAAAGGCAGACAATAAAAAGTCTGTATACTACACTTAATGTCTAGAAAGCAGAATGGTAGCTAAATGTCTTCTTTTAGAGGCTGTGCTCACAAAAACTATTTGTATGCTTAACTGTCTGCAGGATTAAGTATTTTTTTCACTGAGAATGAGAATTAGATATTCAAAAGCAAATAAGAAAGTCAGTTGCACAAAACCCATTAATTTCATAAGTAAATTTCCTACTGAGTCTTGAAAGTCTTCACTTGAGTATAACCATGAACTGTATTTATAGACAAAGCTAATAGGAAACTTTAAGGCAAATACTAACTGGACACAACTTTATTAAAAGATGTATCTTTTCCTTAAAATGCCAATTACTTTCAAGAAAGACACTCCTTCTCAAATTTAGAAATTGAAAGCAAACAATCATTTTGAATTGTTGATACTATGTTGATACTATATGCTAAGATTATATGGTTATACTCTTCAAAATATCTTTCCTTTTAGCAATTATGCATCATGATCCAACTTTAGTAGTTAAAACTGACACTAGAAAAACTTAATGCTTTTGCAACATATAATAATGGAAACAGCACAAAGTCACATCATTGTGTAATTTCTGCTTAAATGTAAGATGTTAACAAAAAGCACCATTAACCTAAAATTATTGTCAGACAGCACTTGGTCTTATCGATAACTCACATAAAATCAATTGCACAGCATTATATTCATAATCACTGAAAACTCATTTTTCTATCTAAAGAGTTCACCTGAAATTGCCTGTAAATCATTTCACATTATAGGCTTGTCAAGTCTAACATCACAGAAGTCAAAAAGTCATTCTTAGTCATATATTTTTGCATGTATGTATTTTATATATCTGGAAGATTTAGAAAATGGAACTTAATTCAACTGAACTTAATTCAGTTCAGTGCTGAGGTCTCAGAAATCAGCTTGTCTCTGAGATCTCTGAATTTCAGCACGTTTCTGTTTAGAGTCGCTTCTGTACAGTGCTAGATGATGTAAGCAGAAGGAGTCATTCTGCTTTGCTTTTAGGGATCTAAGGCAAGCATCAGCCTTAGTAGCTACAACATTGTGTAGATCCTTATACATACAGTAGACCACAAAAATCTATGTTCATACTCATAGATGACCACAGTGACTTGATGGAACAGAACAAAATGTCTAAATTTTTAAATAAAAATACTACTTTTTAAATAAAAAGACAACTATCACAGGTCCATGAGTCAATCAGATTCTGAAAGGGGAATAATTCCACCTATTCAGCAATTTAAGCATATCAAAAGACGTGAATTTAGGTATTTAAAAATCCTTAAATCCAGGGCTTACCATAATATAAAATACTACAGCTGAATAAATAATTATTTTTAAGTAGAGAAAACTGATATCCCTTACATGGGAAAGCTAAGAATAAAAGTTTAAGGAAGAAATTTCCCTCCTCCCACAATGTCCCAGCAGACTTGCTTTTCAATTCAGCAACTTTCTTTCATTTTCTAAGTCACAACAAACTACACAACCTGTCTCAGACTATGCCACATCTACCACTTGATTGAAAACAAGTTCAAAAATCTTTTAGTCTGCTCCCTGCCTTTTCAGCCTCACTTACTCATGGGCTACTCCTCATGACCTCATTCAACATTTTAAAAACTTCCATGCATATACTCAGCTACTTTCATGGAAGATGCAGTGCTCTCATCTCTCCAAGGAACATTTCTTGCATGGCAGCCCTAGAGTAATCAGGTAGTCTTTCCTCCTTGTTCTTGCAACAAAACACAGTATGGACGTACACTATCTGCAACTGCAGTTCTTGCCTAAGTAGATGAGATTCCCAATCAAGTGGAAGGCACCAGTCCAAACTCTAGAACATTAGTTTGAGACAGACAGAGTTTTTATGTAAAATAAAACATCTGCTATGGATAACTCCCCACTCCACAACAGATTATCCTGCTAGGTACTGACGCCAGAAAAAAAGGTATTTGGTATGTTGTGAGATTTCCAGCAATCATTACTGCCTAGATGTTCTCTTATATCACCCAAATCATAGATAGTCAGCCTAAAAAAAATCAAAACTAGGACAGGCACTATCTGTTTGATTTGCTTATTCTCAGCTATGGCTTGTTCTTTTGAGAGAGTTGGGTTAGGAATTCTCCTGTGGGAGAGGAAAAGACCTTTCCCCTATCTTCACCTTTGCGTGAGCAATAGCTGAGTATGCTCAGAGAAAAAAAAAAACCCACACAACATACCCTGTAAAGGGAGAAGGGGTCAGAGAGACAGAGAGATAGCAAGGATATGGGAGTCTGCAGTTCACAACACCGAGATGCCCCAGGGGGTAGCATGAAAAAAAACGAAGCAGAACTCCATGGTGCGAGAAAGAACCTTTGTAAGGATCACAGGGGATTTTGGAGAACCAGCAGTAACTCAGGAAATCATCAAGTTAGCTGACACTAAATCTAAAATAAGAACACATTTACTGTGGAACAAGTAGGAGTAGTTTATAAATCCTTTTGTAATCCTTTTGAGAGAATCATGACAATTTTTCAATTTAAAAAGTAAGGTATTCTACTACTTATTTTAATAAAACCTGGATTTTACTTTTGACTTCAAAAGCCTTAGGCTTTCCAGACCTAGAAAGGTCTCTATGAAAGTTCTGGTCAACACAGAGTCCCCTCAGCAGGGGGTTGTTTATTTCAGTTAGTGAATTACAATAAATCTCTAAATAACAAACAACCCTGAAAATGCACTACTGCAGATCAATGTACAGCAAGCAGTCAGCAAGTCTTTACTATTTAAAACAATTTGTCTTATGGTTAATGTTACTGAATAATACTGAGACCTTTTGCATGTAAATAAAAACTCATTTATTGAACTTGCTAATCATGTCATGAGCAACCTCCAAAAGACGAAATTAAAATCAAATGAAACGCTCCTGATGATTTTTAATCACACTACAAGCTTTGCAAATTCAGAATATTCTAATAATTTAGTATAACTATCAAATAGAAAAATTTTGAATACAGTCTGTTTCACCATAACATGTCCTCAAGAGTTTTCCCAGCAGCAGTGAATCTTCTGTTAGTCTTTTCCTTCTCTTGTGGGTAACTTAATACCTATGAATTGTGCTTTACTAAAGCTACTATATTGCTCATTTTGTAGTGGGTGTTTCCTGTGGAATGGGTCTTTGTGCTGGGTGTTTTAGTGGATGTTTTTCTTGGTTGCATTTTATTCCTGTAAAAACTTTTCCCAAAATGTCTTATTTTTCTCACTAAATTAGAAGAATTTCTCTTAGAGAAAAATATGTAGTTTTTCTCTGGATGTGAATTCAAGGTTATAACAAACCAAAAGGCTTTTAAAAAGTCTTAAAAAGAAAGTAACCGCTCCAGGCATCTTATGGATTAAAACCCAGAGTGTGGGACCCATTGATGTACGAACAGGGCACCAATATTCCTGGACCTGCAGGAAACAAGGCAGCCAGCTCACGTAGAGTGTGTACTGGGTCTTAGCGGCAAGGTTTTGGGGGTTCAGGTGCTTCCAGGGCTAGGACACAGTCAGGGCTTCCCTGTGCCAGACACAGACAGTTCCAGCCAGTTCCCACAGATCCACTCAAGGGCACAGCTGAGTCCTGCAGCTGAGCTGGTAGCACTTCTGGAAAACTATTTAAGAAAGGGTAAAATGCAGAAGAGGAGAGACAGGAGTAAGGAAAAGAGTGAGAAAAAAAACATTGAATGAACCTCAAGGTCAGTGAAGAAGGTGATGGACAGTGTTGTTTGTTTCTCACTGCCTGAATCCCTTTTAATAGGCAATACATTTACCTAAGTTTCCTTATGTTGACTCTGATTTGTTCATGATGGTAATTGATAACTGATCTTACTGTATCTGTCTTGACCTAAGAGCTTTCTCATTCTGTTTTCTCCTCGTGTTCTGTTTGAGGACAGGGAGTGAGACAGAGTCTGAGTGGGAGTTTGGCTCTTAGCCAAGGTTAATCAATGACAAGTGATACAGTTCAAGTATGTAATGTCAATCTACAAGATGAGATACAAGTGCTAGTAGGACTATCATAACCACAAATTAATATGTCCAACAACACAGAAACTACTTGTAAGATGCTGCTCACTTGCCAAAATCATGTTTAATCTTGGACAGTTATTCAAGGCATTATAGACATTAGTCTGATGACCTAGGAGGACAAGTAGGAAAACAAAAGAAACATTGAATATATGAAGATCTCAAAATGTAAACATAAGATTTCTTAGAATTTATATTCCATTTTCAAATGCAAATGATAAACAGTGAGAACTGAAATAAAGGTCTTAGCATGAAAGGTATAGTTCAGCTTAGTAGAGGCCTGTCAAGTTGGCTTCTAACCAGTGTAAGAACCCAGATTGACACTCTTGTAATGGCAACAGCTAGACTATGACACCTATGATTCTGTTAAAATCAGGAAAAAAACAAGTATATAGTTGAGCTCAACTTAAATAAATCCAAAGAACAAGACAGGTTTCAAATCTTTTTGCTTATTTTGGAAAGAGAATAATCTGTTAAAATAAACTGTTGCAAAATTATTTGGTCTGATTAAGTCAGCTGATATGAACACTTTTCTACTTGCAACTTTGATCACAACTGTGCAACTTGAATATTTTATCTGCTAACCAGAAGAACCCAAAATTTCCTTCTTCTGCATTGTTCATACACAATTTGGTATTGCTATTGTTAAACTACTCAGTTGCCACATCATAATTCTGCTCTCTGACAAAACCAATCAAAATAGTAAAGTAATTTATGAAACATACATTATTAATGTTATCCATTTGTTTGGTGTCCTGAAAGTATCTTTCAATGTTAATGTATGATTCAAATGTTTGTAAACACTATTTTATTGTATTTAGGTAAAGCTTCTGTTGAAAAACTTTCAGATATCACCCATGACTGTACTGCATTTTAATGAATTTTTTTCAGTTTTATTTTGAATAAATTACACATAAACAGTAAGGTAGTATGCATTAGATTATTATATGTTAAATAGTAAAGTAGAAAGACAATTTTCTATTTCTTCTTGTAAAACATTCAAGGATTGAATTCCTATTTCTGTCACTGTGAGTTTCTTATGAGAATACTGAAAAGAGGAAAACAAATTACTCCTATCCATTAATTTCCTCTTACCTAACGGGAGCTTTAAAAATGATGGAGCTTCCCTGAGGTACTGAACAGTGATGGTAACTTCATCGCCAGCATTTCGCAGTAGGTGTACCTGTCAGTGTGACAAATAACAACTACTTTAAACCAAAGAACCATCACTCATGGAAAGAACATTACTTACAATGAAATCAACATTCCTGTTGATCTATAATAAACTCAGTATACACATTTCTGAGTGAGAATGTAGAATAGCTTTTCGATCAAGCCACACCAACAATGGAAAAGAGGAGACAAGACCAGTGGAACAACCTGAATAAATAATTTGCTGGACAAACTGATTTTATATACCAGCTGCACACAACTTCCACAAAGTGATTTCATAAAACTGCCAGAGGCTAGTAGGGAAATATGTGTTTATGTAGATATAACACATTCATTGTGTGTGTTTACAGACAGACACATAAAGATACACTGAGACATCATAAATATCTTGTCCTGAAGTATTTGGTTTGATTGATTCAGGTATGGTTTTTCAAATATAGTCTTGATTTTTGTGTCTTTGTGGTCTGTGAGCATTTGCTAACCAAAAGGGAACACATACATGCACACACACCCCTAGACCCCCATATAATGTTTTAAACCATCAGAATTTACTTTGAGGCATGACAAATTACTACGTAAGGTGCCTTTTTAAATGCAGAACCACAGATAACTTCTGTAATGGAACTCAGTTCCTACTACAGGGCAGAGGTATTCCCCAGTCTCATATCCATGACTCCCAGGAAACAGGTATTGCATTTGGTTTGTAGGTGGCCTGCACTCATGCTCTGCAGCCCTGATCCAGGTTGTCAGAAACGGATGCTAGGGCTTGTGGCCTCTGATATAAGCACAACCAGAGCATGCATGTATCAGACAGAAAATAAACCAACTGGAGCAAACTAACTTCCATAGATTCATTTGCTGGTTCAATGTATTTGGAGGAAGCTGGTGGTTGTGTTGTTTCAGACCACTATTTTAGCACAAAGACAACATCGTGAGACACAGGATTACTTCAAACATTACAACTTTTCCACTTGTGTACCTAAAATAATGCTTACCCCAGAGACTGATGTATTCACTTACATAAAAACATCCAGTTTATGTCTGATAGATATGAAAACCCTGAACAGGTAAAGTAAGCATTCATATAGACTCAGAAGTTTGGTTGTTTGTTTTTTTTTTTCTCCCAGAGGCTCAATTTGCATTAAATGATTTACTACAAAAAGAGCTAGTGCTACCTATTCATCCCAAGAATTGTGAGTACTCAAGTCAAGATTTTGTGGACAGTTGATTAAAAGAGAACCTGAGGTTCATTGTGGGAGAAACCATTGCAGAAAAAAATGTTATGATCACTGATTTCTGACTAAACCATCTCAAGATGAGTACAACAGAAGTAACCAGGAACAAAAGCACAGAAAAATCAGAATGCCTCTTTAAGGCCATACAAAAGTGTGACAGGGCTGCAAAGCAAACCACTGCCTTAATTTGTAAGCTGTAAGAAAACTATGTCTCCTGAAATCTCTGCCCCTCGTTTCCTGCAGTATTTTACACATCATTTATTACTCACTAAGGCCTGAAGATGATTGGTAACTGTGCTAGTCCTACCCTACTGTTACAAACACAGTTTTCCCCTTTATCTTCTGACTATTATACATATATATGTCTAATTTATATATATATATAAATAGATATATTTATATACACACATGCAAATCTTTTAATAGAGGTTCAACTGGAATCTGATTTTTAAATACTTGTGACATTCTGCAGTACTTAGAAGCTTTTTTAAAATTTTATTGTCTTATTTGAAGATTATGGACTTTAATCATAAATTTTATTAAGTGAGGTAAAGCTCAATAGTCTAAATTTAATTAAAATACATTAAACTAGAAATCCCAGACTGAGAGAGGTCACTGAGAGGAGACCTGAAGAGAAGGACTTAGGGTTTATCATGGATGAAAACCTGGACATGAGCCAACAGTGTGTGCTCACAGCCCAGAAAACCAACTGTGTCCTGGGCTGTGCTGAAAGAAATGTGCCCAGCAGGTTGAGGGAGATGATTACAGACCTATTTGAACAGTGCCAGAGGAGGCCACAAAGATGACTGGAGGGCTATAGCACCTCTTTGATGAAAATAGGCACAGAGAATGGAAGTTAGTGAGACTGAAGAAGAGAAGGGTTTGGGGATACCTTAAAGCAGCCTTCCAGTACCTACAGGAAGCTTACAAAAATGAGAGAGAACAACTTTTTACGTGGGCAGATAGGGATAGCACAAGGGGAATCAGTTTTAAAGTAAATAGGAAGAGATTTAGATTAGATATTAGGAAGAAACTCCATACTATGAAGGTGGTGAGGCACTGGAACAGGTTACCCAGAGAGGTTGTGGATGGCCCATCTCTGGAAGGGTTCAAGGCCAGGATGGGTGAAGTTCTGAACATCCTGGTCAAGTGGAAGTTGTCTCTGCCCATAGCAGGGGGGATGGAACTAGGTTCTATGGTTCTATGATCTACAGATTAGGCTTGCTTTGTTCAAAAAATTAAAGAGGCTGTTAGAGTAGTCATATTGGACCATATATGAAAACACAGTTCAGACATAAATACAAGTATATCTTTATATAAACTGATATATCTTTATATAAACTGATATATCTTTATATAAACTGATCTAAGATCATCTACCCATGATAAAAATCAAAGAAACTGTTAGCATATAATTATATGTGTTTAAATTACACTGCAGTCACTTTTCTCTCTCCAGTTGATGAATTTGTCTTCCTAAACTTCATTAATATCTGTATCAGGCCTTGAAATGAACTGATGCTCTCCTTGTAGCCCAGTGACACCATCTCATGACTTATACTAAATAAATTCCAACTAAACCTTCACTACTACATCAAATGCTTTTAAATGTGAATGAAATGTTTATAAAAGACAGTAAACCAATCTTTTTCTACACTGTACTGACAGAACCACTGAATTTTGGAGTCTTTCATCAACAAAGACTAATTGCAAATATTTTCTATGAGTAAACATAAAAATTAGACAAATAATGAATTATTCTATTTAAAAAAGTAAATGATTAAGGAATTGCATATAAGAACTTGAAACAGCCAATGTGCTTTACTTCATAATTTTCTCTATAATTAGGTAGTGAGGTTTATGCAATTAAAAAAATAACAATTCATTTAAATCCCTGTCCCTTACATAAAGGCTGCTTTAGACCAAGAAGTGGAAAGACATTTGGCCTGTTCCTTGAAAAAAAATCCAAGTTTAGGTCAAATAGTATGGCTGCAAAAAATTCACCAAGTCAATATGCTGCAGGCAGCCACACTGATATTGGCAGCACATGGCATTAACAAATGCCCTGATGACGGTGACAATTGTGTGCAGGGTGCAGGTGTCCAAATATGGACAGTGGGGTTGCAGGGGGGCCCTATGAGGAGAGGCTGGGGCTGCCCCATGCCAGGCACAGCCGGTTCCAGTGGCTCTGACCCACCCACCACAGGGCATGGAGCAGGGAGAAGCAGAGGAGATGGGAATGAAGAAGTGAAGTTGAGCTTAGGAAAAGCAGTGGGAGGAAGACTGTGGCTGAATTTTGTCATCTGTTTCTCAATATCCAAATCTATTTCAACTGGTAATAGAATTAATTAATTTTCCCTAAGTCAAGTCTATTTTGCCCATGATGGTAATCAGTGAATGCTCTTCCTGTATATCTTGACCAAAGGGGTTTTTCATTCTACTTTCTCCCCCTCTCCCTCCGAGCAGGAAGAGAAGTGAGCAAGCAGCTGGGTTGGCATTTGGCTGCTTGCTTGGGCTGACTCACCACCATGGGTTCAAGACACTTTTACAAAATAAAAGTTAAAATGATAAAGGAATAAATTCAGCAATATTATCCACATAAGTCTAGGTTCAGTGAATACAGCCAGGGTGCAAAAGTGCCAGAAAGGTTACATGCTAGGAAGAGAAAAGGACACCCAGCATATTCCCTTCCAAATTAAAAATGTCAGAAAGTCAGTATCAGGGAAGGGCGAAGTCAGACTTGGCAACAAATACAAGATCCTTTTACCAAATGCTGCTGTACCTTGTGATACCACTTTTTATTGCACAGTAAACACATCAGAAATGCTGAATTTAGCTTATAATCAGTTCAGCAACATCAGTGTTTTATAAAATTCAATAAACAATATCAAATCAAACAAATTTATAATATAGTCACAATACTGTCCTGATAAATGTAATAGGAAGAAAAATAAACCAAATAAAATTCACACTGACAACTCACTTTCTTACTTGCAATTGTATATTTAGATAAGCCAAAAAAGTGTAGCATTTTTATTTTGACTTTGGAATAACAAGGAAGAATTTTAACTTCTTAATAAACATTTTTAAGAAAATTTTAAAACACAGAAGAACAGTGTTTCCTCTTAATTAAGCAAAGAATGTTTGCATACAAACATTTATATTTGTCAAGAGATGAAGGAGATAGCAAGACAGACGTATTGCCCAACATGCTTTTGGAAAATCTTAGTCAAACATCATGAAGATAAATTAAATCCAAAAACTATATGGAAGGAAACAAGACAGTAGATTAGAAACTATTCCAGAGTATGAGATCTGACTTTTTATTTCAAAGGATATTTTGAAGAGGAAACAACACTAAAATTAATGATTTGGTTTAAAATTATTAAGAAGTAATACATTAAAAGATATTCACACTGTATTATACTCTTCTGAAGCTACTTTGTATTCTTAAGTAGTGCCTGAAGAGGTGGTAGTGTTGAGCCATGCACATAATAACAAAACTAAATCAATGTCAGTGCTCACAAGAAGGTCTTAACAGTTGGAAGGTCACTTAGCACAGGTCCAGTAAGTCCAAAAAAGACAAATCTAGTATCTTTGGAGTAACAGTCACTGTTGCCTTACTGTAGCATTAATATAAAATAAGGATTTTAAAAGTGACTGAAAAATAAGATTATAAAAGGTTTTGGTGCTTTTTAAAGGATGATGTGCATTTACTGCACATAAGTGTATATGTATGCACTTGTATGTTCAGATGAATGAGGTTAAAAAGAGCATCAGCTGAAATGTTTGCTTTTCATGTTGGCTCCAATTTGCAGGTTTTGCATATCTCTAAGTACATTCATCAAGCCAGGGTTTATTACGCTTCTCTTTCTCACATGCATTCTCATGAACAGAACAGAGAAAATGTTAAAAATATAAATTGGAGATTCTATATCTCAACTAAATACAGTACAGAGTCTGCAGAAAAAAAATGAGCCATATTTTAGGAAAACCAAATGACTTTCTTTGCCTCATTTTTAATGTCAACACCCAATTCAGCCAGCAGGACAGTGAGTTTCCCACTGGGGAGGACTCTTTTTGTTGTTTCTCTCCCTCCTCTCTCTCCCCTTTCCCAGTGTGTGTGGGGGAGGGAAACCATTTTTGTTTTCTCCAACACACCCCGGAGGGTGTCGCCCCGCAGTCGTGGCAACAACCAGTGATCCCACAACACCCCCTGCTGACCAGCACAGAACACTGCAGGCTCTGCATTTCCAGTGATCCAACAGCGCCCCCTGGTGACTGGTACAGGACATTGCAAACTCTGCATCTCCAATGACCCAATGGCGCCCACTGTTGACTGTGGTTAGAATTGCATCAAACAGTGCAAACTGAACTGTTTACTTTTTTTCCTTTGCTTGTTCATTGGTTTGTTTTGAAGGGGATTCTTTGTGGGTATAGGAGTATTGTTTGGTTGTTTTACTGGTTTTTTTTCCTGTTTCTGCCAATACACAAATAACTTTTAATAAAAGGTTGTTATTTTTCCTTTTCCATAATTTGTTTTCCTTCAGTTGGAGCCTCTTAATTTCAGATTTACAATTGCTTAGAGGGAGGAGTTTGGGTCTTTCTCATAACTCATCCTCAGCAAAACATCTGTGTTTCATTTAAACTGAGACAGGCTCTTTAGCCAATATCTATTCTAAGTCACATCATTTAACTTTGGCTATTTAAAAGATTCAACTCTAAACTATTGCTAATGTCGTTTCTAGAAATTAGTGAAGATCTTAGGATAAAAAATAAATCCCCACCCACAGGTGTCTACCTCTAAATAAGGAGAGTCTGGGTGATAACCTTACATTTTAAACATATGAAGTTAAATGAAGTTAATTTTATCTTGCACCTATAGATTAATATTTAAGAACCAAAATCAGACTGAATGTTCAAAGCAAAAGTTCTGAAGTCAAAGAATGTGAATCTCCTGATGAATGTCTGATCTTGAGGTACAAGCATTTCACTTGAAATTCACATGAAGTGCAAGTCTTGACGAGTACCTGGGCAGAAGGCTATGTACAAGTTTGCAATACAGTAGGTAAACAACCAAGAAGTTGTTGTAAAACATATGAAAAGAATTAGGTCATAACACGTAATAGTAAAAAAACCAAGCAAACAAAACAAAACAATGAAATCTAGAAAACTAAAAGTTTTAAGACATTCTTAAACCCTCATAATCAACAATAGCATTTAACACTTCAAATGCCTTCCAGGTGAAAGCATATTTGGAACTACATTTGGAAACTTGACAATTTCAGCTCAACCCAGACAAGCAGGGCTGAAAAATCTGGTATCATGCTTATATGTCAATGAGTAGGCAAGGAAGGTGTGTGAAAAACAGACACCTTGCAGTACAAGTAGTCTCTAAAATGACAGTAAAAGCAAAATGACTTTGAAAAAAGTTTATAAAATTAAAACTGGATCATAAACAGTATTGGAAATGCATGAAGCAGAATTAAGTTCAAGAAACAATGATTTCTTGATACCTGTCTCTTTTCTACTGATCAATTATGGAGTGGTTTCCAATAAATACTTTATCTTCCTTAGCTTTGCATTATTGAACGAGCAATAATCTCTTTCTAAATGATTATCTGGCTAATCAAAACCAAGCATTTGAACAATGAACAACTTATACGAATACACTAGGAAAATTACAGTCAATGTATCTTATGGAAATTTTCAGATTTAAACTAAACTGCAGCCCATCTTAGTTCACTCAATTCTCACTTTTATTTCCGCCTACAAATACAGTAAACAACATTTTTAGCTACAAAGCTTCAGTATCAATTTAAACAAATAATGCTGCTCTTGTATGTTGTAATTAGCAGTAATTATAGACAAAAAAAGAATTTTTTTCAGTATTTTGTACATTATTTTTTTCTATTTAATTGCACACACTAGTGTTTAATTAACACTGTGTAAACAATGGTTACAAAAATATTTGGAATATGAAAGATGCTGGTATATAATGTGCACTGGAAAATAAATTCATGTAGCCTTTACTGTTCTGATTTTCTTTGTTGTTTTTTGTATTTACAACATACCTGCAGAGTTCTTAGAAATGGATTTTATCTGATCAGAAGTGTCTCTCTGAGGAGAGAAGTAGCAGTCATGAAACCTCTGCCATCATCTATGGGCAATGGTATAAAATATCAATGAAGGTAATTTCAGGTGAAAGATGGGCAATATTTAATGAAGGCTGTTGTGTGCTGCCGAGTGTAAAAACTAAACAACAAGCCTTTGAAGTTGCCAAACCCAGTAGGTCCATATGCTGCATTCTCTGATTTAGAAATTGTTGACTATTTGGACACTTTTTCCTTTTCTCACAACAAATTTTTCCACAATGATCCTTTTGTATTAAGTCTTCTAGCCTAATAGACATTTCACAGACATTTAAAGTTAATACAGGACCAAACACAGGAAGCACTGAGAACTGCTTTTGATGTCCACAACATTCAATTCTGAAGTACAAGCTAGAAGTCCTAGACCTATGGACTGATCAGCTCAATGGATTGCCCTGCTGTTTAGATCAAGCATAGAATTTATAATCACTCATATGTTCATCCTTTAGGGCTTAAAGAACTGGGGTACCTAGAAATCAAAAAACATTCCTCTTTTACACTACAATTCTTGCAGCATGTAGATGAACACAATGAATAATAGGAATATCTATGGACAAAGTTCAGCCCTGTATCATAGACTGATATGTCAGTCCTTAGTGATTTTGTTTCCACAATTCCCTAGGCATGAAAGTGCTACTATCACCATAAACCAGCACATTATTTGCAGTATTCAGCCCACATCAGAGAGGAATCTGTGTAAGGCAATGTCCCATACCTGAGCCTTTTGCCTACTGTGTCTGGACCAAGCCCATGATTCCTTGCAATTCTGCTACTGTTTAGGCCAATATTTATTCAACACAAGTCACCATAAAGTATATTACTTTATTCAATACTAAACATTTCCTGTACTGGAAAAAAACCCCCATGCTATTTGGTAAGAGAATATCATTCAAATCTCATTGTCATGTTATATTCTTCTGCAGAATTACCTTCTCCTCCCTTAGAGTACTGATCTCAGCTAGACCCATAATTTTCTAAATACAGGGTTATACTTTTTCTATTAGATCTTTTTCTGTTAGAATTTTTGCTACCTACTATCATATCAGAAAAAAACCAACAACACCAAAATCCCTTTTGATTTTCTGATTTAGTTCTTTAATATTTTTGATGAAATGTGCTGGCTTATTTGCCACCTGAAGTGTATGAATACACTATTGCTCTGTGAGTGTTTTGTCCTCTATCTACAATAAAGAGCAAGAGCAAGTGCTATTATCCAGCCTCAATTCAGTGGTTAAACACATGTATCTTAAATATTAATGACACCTCTAAGACCCATTCACTTATTTAGATCACACTCCCATTAAGTCAATAACATTTGGAAGAGAAACAATACTTATGTACAGGTCACATAGTGATCTCAGAGGAGTTAATCTTTCTTGTGAGCAGAAATATAACAATTTTACTAATGAGTTAATTTTATGTGGGTGAAAGTCCTCTACATAACTTATATTTTCCTTTCCATTTCAGGAAATTTACAACATGGAAAATAACTGAGTTTCACTTATGTAAATAGCCTAAGTCTAATCTTTCACAAACTTTTATTTAATTAATCTATTCAGTATCACAAGGGTGTACACTAACTCCTTATTAGCTTGCATCTTGGTTTTCTTAATAACATCGAGGTAGAGCACATAGCTCTCCGAAGCTCTTTATACCCTGACAAAATACCAAGAGTCACCTAATACAAGGCAGTGTGTTAATTAAAAGCACAAAACATTGTTTAGATAGGAAAAGGAAGGTGTGAGAGGGAGAGTATACTGCTTCAGAGAAGTTAGCTCAGCCAGAGTGGACACTAAACAGAGTGACAGAAAATGAAGACAAAGACTAATTTAGTGACAGGATATAAGGATCAAAGGCATCAAGCAAGAGGGGATTGGTCTTCATAGTGATTATCAGAAATAACAAGGGGCATAATACTGCACTGTTCCTGAAGCTGTAATTTCTTTTCCTATCAACCCTTTCAAAAACCCTCCAGACCCATCCACAGATGTCTTTCACCTTTGGTTCTTGTTCTAGTGTTCTCCTTTGACTTACACATTTAGTCCACCTCCATGGTACTCAGTCTTGTGCAGGTAGGAGAAGGAGAAGATGGAAGAAAGTGCCCCTCTATTTATGACAAAAGCAGCTGGTACAATTTCTTATAAATCCTTTTTAGGTCTTTCAACATTTATAAATGAAATAAGTAGAAAATTAAAAGGGTTAAAAGAGACACATTTTTTAAAAGAATTTATTTTAACTCAACTCCTTTACCCCTAGGAATCACTCCTTAAAATTGTAGCTGTCCAGCCACACTCTCTGTTGTGCTTTACTTAAGTGCTACATGTTGTGTCCAAAGTTTAACAAAGACTTCCATCCTTCCTTTCTGCCAGGTGGCTGAATTCCTGGATCAGTTTTAATTATAGTAACTCTGCTTTTGTGCTCAAAGATTATGCACATTGTAAATGGTCATAATGCCAGAGTACTTGCTGCTTCTTTAATGTAGGGAATTAAGTGACTGTGAAATGATGGAGGTAAAATAGTAGTACTGAAATCTAAACTGCTTAATTGTGGATGCATTCTTAACATGTTTAGAGATTGAAAGAAAGTGGATTTCCACAATTACATAACAGAAGTTGTGTAATATTTTAAGTTATACATTTTATACAGGTACTTATATTACTCCATTTTTTAAAAAATCCTTTTCTGAAATGTTACTATTTTTTAGAAAAGCACAGTAAAGATGCAAAGGGGTACAAATTTAAATGGCAAAATCATGTTTTAAATCATGTGAGTTTTATCATTTGCGTGTGAAAGACACTGAAGACCAAAAAGTACACTATACTTGACTTTTAATGAGGAATGCTGCCAGACGATTTCAGTGATAAAATCCAGTGCACATGGAAACAGTGAGGTTGAACCGTATACCCCACAAAATTGTAAAGTTATACTATAATTTGCTGATTTTATATAGCTTTATTTTTAAGCAGTGCTGAGATACAGAATACATATGGCAAAATAGAATTTGGAGAATTGAAATTATACTCAGATCTTTTTTCATCTAAGCTACGTAAAAACCTCTTTTTATTTATTTGTTTCACTGCCATGATAAATCCTGTTCTACTGTGACCAAATACCAAAGAAAATAGCTCAGAAAAAATTCTATAGGGTAACTGAAGAGGAAAACTATGCATAGCAGAACTTCCTTCTACACTCTAATGTCACAGATTAGCATTCTTACTATTGATGTTTATTTCTTTCTGTCACTGCCCCCCTACATAGCTGCAGTAAATTTTCTAAAATGTATGATAATAGAAGTCACTTAATGAAAGTGACTACTCTAAACTTGTTAATAAATGCTGCTCAGTAAAAGAGTTTGTTCACTTCTTTCAGTTGCTGCTGCAGCTCTGATGCATGCAGTCCTGCAGCTCTCTACTGAGCGTTAGCAGGTATTTACTGTCCACATAACAGATGACTAAAGCATTCTTTTAGGACTGACTGAGGCAATGACAAAGGATCTCTGTGAGAACTGCCAAGATAAAGTTAGGAAAGTAAAATCTTCAAAAGCTTGATATCTTTTCTTTGGTGTGTCTGTAGTCCTAAAAATATATTAAAATGCATTAACTAACTGGAACTTTTTGAATTTTTCATGGGTAAGGAGTTTATTAATGAAAACTTATTTATATAAATGAAGAGGTTTCTCACACAACTGTGTGTAAAAACTGTCCTGTGTTTGAAAGTGACTTACAAATGCTTCCAAATCTACATGCTTGTTTTGGCTGATCCCAAACATAAATCTCCTAATAATAGGGAAAGCAAGTGGTCCTAGTCTGAGATCACTTCAGCAAGCTCCCTATCAGTAATATTAAGGGGTGATGGATTCTACCCCTGTTTCTGTTCATATGCCTTTGTGCAACTGGAGATAGCCTCTTAGTCTGGAACACATAGAAACCTTATGCCACTCAAAATACAATCCTCTTATTTCATGCCCCAAATTGTCCATTTAATGAAATAGTGATAACAGCAACATATTAGGAAGACAATATGTGTAATCACAAACTAGAGAAAGTTTCATACATAGAAACTAGTCATAGGAAAATTGATATGCAAAAACTTCTACATTTCTTTTTGAATATCCATTGACAATGTAGGTCAGTGTCGGAAACTAGCTAGAGTAAAAAAAGTACAAGATGCGATTCAAACACCTTTTTTTTTTTTTTACTCTCTTCAAAAAAAATAAAATCCTTTCATAGAAGAAGACTTTGGAAAAAATATAGGGAGACTCATTGGATATCCATAAGGATGGATCCCTCTTTTACTTTTTTTAATATATATTTTTATTTAATAGTTGATTGAGGGATGTCAGGAAAAGCACCAGCAAAAGCCCTTTCAAATAGTCACTGGAACAGATTTTTTGAGCTTTTCTACTGCTCTTCCTTTTCTCTGCTCTCTAACATTCTTCCGAGACTTGCTTGTCATCCCTCTGGAAGCACAATGACTGCTTTGTTAGATTATTCTATTTCATATTTCCTTAGGTTTCCCATGACAAAACATAAACTTCAACAAAAATTCACACACGTCTCTACATGTTCAATATAACTTTTAAAGACTGCTTTCTTATTTCCACTCTACTGCATCTGCAGTACTTGAACACATGGCAAATCCTGGAAATAGAGTGTGATATTGAGGTCATTTAAGACACTACTACTAAGTTTCTGTGCAATACCACATACTTCTTTTTAACTTATATTCATACAGTAAGATGTAACAGCAGCTAAACTTTGCAGTAATGTATGCAGATTATTTCAGAAAGTGTGAAAAACTTTATTTTTTTTTTCTCTTTTTGGTAACTGTTAATTTTTAAAATGCTTTTTAGTAGCATTACACCTTTTGTTCCAGTGTGTCTAGAAAAAGTGAATGGTAGGAGCAGGTTGCTTTCATTAGAGTGTGCAAGTGTGGAAGGAAGGGGTAGGGAATAAAGTAGGTCAACCTCATTCAAATGAAAACCATTTATAGCATTGCTTTTAAACTCTGACAGAAATAGTTTACTAAAATGGAGAAATCTAAAAGCAAACTCTGGGAAGTACCAGGACAATGGGAAAATCATGCAGTTGAAAGAAATCAAACAGTTCCATGACATGCAAAGGAATCAGACAACCTTTACATGATGTGAGAAAATCTCAGTTACTGGTTCTTCTGAATCTGGTAGAATCAACCTTTCAATACTAAGAGAATATTTCTTTTATATTGAGAGAACAAAAAAGTTGCAGTACAAAGGACTCTGTTCAAGTAAACCATGCAGAGCACTTCTCAAAGTACTGTGACATTTCATCTCAGCACCATTAAGATGGATCTCCAAGAAATGAAACATGCACAATCTATTTGTGTAGAAAAATACTTATTTTTCCTGCATTTAACTGATCAAGCTCTCATTTTATGCTTGCCATACTTGAATTACACTGTTTATTTTGACTTCATAACATTTTTTCTGTCGGATGAAAAAGCAGGTTCAAACTGAGAAGCTTCCCACAAGAAAAGCTGCAGAAATTTAAGGAATAACTTGAAGTTAAACATCAGTCTTTTGTCAGAAATGTGTGTATGTCTGTAATGGTATTTACATACGTTAATGTAGCAACTACCTGGATGAACTAGGAAAACAATGAGCATTGCCTTGAACTGCTCTGTGCTGCTGATTATTTCTGGCAGTAACCTTAAGATATTAAACCTTCTATATATATTAAATGAAAATTCTATTTTTAATTTCTCCAGATGTCATAAGGTTTTGCCTCAAGTATTACTAAATTATGTATTCAAATATTAACATGTGGTTAAACAAACAGAACATAACACTGCGGTTTTCACACTGTAAGCATATATCTTAATTTGTGTAAAGGTTAATGGTTTTAACAACAGCATAAATCAATAAACTGTTCTCATTAATATGAATATAAGATATTACTACAGGATAAAATTTTAGTAAATAAAAATAATTGGTTTTTGCTACCTCAGAAGCATCTATAAATTTGACAAAATATTTTATAATTATTGTTATGATGTTATTTATTTCATCAATTCATCACTACAGTTCTATGTTTTTTATTATATTACTAACTTTGATATACTTGTTGAGCAGTTAAGCATTATGTACTTTTTTTTAGCCTATGTAACTTCCTTCTTTTTTTTTTTTCTATTTGATCTCTTTCTTTCTGATATTATATGGATAAAACTCATAATATATGTTCCACCACTCAGAACTGAATTCCAGAAGACTATGCAGAGATTTAATTCTGAAATAGTTAATGTAAAATGGATGATAGATTAAAGGACAAATGAAAATAAAATCTCAACATCTCTATGTAGATAAATAATTTTCAGGTTCATTCCTTGTATCTCAATGAATCAGCCCAATGAAGCACAAGTTTATCACTTTCTGCCAGACATGCCAATGACACATTAAATAGCTTTACAACAGACATCTGAATTTATGAGGGATCTGAAAAAAAATTAGTGAGTATTGATTAAAGCAGTTCAAATTCTGAAAATATAAAATTATTCCCATTGAATGGATTTTGTTTTAATGGATATTAGTGATGTACTTCTGTGAGACTACTCATTGATAAAAAGAAATAAATATTCCCAAGTACTTTCCTGGGTCAGTGAATAAAATTCCAAGTAAATTAACATTTGTGTGAAATACTAAAAATATATGAAACACAATAATTTACTATAAAATACATGAGTAAGATATAGCAAGAAAAAATACCATGTGGTACCTAGTTTTCCATTTTCTATACCTACCATCTCACTCCTGCCTTTTCTAGTAAATGGAAATAATCAGTTTATTGTCTTGAAATGGGATTAATTTCATACAAACTTACATTTGAACTAATCATAGAATCATAAAAAACAGCCCAGGTTTTGAAGGACCTCAAAAGATCATATGGCCCCACCTTTCGTGAGAAAGTGAGACTACGTGAGATTATCTAGCACCCTGCCTAACTGCATCTTGAAAAGTTCCAGTGACGGTTTTTCATCACATCACCTACATTTTGCTTATGGTGGAAACAAACAGGTACTTCTAGTGCATTTCATCATAGAGCAGTGCTCACCCTGAGGACTCAAAAAAATCTTTATGAATGTTATTGCCCTCTTCAACCAAGTTCAGAGAGAGAGAATCACCCAGCCCCACACCACAAATCGCCAGGAAGTGTTTTCAGTCCTCTGATCATCAGGTGGGCCAGGAAGACGCTCAGAGAACTGGAGCACCTCTGCTATGATAACAGGCTGAGAAAGCTGAGTCTTCAGACTGGAGAAGAGAAGGCTCTGAGGAGACCTTAGAGCACCTTCCAGACCCTACAAGAGATCTGGAGAGGGACTTTTTACAAAGGAATGTAGTGATAGGACAAGGGAGAAGAGTTTTAAAGTGAAAGAGGGAAGATTTAGATTAGATATAAGGAAGAAATTCTTTACTGTGAGGGTGATGAGGTACTGGCACAGGTTTCCCAGAGGAACTGTGGATGCTCCATTGCTGAAAGTGCTCAAGGTCCAGTTTGGATTGGGTTTTGAGCAACCCAGTCTGGTACAGGTTCCCTGTCCATGGCACAGGGGTGGAACTAGATGAACTTCAAGGTCCCTTCCAACTCAAACCATTTTATGACTCTGTGATTCTATGAATCTGAAAAATTCTGTTGAATCAGCAAACTGTTGTCTCATGTTTCATTTCCTTTCACAGTTTATTGTGAACACCTTGAAAATTGAAGTCCTAGCCAGGTGAATATCAATTGGTATACCTTCTTTGTGAATTTCAACCTAAACACTCTTCCCCTCTGCTTGCTTCTCTCTCTTCCCTCAGGAGAACTGACTATTCCTTTTCTGTTTTGCAGGGTGACAACCTGATTAGCCATCAGGGAAAAAAATTAATTTTCCTCTCTGATGAGCAAAACAGAAACTATATAAATCTCTGAATTAAAATTTTCTGTATTCACAGTCTCTCCACACCAATAGACTATTTATAAAAATAAACTTATTTTTCAAGGAAAAGAAATTATTTTCAATTTTCCACACTATAGTATTACATTCTGTAAAAGCAGGATTTTCTTCAGTCCTGATTCAGAGTTATTTATTCTATCCATACCCTTAGGCAGAACTAGGAGCAGCTTGAGTAACTGTGGAGAAAAGCAAACTGTAGTAATCAGATGTGAAAAACAGGAAAGCCAGTTTGTTTTTAAATTGTTGCTGACCAATTATCTACAGAAGCATTTTCAGAGTGAAGATGGTAGGTAGCAGACAGAACAAACTGGCCTCCTTTCCCAAAGTTCACAGATTTTGTAGCCTTATCTCCAATGTATTTAGTCCAATGTGTAATAAGTCTTTAACAAATGTGAGATAAACTGACATACAATTATACTTAAGCTTCAATTTAGTAAAATGTAGGTTATCTGAGTTTGTGCACACCCTCACATCCTACAAGGGTGAACCAGTAGTACATTTTAAAATAGTAGAAATTAAGAACAAAAGGGGGGAAAGTCTAAACAGCAAGGAATCCAAACATGTCACTGTGAAACAAAGAAAATAAAAAACCCAAATAAAATTCTTGAAAACATTTGTTAAAGCTACAATTAAAAAAAAAAATAATCAAACCATGAAGCGACAAGCAAACAGATTAAAAAAACAGTCCAACACCAAAAGAAAGCAAGAAACATGTACTTCTTTCTGTCCCTTGCTGGTTTATCACTATGGCTGGAGTAGGGAAGTAATTCAGAATCCCTACCTTTGCCAATAGCATCCCTTTTAGTAGTCTGTGTTGAGCTGAATTCCATTCCCCCCACTGGCAGGATGGGAGAGAACAGGAAGAACAAAGCAACAAAACTTTCACAATAGCAACAGTTTCAAGATAAAGAGAGTTTAATAACTTAAGACAAAGGTAAAAACAAAACAAGTGATGCAAAGGCAATCAGTCATCACCTCCTACAAACAGACCGATACCCATTCAGTCTCTGAGCAATGGTTGCATCCTCCAGAAAACACTCCCCACAATTTTTACTGCTGAGCATCATATATGGTACGAAATATCCCTTTGGTCATTTCAGGTCAGCTTTCCTGGCTATGTCCACTTCCAACTTCTTGCCCACTCCCTGCCTACTTCTTGAGTGGAAAAGTGGGAAAAAAGAGAAAGCCTCAAGAGTCTGCAAACCCTGCTCAGCAATAACAAACACAGTGGTATTTTGCTAATGTTTAGTCACAAATCAAAATGGACTTGTGAGCACCATACCAGCTGCCACAAAGGAAAGTAATGCTGTCTCAGCCAGACCCAGTGCACAGTCCCAGGGGTCACACAGCACAATTCGTAACTTTGAGCTGGACATTTACAAAAGGGGTCTCTTGCAACCAGAATGCAAGTAGCAGGAAGTGTGCTCAAACAGTACTGAAGGATGATGTTTCAGAAGTCCCACCTTGAAGTAGATGACTGAATATGTAAGAGATCATGGTGTCAGATGAAAATAAAGCAAGCTAAAAGAATTACTCAGTAACCTTTGATTGGTTCCCACTGATTAAATATTTTGTATGATATTAACAAGGCTGCGTAAGCTGGAACCCAGAGTGAATTGAGACTACCCAAGCCTCACTGCTGAGTGCCTTTTGAACAGAAGTGCTGGAGTACCTCTCTTCTAACCTGAGTGACATTTAGAAAATAGGGCACTCATTACAGAGATAGAAGATGTAGGTATGATTTTCTAAAAGTTAGATGAGTCTTCCATCCTCAACCTTCTGCTTTCTGGACAACTATCCTTTTAATAACTATGCTATTATATTAGTAGCTTAATATATTTTATAATACTGACTTCTTCAATGGTGTTTCTAAGTGCCCAAACCTTTTCTGAAGCATTTCTTTCAAACTGAAAACCCACTATATTCAAATAAAGAGAATGTTTTCTTAACTATTATTTCATGAAAATGCAAAGACATAATTTTGATAGAAGTAAGAAATGAAATCTTCCATTCTCTCAGGAACTTTGGCAACAGCCCACCTTATCTCAAATCTCATAGAACCAGCCCTTTCCCCTATGACCTGATGCATTTACCCCAAACCACTCTGATTATGGTAACAGGCTGTGGTAGTAGAAAAGTCTCTTTGTAGATCCATCTCCTGGCCCATCAAAATTTGAGTTTCCTTCAGCCATATGGTCTACAGTTGTTCTAGGAAATTCTGCCTAGTGCTTCCATTGAATGCCCATGTACAGGATAAGGAGCAGCAACTACGTATTTCTCCCTGATTTCTCACCTCTGTTGTGTTACATCAACAGTTCTGGAGCACTTCTTGGTTCTGAAAAACAATCCTTCAGGGATGTAACTTACCATTTTGTGAGGAATAACTTTCAGCAAATTTAGAGGTTTTTTTATGTGCAATAACAATACAAGTAGCAGGAGGGCAGTTCACCAATACACAATAGACCTGACTCAGTGCTTCACTGAGATTGTCTGTAAGAGATTCAGCCTGATGGTATTAATCAACACCAAGAAAAGGACTGCAAGATCATGCAACTACACTTTATCTTGACCTAGAGAGATCACCTCCAAGTAATAAAAGCAAGTTTAGTTCCTTTGGTCATGTAATTTCTGCCTTGCTGATAAGACTGTCAAAGCCCATGTCATTTATGGTTGCTACAGATGCTATTCTGAGATACAGTTGTCAGTGAATCAAATGATAACTGCCAATAAACAGGCAACAGGGGATAACAATTTTTATCTATACTGCCTTGCAGTGCAGACCGGAAAAGCACTGCACATGGAGTGAACATGAACAGGGTTTATCCTCACACAGTCAATCTGATAAATGAAACAAATCAGCAAAAACTAACCACTATTCAATAAATTATTTTGTTTTGGTCTGAGGTCAAATGCTGCAGGAAACTCTATATCCAAAATGAATTAAATAACTGGAAAATTTTTAATAATGACATACATGACAAATCTGAGTATAGCACTATCTTATAGTAAAAAAGAGTAAATTAATTTGAAACAAGGCTAGAGACAGAACACTTTGGACATAAGATATTCTGTACACCAATAACAAAATCAAAGTGGAATGACTTACCACTTCTTCATGGGTTGCACTTTCTACATTTATACCATTAACCTAAAAACAGATATGATAAGGAGAAAATGATTCACAATGTGTAAATTAGTTACTGAAATAAAAGCAAGTATGAAACAAATGTCTGTGGAAAAAAGTGAATGTTTACTGACCTGTATTATTGCATCTCCTATAAATAACATTCCTGTTTGTTCAGCTGTGGGATTACAGAAGGAGTAGATTTTAATTGATAGCAGTACTGAAAAAAAATGCTATATTCTCTTCCAGCAACTGGTTTAACATGCTGTTAGTAATCTTCATTTGAAACTGATTTGGTTGTGAAAATACCAACGGCACAGCAATCAGTATTCATCCTACAAAGGTAATAGATTCCTAGCAATTTTAAACAAATTAAGATAGCTACTTTCCATGCACAAAGAACTTGTTTAGTGTGGAATGCAAATGTCACTTCCCACTAATGAAGGATTTCATTAAATTATGTGGAAAATGTGATTCACACTCTTCATTATTCTTCCACAAAAGGGAAGTAGGAATTTCTGAAACTACTTAGCAATTCCTTTCCCCCTGAACAAATTTAAAGGGACTGCTGTAATTAAAGAGGTTGTGCCTAGAATTTGATAGAACCCTTTAACATGAAGTTTAAAATAGCTTTGTTCTCAAGAATAACGTTATTCCAATGTGCAATTTGCATGTTTCCTGCCATACAGGGAATAATGCAATGAAACTGTAAATAATTCTGCACAGATACAAACAATGACATTTTTGAGGTGTATTCTCTAACTTTTAAACTCTATTTTTTTTGTGGAATTTGAGGATGTTTATCTCATGAAATGTACTACATAACTGAAAGTAAGGCTCTGACCCTGCAAAGACTGATAGTATTAAGTAAGACCTATTAGTCTTATACAAGATCTTTCAAGTCACAGTTTGAGACTTAGAAGAATGCAACAAATGTTAACAAAGGCAGTATTACAAGAGACAGAAATAGAGGTAAAAAAGAAAGGAATACTGCATAGATTATTCTCACAATTTCTTCAGTACAGCTGTTGCCACTATAAATTTACCTTTGGTACAAAATAGTGCTTTTTGTAATACAATTTTTCTTTCAAATAGACTTTTCATTACTCTTTTTGCAGATAAAAGATAACAGTTCATTAGTCAACACATAGGAAATATTTCACTATTTGTTTTAAATATCATGCTACAAGTTGCATTGAAGGTCTTTACCCCACCTCTCATCCTACTTTGTATTAAAAATAGGCATACAAATTGTAATAGCTGGTATAGAAAAGAGACATCTATGTACAGAAATTGAACTGAATTAAAACTGTTCAAAACCATTACAAAGCAATCCAAAGTAGCCTATATTGGATAAATAGTTTGTCAGAGGTTCTGAGCATTAGATTGGGTATCTCAATAGTAAACTTATATTTGAGATATTAGTATATATATACCAATAGAGAAATACATATGAAGAATTTCTAATTCAGTGCTTATGTTAGGGTTGTTCTAGAAAAGTGGAAGCATACTTGAATTGGTGTTAGAAGGAAGGAGCTCTGTTTGAAATTCCAGTTGCAGGAAAGTAGAAAAGGATAAATTCAAAGGGTTCATGCCTTGCCCAACGTGTGTGATTGACTCAGAAGTGAGTGCAGAAATTATGTCTGTATTAGCAAGTTGTTGTGGTTTAAACCCACTGGCAACTATGTACCATGCAGCCACCTGCTCAACCCTCCTTCAAAATCCCACAGCCCACTACCTGCTAGCCCCTAGTGGGATGGGGAGGAGAATTGAAAAAAAAATCTTGTGAGGTAAGAACAGTTTAAGAATGGAAGTAAAGTATAATATGATAATAGTAGTGGAAAGGAGATAGTGTGTGATAAAATCCAAGAGAAAAAAGTGAGGTACAACACAATTCCTCATCACCAATGCCCATCCCATTCCTGAGCAGCTCCCAGACAATTCCCTCTAGTTTATATACTGAGCATGATGTTCTATGGTATGGAATATTCCTTTGCCCAGTGTGTTATCAACATCATTACCATACTCAATACAAAACATAGCACTGTACCAGGAACTAAGAACAAAATTCTATCCCAGCTGAAACCAGAACAGAACAGGTTTATGTGATGAGGCAGAACAGAGAGAGATCATAAATCAAAGTAGTTGGTGCTGAGGCTCCTTACAGTCACACTGTAAGGGTTTCAGAGATTTTAATTGAGATCAGTTAGACTGGTCTTTCAGTCTAAATGCTCTCAAGTGCAGAGAAGCTGCCTAAGGAAATCTACTACACAAAACTTTCTGTTTTGTGGACTCCTAAGCAGCCCATTCTAAGGCACACCAGTGCCACCCAGTGATGCGATCCTGCTGCCAGTAACAGCTGTAAGAGGCCACAATACACAGAAGCAGACCTTGCTTACAAGTAATGCAGTGGTCCTTGAAACTGAAATCAATGTAGAGCTGGACATCAAGCGAACAACTGTAACACAGGGACAGTGTTACAGGGACAGTGGTTTCTCAACTTCCTTCAGGAGGACAACTCTAATAAGCCAATCCTCTGATATTAGATTGTCTTTATGGAGGTTGCAGTAGGATTCATGCTCCAGTGTTCCTCACCAAGGCAGATGTGTTTGTTTACGCTTCAACAAGTACCAGTCAGCTGATCTGCAGCCACAGATGTGATGAGGATGGCACACATGGGCAACAGGTAGTGCTGTTTTCCTGAGACCCTCATGTTTTTGGCTCTGCTGGGTGGTCAAAGCTGCTGTTGCTATTGGGAAGATCAGTTGGAAACAGCAATACAGAAAAAAACAGTAAAGAAAGAGATGTGGGGATGTGAGAGGTGAGTTTGGAAAGAATTTCTGTAAGAGATCAAAAGAGAAAAACGTAAGGTAAGAAAGCAAAGCATACTGAGCCAGAAAATGTGTGAAAACCGAGATCCTGATGGAAG
This sequence comes from Myiozetetes cayanensis, assembly GCF_022539395.1. Taxonomy (NCBI): domain Eukaryota; kingdom Metazoa; phylum Chordata; class Aves; order Passeriformes; family Tyrannidae; genus Myiozetetes; species Myiozetetes cayanensis. The sequence continues at coordinate 96,098,725 of NW_026087411.1, read as the reverse complement.
GGTGCATGGTGAAGATTTGCAGGCAGGTAGGTAGGTAGCATCACCATCCTCCTGGATATTCATCTATCTGTGATGACACAACAGCACAGTTGTACAATGTTATCTAAGTCTTCCAAGAAAACTACTTGGTTCTAACAAAAATTATAATAAAACACATAGACTAATATTTATTTATGAAAAAAAGGAAAGGTTAAATTCCAGACACAGGTAAAATTCTTGAGATAGAGCTAGTTAACAACTCCAGGCTTAAAAAGGAAAAGAAGTAATATGAAAAGGTATAAAACCTCAAGGAAGAAAACCAGATGGCTGGAGGATTGTAACTTAACAGCACTGAAGACAATTCCCTTCCAGGGAGCAATGGAGGTCGAACCTTTCTCATTGAGCTGTTTGTTGACTGACAGGTCAGCAAAGACTCATTGCTCATTTCACAGGGCTGATGAATACTGCAATATTCCCAGTTACCTCATGGGTGTTAGCCAATACATTTTATAGTTTAAGAGCACAAAGCAATTATATCCTGCTTGCAGTCTCTAAAAACAATCAAGCCTGTCCACATAAGTAAATGAGAGCAGGAGCATTATGTGGTCAATACCAAATACTCTGTGAACTGAAACAAAGCCCAGGAAATTGGGACAATCAGGGTATTTGCTCTAGAAGTGCATTACACTGCATACTAAACCAATAATGTAGACACCTGCTGCTGCTGTTATGGCTGTGCTTGTCTATGATGAAACACTCTGGGTTTAGACAATGGTCTACAATTTGAAATCAATGATGATTTCTAACAAATATATTTTCCACAAATCAAATTCCAGAGGATGTGTCACTACAATGTGGAATTTTCAATACAGTTTACAAGTATATTAGAAATAAAGTGACTGGAAAAACTCCTTGGAAAGAGACAAAATGGCAATCTTGTTTCTCTAAGGTATATTTTAAACCTGAAGACAAAACATCTACTGATGTTTTCACTAAGTCACATGTTCTCTACATGACAAAAATACTGAGTAAATTCCTCCAGGCTATGTGGAACTCTTTCTCCCACTGGTAACATTGTCATATACAAAGGTGTTTACAGAAGGTTGCTCTAAAATTATAAGTCACTATGTGTAAAATGAATCAACACAAAAAACAAAATACTTGAGGAAGAGCTTTGGGATACCAAGGAGCATATAACCTTATTCAGTGAAACAATAAACATAACTTTTTCAGAATCCAGTTTGCCTCTTGAAGTTTTACTTGAAATAATATTTTAATAGCAGTGAATTGAACATGTCAAAAAAAAAATACTTTGGAAAAAAAAGAAGTACAAAGCAGTGAAAAACAGAAATGTACCAGGCTGTAAAAGAAAATGAAGTGTGTGTTACAACAACTAGTGCTACATAACCTTTATTCTACATTTTAATTAAACTTAAAAACATTCAATATTGATTAGTTACTGTATATTGATTAAATTCAGAAGTGATACTGAATGGAGCAAACCTAAAGGGGTTTCGGTTGAAGTAATGGTATGAAAATAAAAATTTAAAAAAAAAAAAAAGTACTTTTGAGAATATTAGACTTGAAATACTTTCCTCAATGCAAATGACCTGTCATTCTAAATCTTTAAAAAAAAAAAAATCTCTGACAGAGCCAAGAGTTATTAAAAATTCTTTAGCATTCAGTGAGAAGTGAAAAAAAAAACAAGTAACCCTTTCTAGTTTTGCTTCGTTTACTTTTCCTATCCACTAGGGCTGTATCCAATTTTCCAAAAGTTGTGAAATGGAAAATTTACTGAACATAGTCTTGGGAATTTATGACTTACAACATATTAACTGATGAACATCTCTATGAAGATTTGAGAAAAATTTAGATGGTCCGAGGTTCCCACAGAATTCCAGCTATTTCTATGATTAAATGCAAGCTTCTTCATCCAAACCAAATGGCAATGGGATTCTTGTATATTATGAACTCAGTGAAGAAAACTGAGAAAAGAGTTTAGTTCTTTAACTAAGGAAAGAGGCTTAATGTAGCTCAGATCATCTTGTAGATGTTGCAGCAGAGAGATCCCACAGGAATGGTTATGATGACAAATTCTCAGTAGAACTAAATACTTCCTATTTTACATTCAGTTGCCTTTATAGAAAAACACCAATTATCAAAGTAAGGAAAGCAAATTGGAACATTAAGAGTGTAATTACTTTAAAATGTTACCTTTTTAAGAAAAGTCATGACAACTAAGATGTGACAGTAAGAAAAGTGAGGCAGAGGGGTTTTTTAAATGTATTTTCAGAAAATTTGAAAGTGCTACATTACTACTGTCATTTATTATTCAGGATACTTGCCTAACCACAGCCCCTTGAGTTTGAAAATAAAGGTAAAAACACTCATGCATTTTACATGGACAGAATTCAGAAATAAGTAGCGATAATGAAGAAGCAAAAGCAACAGTTATAACTATGGATAAGTTATACTTTGCTTAAAAAATAAGTTCTACTAGGCAAGCATAACTAAGACTCCATTAAGAGTCAGTGAAAAGCTATTTAAAACTGTAAAAATGTGGTATTCCTAGAAACATTGTTAGTAGTGTTAAAATCATTAAATCAATCTAAACTTGATAATATTTCCAGAGTTTAACAGTTGGCTTCAATGATCTTACCAGTCTTTTCCAATCTTAACAATTCTATGATTCTATGAACCATTACAATATTTTAGAGGTAAAAATAGTCATGTGTATTTTAAAATTAATTAACCAGTAGGAGAATAAATTGACAAAGGAATTCAGTACAGTGTGAAGGAAAATGAATCTCATCACACAGTTGCAATATTCTAAGTTATAAGCTTTACACTAATAGACATATGATTAATATCACACATAAAAGACTTTCTGAGTTGAATAAGACAAGTTATTATTAGGTAACATTATATAAGAAAATAAATTATAATCTGGTATCTTCAATCTTGTCTTTCAAAATATGCAATATGTTTCCTTTAAATTGTATTATATCATGCCAAAAATTTTAAATGTTGTAGAGATGATGTTGAAACATTTGAAAACAAAGTTGCAGCCTAAGGGAGGATGCCTGAAGTAGCAGAAATACAGGTTTTAAATGAGCTACAAGAATAGAAAAAGATGTAGTTCCTAAATAGCCTAAAAAGTCTTTAGTTCAGAAACCAGTAAGGGAAAGATAAGACTAGTGAAAAGATAAAAAGTAGAACTTTTATGATATTGCCAAAGGATGTTATTAAATTCCTCATATTATTCTCCAAGTAGAAGTTAGTTTCATTTGCTCTTTCCATCAAATATTCTGTATGATTCTTGACTGCTTCATCCCAAAATATTCTGCATGAGTTTTACTCTGATTTTAATTAGTATCTTTCAATGCAAGAGGAATCTTTAAAGCAGTTGAATGATGTTTTCTGTCTAGGTGCTTGCTTCTCCAGTTTCTGTACCAAAGCACTAAGGTAAAAGCAAACTCCAAATCCAAAGTCCAAAATACTATCTATCCTCAGAGGGACATCAGGCAGTTAGTTCTCTCCTGAACAAATTATCTGAGACCATACTATATAATTCTCTAATTTCTCTGCACAGAATGTCATTAACCTTTTTTTTTCATCCTGAACTGCAATTGTGCAAATTCAAATAGTAACTTTAAGTGGTATTTCATTAGATTTCTGCAGTTCATAAGGGAACTGCATTGTCAATCAGAGGTAGGTGCATAGAGAAAAGAAAGAAACTGTACATGTAATTGGCATCCTAAGGTTACAGTTCAACTGCCAGCTAGGACAGATGATAACTAAAAAGATATAATGTATTTTTCACATTTTTCTCTATTTAGTTTATAGTTTAAGAATGATAGGTCCACTGAAATTGCCAATAACGGGTTTTTTTAGATCTTATATCTACCTTTTGTGTTTCATAAGCTAAAACATCAAAATTTTGCAAAATTAAGCTACAACGTAAAAATGTTGGGTTTTTCGACCATGTGGCAAACTCCATAGTACCCAGTCTTCTTAAATCAGAAGGGCTTTATGTATCTAGGAAGGGCAAAAGGATTGTAGCCCATAAGTTAGCGGGGCTCATCAGGAGAGCTTTAAACTAGATTTGAAGGGGAAAGGGGTTGAATCCAGGCTCTCCAAAGAGAAGCCCAGGGATGAAAAGCCCGAGTTAAGAGTAAAATCAGCAGCCCAGTTGAAGTGCACGTACACTAATGCAAGCAGCATGGGCAACAAACAGGAGGAGCTGGAAGCCATCGTGCAGCAGGAAAGCTATGATGAAGTTGCCATCACAGAAACATGGTGGGATGACTCGCATGACTGGAGTGCTGCCATGGATGGCTACAAGATCTTCAGAAAGGATAGGTAGGGCAGGAGAGGTGTAGAGGTGGCTCTATATGTTAGAGAGTCTCTTGACTCTGTAAAACTTGAGGTCACCAAAGATAAGGTTGGGGGTTTGTGGACCAGAATCAGAGGGAAGGTCAACAAGGCTGACATCCTAATGGGAGTCTATTATAGACCACCCAACCAGGATGATGAAGGGGATGAATTATTCTACAAGTAACTGGCAGATGTCTCAAAATAACTAGTCCTTGTTCTTGTGGGGGACTTCAAACTGCCAGATATCTGCTGGGAGCTCAATATGGCAGAGAAGAGGTAGTCTAAGAGATTTCTAGAGTGTATAGAGGATAATTTCCTGCTCCAGCTGGTAAATGAACCTACCAGGGGTGGGGCCCCACTAGACCTGTTGTTTACAAACAGAGAGGGGCTGGTGGGAGATGTAGTGGTCGGAGGCCGTCTGGATCACAGTCACCATGAAATAATAGAGTTTGCAATACTCAGGGATACAAGGAAGGTCACCAATAAAACCTCCACACTGGACTTCTGGAGGGCAGATTTTGGCCTGTTCAGAAGATTGGTCCAGAGTATACCCTGGGGAAAAACCCTTGAAAACAAGGGGGTACAGAAGGGATGGACGTGCTTCAAGAAGGAAGTCTTGAGTGTACAGGAACAGGTTGTACCAGTGTGCCAAAAGGCAAGCCGACAGGGTAGACGGCCAGTTTGGTTGAACAGGGAGACTCTGAAGGAAATCAGGGATAAAAAGAGAGCTTACTGACTGTGGAAAATAGGGTTGGCTACTCAGGATGAGTTTAGGAGTATAACTAGGTCATGCAGAAAGAAAATTAGAGAGACAAAAGCGCAATTTGAAGTCAATTTGACTACTTCTGTTAAGGATAATAAAAAGTACTTCTATAAATACATTCATAACAAAAGGAGGGGCAAGGAAAACCTCCATTCCTTGTTGGACTTGGGGGGAAACGTAGTTAACAGGGATGAGGAGAAGCCTGAGGTACTTAACACCTACTTTGCCTCAGTTTTCACCAGTAGGACAGATGGCCCTCAGGACAACTGGCATCTGGAACTGGTAGACAGGCACAAGAAGCCGAACAGCCCCCCTGCATTCCAGGAGGAAATAGTAAGTGACTTACTGAGCCACCTGCATCCTCACCAGTCCATGGGACCAGATGGGATCCATCCTAGGGTGATGAGTTTGCTAAGCCGCAGAAGAGTTTGCTAAGCCGCTCTCCATCATTTACCAACAGTCCTGGCTCTCTGAGGAGGTCCCAGATGATTGGAAGTTGGCAAATATCACGCCGATCTACAAAAAGGGCTGCAAGGAGGACCCGGGAAACTCCAGGCCTGTCAGCCTGACCTCAGTGCCTGGCAAGGTTATGGAGCAGATCATCCTGAGTGCAATCACACAGCACCTACAGGATGGACAAGGGATCAGAGCCAGCCAGCACAGGTTTAGGAGGGGCAGGTCCTGTCTGACCAACCTGATCTCCTTTTATGATCAGGTGACCAGCCTGGTGGACGAGGGGAAGGCTGTGGATGTGTCTATTTTGACTTCAGCAAAACCTTTGACGCTGTCTCCCATAATATACTCCTGGAAAAGCTGGCAGCCCACGCCTTGGACAGGGGCACTCTGTGCTGGGTTAAGAACTGGCTGGAGGGCCAGGCCCAGAGAGTGGTGGTGAATGGGGCTGCATCCAGCTGGCGACCAGTCACCAGTGGTGTTCCCCAGGGATCAGTGCTGGGCCCAGTTCTGTTTAATATCTTTATTGATGATTTAAATGAGGGGATTGAGTCCATCATTAGCAAATTTGCAGATGACACCAAGTTGGGAGGGAGTGTTGACCTACTGGAAGGCAGGAGGGCTCTGCAGAGGGACCTGGATAGGCTGGAGAGATGGTCTGATTCCAGTGGGATGAGGTTCAACAAGGTCAAGTTCCAGGTCCTGCAGTTTGGCCACAACAACCCCCTGCAGCGCTACAGGCTGGGGACAGAGGGGCTGGAGAGCAGCCAGGCAGAAAGGGACCTGGGGGTGCTGATTGACAGGAAGCTGAACATGAGCCAGCAGTGTGCCCAGGTGGCCAAGAAGGCCAATGGCATCCTGGCCTGCATCAGGAACAGTGTGACCAGCAGGAGCAGGGAAGTGATCCTTCCCCTGTACTCAGCACTGGTGAGGCCACACCTTGAGTATTGTGTTCAGTTCTGGGCCCCTCAGTTCAGGAAGGATATTGAGGTGCTGGAGCAGGTCCAGAGAAGAGCAACCAGGCTGGTGAAGGGACTTGAGCACAAGTCCTATGAGGAGAGGCTGAGGGAACTGGGGTTGTTTAGTCTGGAGAAGAGGAGGTTCAGGGGAGACCTCATCACTCTCTACAAGTACCTGAGAGGAGGTTGTAACCAGGTGGGCTTTGGCCTCTTCTCCCACGCAATCAGCAGTAGGACAAGAGGGCACGGGCTTAAGCTCTACCAGGGGAGGTTTAAGTTGGATATCAGAAAGAAGTTCTTTACAGAGAGAGTAATCATACATTGGAATGGTATGGCCAGAGAGGTGGTGGATTCATCGTCCCTGGAGGTTTTTAAGACGAGGCTGGATGTGGCACTGAGTGCCATGATCCAGTAATCACAGCAGTGTTGGATCAAAGGTTGGACTTGATGATCTCAGAGGTCTCTTCCAACCCAGTTAGTTCTATGATTCTATGATTCTATGAACGTGCATGTTCCAATGAGAATTTTCATCATAAAAGCCTACAGAACTGAAATACAATTTTCAGAAACCTTTTGTATTATGACACAGTTATTAAGCAAACCTAATTATCTTTTCCTGAAACTTGATCTTCTTCACAAGCATGAAGAAGTATTTGAACATTAGTGTGTTTTTTGAATACTGCTTTGTACACATAGCAAGAAAGCTTTGTTCATTATCAGGAACTTTTTTAGACTCATACATATATATAATATAATATATACGTATATGTATGTAAAACCTCATTTTGGGAAAGTACATAAACAGTTACCTAAATCTAGAGCTGGACAGCTAATTCACTGTTTCTATTTTTTACCCAAACTAAAGAATAAAAAGAAATTTCAATCTGACCTAAAATGGAAATATTTTGGTTTTCTTGGTAAAAATGAATTCTAGATTCATCTAGTTTTTAAATATTAAAAAAACTAACAAACCACAGACTCTAGAACAAAATTTCTCAGTGAAACTTGCAAATATTTCATTAAAGTTTTCTTCTGTCCAGGAAATACTCATGAATAATTATAATGCTTAAAAATATGCATTTCATTCTAACAATTAAAACATTAACATCTTAAAAAACATTTACTAGATCAGATTTTAAGCATATACCTGTTCAGCTAAATAGAAACTTAAAAATAGTTCTCTGCATCCCTCTGCCCAAGGAATTTTTTATGTTCAGATCAATAATTTAAACCTTTTGTTAAAGCATTTATTCTTCAAAACAAATCCCAGTAATATAAAATGTTCTAGAATCTCAACTGAGGAATTCATCTATCTGTATGTTTCTCACTATGTATATAGTGACTACTATTCTCACGAAATATACAGTGACTGCCATTCATACCACTGGACCTTAAATAAGTTCTTAACTGTCAGGCTGAACAGAAAAACTTTTCCAAATCAGAGAACAAAATACCTTCCTTTTACCTGTTGACTGATCTTCAACAGTGAACTTCAACAAGTTCATTGAGATGTTCTTTCTATTGAGAGGTACTGTCTTTTGTTGCCTGTCTAGTCTTAAGGAGGCAATGGTAAAAGAGAAATACAAAACGCTAAGAATGTTCTTCTGTGCCTTCTGAAAATAAGTTTAGAGAAGAAATCATAGGTCCAAGAGAAACAACAATGAGTAAGATGCTAACTTCATATATCATTAGCTATCCAATAATAAAGAAAAATAACACTGGTAAAGATAATTAAAAATTAATACTAGAAAATAAGAATAATGTTAATGTTAATAATGTTAATAATGTTAAAAAATGAAGACATTTACAAGTGATATTATGAAATAATGTCCAAAAATTAAACACCATCCAACTTCAAATGTTATCTGTTCTAATGAGGTCTTATGTTCAAAAATGGCCTTGTATCCAATCTTCACCTTCATTAGCACAAGGTATAACACAAATTTTTGATCCATTCGGGCTTCCTTATAAATGCAAGTAACTCTGGCTTAACTTGTCCTTAATATTGAGCTTGCTGGCTCAGTGGAATGAAACATCAGGGCTGATGAAGCCAAGGTGAGTACAGCTGTAGGGATGAAGAACATCAGCTGTGAATACAACCACACTGTGCAGCTTGACTGCGATCTCATATCATGCCCACCAACTTGTTCAGACTAGGCTGGGTTACCCTGGTTATACCACCCTTTGGGATGACTGGAGTCAATGTAAAAAAAAAATACCTGGGGCGGAGGTACAATTTTATACTAAACCATGTCCATTCGGCATGTAAGTGAAACTGTTAAAAGCCTTCATCAAACTGATACCATGTCCTCCAGATGGTCCTGAATGCAGGCAGCCAGAATATGATATTTGGACACAGTTTGTGTTTGCAGAGCACATGGTTTCAAGCCAAGAATATTTCAGTGGCTGAATGGCCAGAGTTCATTCCAATCCTGCCAGGGTATACAGCATCCTCAGTCAAAAATGGACTAAACATAAAATAGAAGATTTTTCAACACAGCAGAATGTGAGTTACAAGCCAACTTTTATCACAGAAGGTGGGAAAATGCATTCAGATTAAGATTTTAATGAATTTTAGCTCTCAAGGGAGAATCTTTTTTGAAAGTGGTACAATGCAAAACTAACCCTAACCCACTGGGTTTTATTTAATTTTGTTTACCCATTTTCATCACACCTCATGAGCCGAACCCCCTGTTCTGTTTCATCATTGCTGTTTGTCTGACTGCACATATTATATCAGATATGAGCAGAGCTCACAGCAGTAGTCAGATTATTGCAACTGTGTCTCACGAAAATGGAAAGTTGCATCAAGAGGACAACACGTCATAGCTACCTTGATAATTGTGCAACACAAAGCAGTAATCTTATTTGATGTTTAACAAACTAAAATTTCCAATACTATATGCAGTATGTCACTTGTACGTATGATGAGGTGAGATTTCGAAGTCTATTTATTCATTTTTACAATCTCCACCCTTCAGATTCCACAAACTCATTAAGACTCTTTAGTAATCAAAAATGGGAATAACATAGAGAAAGATGTAAACACATGAAAGCTTGTACACTTTACCCACATTTACCATCTAAAGATTCTCTGAAGTCCTTTTAATGGATCTCATGGATTCACTGTAAAATAAGTAAACCTGACCAGTATCATTCCTTTCCCAGTTCAGGATATTCAGTAACAGGACTGAGTAGGACTCTACATTTATTTGAGTGCAAACCTACAGCAGCCTTTACCACAAATAAACTGATAATACTAATTATAACACATATATGAAAATACTACACACCTATGAACTATTATCAAATCATCAACTGTTGTACAATGAGAGAGTACGATGCACTACAATTTAAGCCAGTTTCAAAAAGAAAACAGAGGAAATACAATACTGCAATAAATTACATTAAAAAAAAAAAAAAAGAAAAAATCAAACCCCAATTCTAGAGAAAGCCTGAATCAGGCTTATAAAATATTACTGAGAAGGTTGAACATTGATACTTCTTTTTATAATCTGGGAGATTATTAGTAATGTTTATAAAATCTTGAGTTAACCAGATGAATTGATATATAGGTAGGAAAAAAAAATGCTGGCTTCGGAAGTGGAAAAAATTACCTATGGGATTAAAATTACTCTGTAGTTAATTATACCATTCTACTTTTAAATTCATAACTGTGTTTGCATTTACTTGTTCTCATTCTGTCTGGCACAAGACTTTTGTCTCTCTGCAATTTACTTTAGCAAAAGCTTAGGTGGTGTGAAAAAACCTTTATTAGAATGGAAGACAGAATCCACAGAAAAAATTTAAAAGGCCTAAACTGGGTGATGAGTCATTGGCATTAGCAAAACTTGCTCTTAATACTGTTGAGGAGGATGTTTTCAGGAAAAATTCAGGACATCATTACAGTGATTTGCAACACACTGCACATTAGTCTCTAGGCCTGAATGACCACTTTATCTTGTATTTCAGAAATGTGAAGTTATGCTCTTGAACTGATATTCTGTGCATGTTTCAGTGAACTTCTTCAGGCAAGTCTTACTGAAGAGTGAGCCAGGACAGCTTACTTTGCAATTTAGAAACAGTGATCACAGTTGAGAGGTCAAAACTGTAAGCATAGTATTAACACTGTTGCTATAGAAGTGCTTGTGTTGAATAATGAAATGAAATCCAATTGTTCATCCCAAATAAAAAACAGAAGTGCAAATGGTATCAGCTGATGCTTTGGTTAACACCAAGAGAATCACTTCTTTATTTGAAAAAATTATATAGTATGAAGATAGCTGACTAATTAATGTGCTTAGGATAGCCCAAAGAGATCTAAAAAAGAAGTAATTACTTTATTCTATTATGTTTCTAGCTTTGGAACTAAAAAATAGTTCTCTCTCTAAAAAAAGTAAAGTTGGAAGCATGATTTTAGTGTTGTCATTTAGCAGGCATTAAGTGTCATAAAAAGTATTGCAAATTATCAGTCATTTTAGGAAATCAATTCTTTACTCATTAAGGACAATTTTACTCACAGAAATTCTAGGGTTTTACTCAAGGACCCAAAATAGTAAAAATCCCTGATAAGAAATCATTATAGGCCAATGAGGTACTTTCAAATGGTACTGCACGATACAACTTTTTTCTTTTTTGAAATTAAGTATATTTGGTTGAAAGCAGCAACTAATCTCACTGCTTAACTCAAAGCCACTTTTGAAGCCAGCCTATCACTTTCCCTGTTATTAGTACCTTATGTAGTGAAAGACTACTAGTGATGTTTCCACATCATGAATATAAAATGTTCAGTTCAAAATTAGGTTTGAGATAAACCTGTAAGAGCATTGTCTCTCCCTCATGCTTGACATTTCTTCTCATTATATTTAACATAAATATTTTTCTTGATATTGTTTTATATGTAAGTACATCTGTATTTCGGTATGCCTATCTGTACATTCATATATATTATACATATATTATATATATATACTGAGAAAGAATGCACATATTTTTAGAACACTTCTTATTTTCCTGTAAATAATATTACCAGATTGTTTTCTCTTATATTAAAACACTAGAATCTTAAACCAGAAGTATTCCCTCAAGGTCACCAGTGGGTTACCTTTGGACATATTCTCTCACTATTAATTATCAGTTAAATGTGATACTAGAAAAGTAATGCTGTGAATAGCCTTTGTTATTATCTTCCTCCTATACTGAATAGCAGCAGTACTTCAAGATTTGTGAGATCAGACATTCAAAGGAAAAGATTTGCAGAATAAGGTTTTGCACTTCCAAATTTTGCTGAAAATCTTTTCATGTTTTTTATAAATATTCATTTTCTGGAAGAAAGAAAGAAAGAAATAAAAAATTTTGCACTATTTCTGTTGCACAGGCATTCAGTAACCAGAATGGGAATCCAGGATGTGCCATACGCCACAAAAAGCATTTATATTTTGTTTCTCTGATCTTTAGCATCTGCAGAACTCAATGAATGGCAGAATCACTTAGGCTGGAAGGAACCTCAGGAGTACACCTGAACAAACCCCAACATATGCTGAAAGCAAGCCTGAGATTCTCTTCATGCCAGTGGGGCAACTGATACTACATAGACTACTTCCTTCACACCTTGCTAAATGTGTCAATATCTTCATGCTACGCACTGATCCAGCCAGGAACATTTCATTCAGGCTTGCTGTGATACAGCATTGCCCCTGGTTATAACCACTACTCATTTTGGAGTTTACTTGGACAAAAGGTTACAAGATCTTAAAACAAGTATTGGTTCAGAAGACATTTTCAAATTTGATAGCTGACCCCATAAAAATGTTGTTACACTTGTTACTCTAGAAATAAATGCAGTTCAAGAAAAACAACCATGATGTACAAACTCTGAATGTAAGTATTCTATATACAAACCACTACTAAACTTGGTTAAGAGCACTATGCCCTAAGAGGGCAGGAGATATCTTTCCTTGTTGCTGATTAATTTCCTGAATTACTTTCCTTAGACCCGAATGCTTATATTCATTTTATTATTATTATGCATTTCTTTTATTGGTATGGTTTATTATAGTGTGTATTTAAGGACCCTATTACTCTTTCATGTACAGTAACACAACTGACATAAAAACACCTTCTCTTCCTCACTGCAGAAATGCTATTATAAAATGAATCATTATATTGAAATATTTAAGTACTGTGCACAGGAGACTTGATACAGTGTTTCCAACATACTGGTATAGACAATATTCACCAGGTATGAGATGAAAATGGGTTATCAAGTTTGGGTATTACATTTCAAGTAAAATAAGGGCCCCCTGAAGTAAATGCAGAGGAAAAAAACAAGCACAGTCTGCAACCTAGAAAAGCACGAGGCTAAACATGGTGCCAAGCAAATGTGCTTAATCCCCATTGCACCAAAGCAGGAAAAGAACCTGATGAGTTCAAAAGATCATATCACTGGCTTTGAGTCCTTGAAAGAGCAGGACATGCACTGAGGTTCACAATGCAGCACTGTCTTTTTTTGAAGGAAAGGATACATGAAATTGGTTGACTTACTCTAGGGAAGAGAGGTAACATACAGAAGCTTTCCACATAAAGACAACTCATTTTCAGATATGGAAAAGAATGCCTCAGAAAATAAAAGAACAAACTAATCCCCATATCTGTGTCCACCAAACAAAAGACTCTACTTTTGTCAGCTAAGAACCTGAGTTGATGTTGCAAGGCTGTGCCCACACACATGCAAGATTTCTACTTCTCCTTACAGAAGAGCCTCTTTGTTTTCCAGACCAGTTCTCCAGCTTGCCAAGTTAAGTCTGAGGACTGACATGGTCTCCCAAAGGTTACTTTTGCTAGGTAAATGTCAATGTAATACCTAATTAGGATAGACTATACTGATTTAGATCTTGTGCTATCTTCATCATAATAAACATTACAAATCACTCTCTGCTGGTATCTAAGAAACTTAGTCATACCATACAGCAGTGAATTACTGTGTATGGAAAATACATATTTGGTTTGTATTTTTTGTATCCTCTGCATTATTAAAGTTAAGAACATCAGTAGATTTCCTGTGTCATAGTTTTGTTTCTGCAGTAAAAAACGATTCCTGAAACTATTACTTAGTACAGTACTACATAAGTAAATAACATAAGTTACCTGCTTGGTCTTTAAATATTTTTGATATGACGACAGGCACTTTGTGCTCAGCACCACCCTGTAAGAGAGGCATATTAACCATGAGATCTCAAGACTGAAGTGGTCATACCGAAATTAAAAGAAGAAACGAGAAGTTACCCATACCTTTATGCTTAAGCCCAAGCCACCAACTGGTTGTCTACGAAGTGTAACAGTTCTGTGCTTTAAAAAATTGTAGAAAAAATAAATTAAGGTGAAAATACAATATCTGAATGATCACAGAAGATGTTCCTAGGCCCTCATTTACTTTTTAAAAATTAATTCTCAAAGGCAACCTAGAATTAGAGCGATCAAGTTCAGTTTTGAAGTATCATGCAACACCCATTCATAGGCATTACTTAATTCCTTACTACAGAGAGCAGACTTTTAGTAAGTTTTTCTATCCCTGAGAAATTTTTATAAACTTTTACTTTGTTTTGACATGGAAAAACTACAGGAAGATCTCTGAGATGTGCATTTTTATAGCTATCATGTATGCATGATGCATATTCCAATTTTTCAATCAAAAATGTCAGTGTTTCCTAATTTATATATCCAGATTTCTACCTTTCTTTTTTTTTTGCAGCATATGCCGAAAGATTTCTAGTGATAGTCTGCTTCAAATAGTTAATTTTTTGCATTTCATATTTGACTGCACAAAGAAGATAAACATTTATCAATATTTTTCTAGAGAAAACTATCATATGTTTAACAGTGCGCTGAATTTGAGATTTCAATAATGTGTAACTCATGGTGCCTGACAATATAATAACAGCACTTCATCTGTTGACAATAATTATACACTTGATGGGAACTTTTTCTGGAACATGATGAACAGTACTGAATAGAATACCATCTTTCTAGTAATTTCTGAACACATAATAATATATTTTTTCTTTTTCTTTACATCAGAAATTATATATAAATACTCCCATATGTATACTCTCTGATTGAGTATTTTATGATTTCACTGATTCAGATAAATGGTTATTTTTATTTCAGTAATCAAGACCATAATCATGCATTAACAAGTTATTTTAATATATGTAGTGTTTTGTTTTGTTGGGTTTTTTTTTTTTTTTTTTTTTTTTTTTTTGGTAACATTCACCTTGCTAGATGTATGTTCATATTGACTCAGGGGAAAACAAAACATAATAAATCATAAGTTTCAGTTTCATTTTAGGAGGGTAAAAGTAATCCATATACTAAAAAGAGTTAGGAGTAGCTTCATACATTTTCAAAATTGCTTCTCTTCCCATGAACACTGTACTACACTAGTCTGTGCTTAAAATGGAAAAAAAATGGAAAACTATTGCACTATGACTCATGATACCTGCCATATCAAAAGGTACCTGACATAATTTCAGGGTATATAATTCAGTTTCATTAAAATTGAATTCAAATTGTTTTATAGGTTCTTTTCTTCATTTGGAACTGCATTAAAACTTTTGATCAAAGTTATCATACTCACTGACAAAGTTCAGATCCAATCTGAATTAGAACACATCCCTAACTTTAAATTCAGTGACTCATTCCCAAGAGTAATTTTCTATGACATGACTTCTGTCTGCTTATTTAATTCATGTTTTACTCCACCTATACTTGCCCCCTGAAAACATATTAATGTAATATATCCTATCACACAATGACGATGGAATAAATATTTCATCAGTGTAGTTTGCTTTAGCATGGTCAGACAACAAATAGAAAACTGCTACATGGATAGTTTTAGCCATTTAAAAAAAAATCCCACAAGCAAGGTATTACTTATTGGAATCTTATAAACTGAACTGTAACTAACATGCTTTTTTTTATATGGTTTGTAGGCAGCTCTATGAAGTAATAATTTTAAAGGGGAAAAATGTTATGGAAAATACCCTTCAAATGACATGAATGCTTGCTCTGAAATTTCCAGTCTTGATGACAGAGTATGACTGTTGTAATAAGTCATAAGGAAGTGATCTGATGTCCCACAAAAACTTAAACAAGTAAAACTATTCAAAATAGTACGGTGTATTTTAAGCACATGTAAGCTGGCCAGATAGAAAATTCCAAATCAAAATTTAATTGAGATAAGTCTACTATTTAGTGGAAATGCTTCTTGTAGGATAGTGACAATGCCTGGATTATTATTTAAAAAAAAAAAAAAAAGTGATCTAAAAAAAGTATCTTAATTGCTTGCAATAATATTTGTAAGGGAAAACACTTGTGATAAGGTAATTATGAACTGGACAGGTTCTAAGCATAAAGCAGTTCAAAGTCAAGGTCATTTCCTAGGTAATAAGGAAAGCAGCTCAAACAAATAGAGAAAAGCAGTCTATTTGGCAAAATGTGCTCTTGCAAAAAAACCCAATGAAATACATAAATCATGCTGAGTAAGAGAAAAAGCGACCTTCCTGCACAAAGTCACTGAAAAAATAACTAGTGTAATTCTACATCATCAGGAGATTATTAAAAGGCACATAGAGACTATAAATTATTTTGGTATTTGGCAATGATGCACAGTTTTAAATAAAACAGTTAACTCTGATAATAGATTTGATGATGCAAAGAAATTGGAGAGGTAGAAGGCAAGAACCAGAGGAATTCCAAATAGCTTGAGAGGTTTGTGTAGTACTGTAACAGTTGCCAGGATTAAATCTATTTAGCTTTATTTTTAGACTTTTCAGGGATGATAAAGCACATCTTTAAGGTAGATTCCTTGGTAGAAGATGACTAAATCTTACATTCAGACACATTCAGGCTATAGACACAAGACAAGATTTTAAACTTTTGCGGTATGACACACCATAACTGGATTGTTTTTTTTTTAAATTGCTTTTAATAGTAATGTATCTGTTATGTATATTTTAATGTAATAGGACTGTACATCGTAAGGCCTTGAGACCTTACAGTATATAGATACTTCTATTTTTAATCTTTATTTAGAGTAAGATCATCTTATTCCATGAATGAAAATTTAGTTTAGTTCTAAATGCAGTGTTGCTAAAATGCTTAGGGTATTTTTAATGCTAGTTAGCAGTACAATATGTAGGGATATTCATATAAATGAGATTAGCCCAACACAAGTATCCTCATTCAACAGAGCAAGAATAGAGGCACACAAAGATTTGGGGGTGATTAATTTTGTTTTAGTGATTTGAAATGCCTAAACATCCTTTTTTAAAAGTATTTGTATGTAATTTATCTGCTCAAAGTATCTTCTTGACCAGCTTCAACCTTAGATGTAAATGATCAGCATTTTAACACATTGTAATTTTACTAAAGAAGATGAGATGCACCTAACGCCTGATCAGTAGTGTTAATTTGGTGTTAGTTTGTGCACATGACACATCTAGGATTACGTTGCACCTCTGTTTCAGGAGAAGTATCATTCACCACTAGATAGTGAGATTACATTTTTCCTCCTGTAACCAATGAACTCATTCCCTGAATATCTTCCAGCATAGAAGACAACACAAAGCCAAGTCAAGAGATAACAGAATCTTTATTTCTGACTTTCTGGTCTTTGAATTTGAAATTTTATTTTAAAGGAGGAAATTAAAAACCATTTGTTGGGGAAAACCCAGAAATTCACATGGTTCATTATAGCCTAGTTTCACTTAATCCTTCATTGGGACCCTTAAAATTCAGAATAATATACTCATTACTGGAGACAAAACAAAATCTTTGGATGATTTAGAGGAGATTCAGCATTAGATACCTGTTGAAAGCAAGACACTACTGAATTCAACTTCAGGTTTTATAGGGAAATATGCTAAACAATAATTGTTCTCTTTTATTTGATCTCTTCTTTCTGTTCCTTCTAATTTGTCCTGTTGTAGTCCCACATTCTCTTCTCAGGACCTTTCTTTGCTTTCTTTCCTTCCACTTTGCAATTCAGAATTCAGAAAGAAAATTTTCACCTCTTCTTCGAGTCAAAGAATAGACTGTTTGTTTTACAATTCCAGTCTTGCAAACCATGCCTAGTGCTAAAATAAAGCAGGCTGGAGGATTTTCTCCAGCAAAGAACACAGTAAAACTCCTATTCATACAAATAAATTTTCTTTCCTTGAAAATGTTATTACCATCATCCATACTGCCTCACTGGGACACTACATGACACATGCCATCTCCTGATTTGGTCTGAGTCATTGTTTAAGAGGACTGTACCTGAAATTGTCCAAAACTGACACAGAGAGTAAACAGCCAGTATAGACAATTTGGAACAAGTCAAAACATCACCAGGGACCACATCAGCAAACAATATAGGCAACTATGGGCCAATGCTGAACTGTGCTATGTCTGTGTTTTATTTTCTAGTATAGATGAAGTCACATAGACCTATGAATGATGGATCTCACCATAAATGAACAAAAAGGACACCAATATACATTAACTACATGAAATTATTTAAATTAGAGTGTTTCCAATTATCCCTACAAGTGCTGGTAATGGCAGAAGCAGATGTCTGGCTGTACAGAGAATGCGTTAGTTGAGAAAAACTCAACAGAAAGTTGCAAATCCCTTGAACACAAAAATCACCAAAGGAATCTCTTTCTATCATTTCTCAGAGAAGAAATGAAGGCAGAGTTCATGGAAGATTACATCTGAGCACTTTCTCTCAGAAAAAGAGGGGATATATATATTCATGTCATTGAGAAGACTGAGGACATGCAACAGGTCAGTGATGTGGGAAATAATTCCATTAGTAGTTCTTATAATGGATGATTTCAATGTATTTTCCTGATGTGCAAATTCCCTTCTCAAAGCAGAAATCCCAGACATCTGTAATGCTGGTAGATGACCATCAAGCAAACAGATACATTTATGACTCTAGGGAGAAGACTCCAAAAACAAGTAGTTATGATCCAGTTATTAAAATTATTAGAGGTGCCTCTGCCTGAATTAAGATGCAAATGAGACCAGATGCCAAAGTCAATAGTACAGATTTTATTTAACAGTAAATGTGAGACAGAGAGAGATAGAAAGAAATAGGAAAAAGCAGAGTGGGAAAAAAGAGAGTGACAGAAATTAAATAGAAAAAGTATCACAACTCCATGGAACCTGGCAGCATCCTGTGGGTCTGGTTCTTCTGATCTTCTCAGTGGTGAGGGTCCTGAAAAACATAGGGTCCAGTGGATTAAAATAGATTCAGGAGATGTCCAGGCACCTCCATTGGGAGCATAGTTTTACACTCTCTTGCAACAGACTCTGGATTTGTTGGATCGCTGGAATCACATGAAGTCTTCTGGTGCTGAAAGACCTCTGCAATGAGTCTGAGGGGGTGCTTTGGGGATCTTTGATGGTCTATGACCCCTTCTCAGCTGCCTCTCATGTGAATGTCCCATGTGTACCTGGTTTTCCTGGAGTGGGGGGTTTACTCCTGTTTTGTGTGGAGAGATTTTGCCATCACACACCCAAAACCCTTCTCCTTCTCCACCCACTGAGCCCAGCTAGGGTTGATTCTTAACACAGCTGTTGAGTTTGGTTTTCTTTGTGGATACATGTTTCTTCCCTGAGCCTTGTTTACTTCTCCTTAGACCTGAGATAATTTGACAATAGTCTTATCTCAAGTTTGTCAGAGTCAGGAGGCATATTCGGGGTCATGGTGTGCTTCGGTGGTCGTAGATGAGCAGTTCCTTCTTTGCAGTTTGAAAAGAAAGTCTTTCTAGGATTTTGACAACATTTAAGACATTAACAACATTTCAGTCTCTTGCACAAGTGCATAGTGACACCTCCCACAGGAATTCTGCTTAAACAAAGAAGGAACAGGCGGGTTTGGTCTGCATCTGAACCAAAAATGCAGAGTAACACAGGAAATAAGTTCTAAGTAGGAAAATTAGGTAGGAAAAAAAAGGAAATTAGAGACCTGGACTTCTAGATTAAGGTTCTCCAAAACTCCTCCAGTAGTCACTGTAGGGCTGGCAAGATAAGCAAGATTTTTTTAGGTGTTTGGTTTCCTTTCTTTTTTGCCTTCTTAAAGAGATGGCTCAAGGAGGATGGATTTATGATCATCAGAAACTGTGGGCTTTTGTCCCAGTTTAAATGAGATACAGATGTTTTGGTGAGGATGAGCCACGAGAAAAGACCCAAACTCCTCCCTCCAAACAATTATAAATCCAAAATTAAGAGGTTCTGATTGAAGGAAAAAACAAAATGGAAAAGAAAAATAACAGCCCTTTATTAAAAGGCATGTGTGTATTGGCAGAAACAATCAAAAGAAACAAGTAAAACAACCAAGTAAAACAACCAAACAATACTCCTATACCCACAGACAATCCCCTTCAAAACAAAGCAATAAACAAGCAAAGGAAAAAAAAAAAGGTAAACAGTTCAGTTTGTGCCCTTTGGTGCACTTCTAAACACAGTCAACAGGGGCGCCATTGGGTCACTGGAGATGCAGAGTTTGTAGTGTCCTGTGACAGTCACTAGGGGGTGCTGTTGGATCACTGGAGATGCAGAGCCTGCAGTTCTCCATGCCAACCAGCAGGGGTTGCTGTGGGATCACTGGTCGCCACCACGTGGGGGGGAGGATGGGGGGGTAACACCCTCCAGTGTGTTGGAGAAATAAAAAAAAACCCCTGGATTTCTCTTCCCACACACTGGGAAAGGGGAGGGAGAGGGTGAAGGGAAACAACAACAAAAAGAAAGTCCTCCCAATGAAACAAAAAGCCAAACTCACTCCATTTGGCTGGTCGAACCGTGTGGCACAGTCCTCTCTTTCCCCCTGATGTGCACAAGGACCACTGTCAGGAAAAAAACAAACGGGAACGGGAAAGGGGAAAAAAAACCTCCAGAAAAACAGCTCCTTTCTGATGAAAAATCCAGGCAAGGTCCATAGCTGTCAAGCAGGTCGAGAGAACAACAGGAATTCCCGAGCTTCCACTCTGACCTGTGTTCCAGCCACAGCCAGCCCAAAAAACTCCTCCCCACATTTCCCAGGAGACGAGAGAAAATAGTAAAGAGGAGTCCTTCATCTCCACCGTTTCCTAGGAGACTAAATTCTGAGCAATTAAGCAGAGAACCAGTTCTTTTGAGTTTCTTAAGTGCTCACTTAATAGCTCTGCATGCAGTGGGCAGGGAGAAGGGAAAAATTCCTACTTAGTTTCTAGGAACCAGTAAAACCATGACAGCTTTCTTGAAATAAAGAGAGCCTGTACAGGAAGCATGGACATCATCTGAATTATAAAGGAACCAAAGCTGCTGGTACTTGCAATTCAACAAGGCCACAAATAAAGTTTTGAACTGTAGCACTGGAAAAGTTGACAGGTACAGAAGACAGTATAATTATGGATGCTGCTTCTATTATGAATATAAACTGGGATATTCTGTATTCAGAAGTGAAGGACAAGTTAGGAAGAGAATAAAACAAACAGGAACTTTAAACAGAGTGTCAAGAACAAAACCAAAATTGCACTAAATCTGAACTAAATAGGGGTATAAACACTCTGGAGAGGCAAGGAAAACTTTAATACTGCGATACAAACTATACAAGAAATGTAAAATAGACTAGATAAGCAGGTAGAGTTATCAAAAAAAGGAAGATATGTACGTCTCACAAAAAGACTGCACAATCTTGGAAGAGATTCATGCCAGAGCCATTTGAAAACATGAGAACAAACAGTGGAATTTAAGTGAACCATGACAGCAGATAGGTATAACTACAGGACAGTTAAACAAATAACATTAATAAGACAACTATCCCAACAGTAAAACAACAGATTTCAGGCTAAATACAAGCCAAATACAGTTGTAGAATCTTTACCAGTGGCCAGACAACTAGAATCATAACAATGACTGAAATAGGCAGAGAGGCAACAGGAATGAGAAATGTAACAGACTTGACTTAACCTCAGGTGGATCTGGCAGATACGCATAGGATATAATGCAGTCAGTAAAAATCAGGTCTCTGTCAGTCACTACTTCATGGAGCTCACAAGTACTTGCCCTAGTCTCGAGTATAGTATGCAAGATGTAGTTAATTTTATTACAGCTGAAAAGATACTTTGTAATAGCAACTGCTATGTACTTTACATTCAACGCTTACTGAACTATGATACTGAGGAGGGAACTATGCAAAAGTGAGGAAGTGTGTTAAATGGCAAAAAAAAGGGGTCAGCTAAGAAAATTAAAACTATAGGCAGTGTACAGAGTACTTATGGATACCACACTGGAGACACAGAGACAATGAACACACTTATAAGAAGGGCTTAAGTAGGTGAAAAATGAAAACCACACAGTTAAAGAGGAGGTTAAGAGAGGTAAGCACATAAAGAGTGATGGGCGTATATTCACACAAAGACAAGAAAATGGATCATAAGCAAATAAAATTAAAAACCAAAATTAGGCAGCAGCAGGAAAAAGAGTTTCAAAACCAGTAAAAAAGAATAAAAATTAATATAAAGCTTCAAATCTATTAGGGGTAAGAGGTCTGCCAAATAAACTAGAGGGTTGATTTATGATCAAGATATAAAAAGGCATACTCAGAGTCAATAAGGCTACTGAAGGGAAGATAAATGAACTCCTACCTTCACATGAAAAAAAACAAAGACATGTTTCTTCAACTGTCTTTGGAGCACAAAGGATATATGGGTCTGTCTGAATTTGAAATCACTTCAGAAACAAATTGACTAATAAATAGTAGCAAATCACCAGGGTCAGATACATTTACCATACTCTTGAAGGAACACATCAATGAAAAAAAGCAGAAGCTACGTAGTGATACTTCTCAATAAAGCTTTGATATATGATGACGACAACATTGAAAATGGTCTGAATCAGTCCTGAACTTCTTAAGCAAGAACAAAGTTCTATGCTATGAAATTTGGACATAAATGCACACCAACTTTGCAAGCAACTATCAAAGAAATTTCTACTCCGAAACTTCTTGCCAAAACTGAACTAGTATTTCCAGGGAAAAAAACACCACCCCATCTTTTTGTGACGTTACAGATAATTTCATGAACTGCATGCAGCTGAAAACCTAATGTTTATATCTCAGTCAAATATACAAACAACTCATTTCCCTTTTTGGTTGCCTGAAGGCTAGAAATAATTTTTCTTTCCAGACTAATTTGTTTAAGGTTTTACAGTAAAATGAGACAGACACTGTATTGGTCTTATAAAAAAAAAAAATACAGTGCTATAATTGACTGCCTGATGGTTGTGTAATTTCATTTTACTAGGCAAGGAAAACTCTTTAGACAGTCTTTCTAATTATCAATCTGAACAGGAACACTGAAATTAACTTTTTTTTTCTTTTTAACTAGTATTTTGTTTTGTTAATGTCATCCTTTATTAGTATCTAAAGTTTTTTAAAACTCTTTATTCTCATGGCTTCCAAAGTACTCAATGTGTATACTATAACAATCACTTATTACAGATGTGCTGCAAAACAGAAGCAATTATATACCCCCCACAGCACACCACATAGTAGGTTTGTTTTGTTTCCTATTTCTAGAAGTTTAGAGTATGAAGTAGTACCCTGCATGAAACTTCAGGATACATTTGAACAGACAAAATGTAACTAATAAAACTGTAACTGGCAGGATGACAACATGAAATATTCCAATCTTTCTGAGACCTTTTATTGTTGCAAGTTGTCAACCGGTGAGGCAGAAAATTTCAAGAACTCGAAGAATGATGTCAGACAGGGAATATGTTGAAAAGCAGATACAACATAAAATTTTAACCATACATAGGTACCATTCAAAAGAACACCATGTCAACAAATCTATAAAGAAGAGACTGTAACAGGTGCAATGCTGCTTATAACAGCTACAAATAATAATATAGCTGAAAAAGAATCCCATACTTCTATTGGTTTCAAAATGAATTATACTTTTAAATGTAATTTCGAGAACGATATGGTCAAATATCCATCTTTTAGGTATGAGAAAGCTCTTGACAGAAAACTTACTAGATTCTTCTAAGACACAATGACTCAACAGAAAAGTTTATCTCTGGAAAGGTCTTTTATGTCTTGGTATTTGTTCACCTGAAGTGACATGACTAGAGCTTAATGAACAACATGAGAAGGCAATCACAGTACCTATTTCTGATGATGTGTTTTAGCAAGACTTCATATCTACCTGCCAATGCCTACCCAGTGTGTCAGGTTGTTAACATCCAGGACTGGTACTTATGGTAAAGGATCTCTCATTAGGAAAAAATATTCTATCTATCTGTCTAAGTGAACAATGTACTAAGGGGATTTCAGAAGGAAATTCTTGCTGAAGAACTCCATTGATATAGACTTTTTTGGTAAATGACTCTGAATGCACCATATTTTACTTTCCTGTGTGAGTCTGCATGAAAATATTAATGAATACATATATTATTTCCAAACATCAGACTGAGGCACACAGTAGAAAAGGTTGGAGCACTTGAAAGAGACCATGTTCTTCAGCTTTTGTAGAAACTGTTCTAATGAACAAGCCCATTCACAATGGCTAGAACATGTTGGAAGCCAAAGATGACCAATGCTTTGATTTATTTTTGTTCTTTTCCCTTCTACTTACCAGTAAAACTACGGTGATGACCCTACCACCGCTGTCCTCCTGGACTGCCCCATCCCCTTGACATGCAGCAGGGAGGTTGAGTGGGGAACCCCTGTGCTGACTTCTTTCCTGGTTGGGCATCTTCCCTGCTGCAGGACATGGATGCTACTGATTTGCCAGCATTAAAGCTGGTAGGAGTAAGCCTCTTAAGGTAGGACCATAGCTAACAGCTGGGCAGAGGTGCAGAGATCCCACGTCCTCATGGCCCTCCTGGATGCCCTCAGGGGTAACCAAGCTGATTTCTGCCCCAACGTGATGGTGTTATGGTTACTTCCTCCCCCTTCATTCTGACCAGTAGTATTACAAGGTTAAATTCCTGGTACCAACTTCAATTGTTATCCTGAGTCTGAGCCCATGGGTACATTTTTATAAATTCCCACTACTACAGTTGCATTTATTGGAAAGAGCAGTCTCAGAAGTTCTCCTTACTTTTTTAAGTAATACACCAAATTTACTAGATACTACATGGCAGGTGACAATGGAAAATAAAAGCCAGTCTTGGGCAATGAAAGTACCACAAGGAATTTATGAGATAGGAAATTACTGAAGAAACAGATCCTGTAAGAATGTGAGACCCAGTAAAAAGTAGCATAAAATGCAGACATCCTGCTGGCTTTTACATATCCCAAAAGAACAGAAGAGGATGTTGTGAACAAGGATATATGAAATCTTTCACAAAGTTTTCTCCTCAAGATGAGGAGTTCCCATGGTGAGGACTTTCTCAGCTCACACCCTCCATCTTTCTAGACCTAGAGCTTCCCCAGCAAATTGTTCTACATGTATTTATCATTTTGCCAAATAGAGATCTCCACTTCTGTTCACAAACCCCTCACTTCTCACTGATCAGCTGTAAACTTCCACCTACCCCCACGCCTGCAGGTTGCAGTGCACCTTTTGGCTACCTCTCTTTATAGAAATATGCATATAAAACTACAGTAGGGGCTGCTCTTGCCAAAATTATTTTCATGTGGAACTCAGAAGAAAGACCATACTGAGGAAAGAGGGTATGTGTAGCACCCAAACAAGACATGGTGCTATATTGAGTTGAACAATATGGGCATCTACGTGACAAGGCTAGAACCACACAGCCTTATGCTAATATCTCACACACTACACCAGAGGAACTGCGTTGACAACACCTGTGACTGGGACAGAGATTCCTTCTTCCAGAATATGGCAGTCAGGATCAAAGAATACTCAACTAGAAGCCAGAAAGCAATGAGTTTTGATTGTTGCTTCCTCACTCACTACTGTTACTACTTATATATGTCATGCAGCCTTTACTAAAAATCCTGAATATGCACAAATCTTAAGAAATGAGTGCAGCATGAGGAAAATGTATATGTCACACTGTTAGCCAGTTGGATCAGACTGAACGTGCCACATCTGTGCATTTCCACAAGTATTAATACTGCCCTCTCAGGAACTGTAACCATGAGCATCTTATAATTAACCAGGCAAACAATAGAAGAATGCACTGAAAAATAATGAAACATCATTTCCATAAAACTACACTGGGCATGGGGGAAGTGACCTAAAGAACTTTATTGCAAGTAGGATTTGCTATATTGTTGGTTATAACATCTGGTTCTCAGGAAAAGCTTTTTGCTCAAAGGTGTCTGTATAAGCATTAGTTACAAACCTGTATTGTTTTTAATAGACTTCTATACTCTTAGAAATAGTTGTATTTGTTAAAAAGACAGTGGAAAGTGGAAGAAATTCTTGAGATAATGGAAATGTAAGTCAAGAAAACCTTGAGAAAGAGAGCCAAAGCCACAAATTAGTCCTCCATGGTATCACATGATGCCTCATTCTCTACTTCCATGAAGCAGAGGGAATCTGTAATGAAGAACAGGTAGACAAAAAGCAAAAGATTATTTTGAATGGGAAAGAGAGTTTTGAAGCTTAACTCTTGCATTGCACAGGGTCTCACCTTTTTCCCAAAAGGACAGGAAGAATAGCTATAAAAATCAGTTGAGACATGCCAATCACTGTTCAGCTTTGTATAAAGTCAAAGGAGATCTTTTCACGTGTTAGCAAAGACCTGGGACATTCACAGATTAAATATAATAACATTTATATCAGCTTTTATTATTACCTTAGAATTGTTATCTTAGTATAACTGTTTCTATTACTGTAGATAAAAATTGGGAAGTTTTGTTTGTTTGTGTGGGGTTTTAAAGTTTGTTTGTTTATTTGTTTGTTGGGGCTTTTTTGAGGGGAAAGTGGATTTTTGGTGGATTTTTATGGAGTTTTTTAGAGTAAAAAAAGCTGTTCTTTGAGTTATTTCATCTGCATTCAACTTTGTGCAACATTTCACATGTTGGTGTTGTGAAGACAGAGATGAACAATAGAGATTGAACCCACCAATATCCCAAATATCAAAACTGGAAAGGCTCACGCCTCCATAGCAGTCAGACAGTTTGCCCCTAACTGTTTAAAATTTGAAATGCTATATGACCTCTCACAATGTGTATGGTTGCAATTTACCAGTCCTGACAGTTGGTCACAGCTTCAGGTGTACTGAATTTTCAGTTAAAGGACACATATATTTGTGCATATGAATTGTTTACCAAAGTTGTGCTGCCTTTCTTTTATCTTGCTTACCCTCAGCTGGACTGTTTCCACATTTCAGGAAGAGATTGTTTTTCAGGAATATCCATAGTGTCCTTTGCATCCTTTTATTCTGTTACATTTTTTAGCCTTCATACTTAAACTAATAACTCTCTTTATCTTTAATAATGAAGTTTTTTGTCAAGGTTATAAATATTTATTTTGTGATGCAAACATCTAACTGTTCTCAGAGTGACAATACAAGAAAGATCCTAAGGAACTACTTGATAGCTATCTTCTAAATATCTAGGTCAGCTTTCCAGAGTATGGAAAACAAACAAATGGTTAAATAATGTATTTTCTCTTTACAAGTGATCTTTGTTTCAAAAGGAAGACTCTCTTAATCATCCACTTGATGTTTCCAAAAAGATAGAAAATGTTAATTATTAGCTTTTTAAAAACTCCAATTTTGGACTGAAATACCATACCGGTAATGGCAGAAGAGGCACTAGGAAAATCAGTGTTTATTATTAATATTAGTAGTTATCAAGACTGAAATTTCCTTGGGTTAAAAAAAAAATAACTTTAGATTTTAATGAAGATCTGTTCCCTAGAGGTTTGCTAAAATAACATTTTCTGTGTCCTTATTAGCATCTGAGCTATAAAGAAAAAGCTATTGCAGTCTCATCAGGGATTTCAACAGTATTTTCAGACACTATTTCTAATTTTTGTAATCAACAAAACAACTAATCTTGCTATTTTTCTTCCCTATTCACCTACTTTGCTTCATTCTGTTAAAGTCAAGCAAAGACGTAGCTTGTGACACTGGACAATTGAGTACCCAGCATGCAAAGTTATACTAATTCTATTAGACTCACATAAGCCTCTGAGGAGTCCTCTTCCAATCAAGATGCCAGCAGCCTGCACTAGAAATCTCTCTGCCTGACCCCTGACCAAGTCAGAGGCAATTCAGCTCTGTGAGGACTGATTTTGATAAAAAGCCAGGTGCATTTCTATTCTTTTTCTTACAGAAATAAAATACAAAATAAAAGAAAAATACTTACAAAAAGAGGAGAGGCATAAAATGGTGGGCTGACAACAGGAGAAGGATGAAGCAATATACATGGATGAAAAACAAGGAATATTAAGGATGAGCCACTGTATATAAGACAAAAATTTCAGCATGTGGAATGACAAAAAGTTAAAGTAAAATCACACCTGAATGAAACATAAAGTATAAAAATTAATAAATCCCTGTTTTCCCTTTAACTAAAACTGATATCCCCCTGTCTGTCATACAATTAATTTATTTCTGTGAGTATTGCTAAACTTTAAATCCAGGGGGTGGTGGGGGGGAATACCTTCTGTTAAAAATACTTCGCTGATAGTGAAAACCGACATTTCTCTCAGGATTTTTGTGCTTGGCTTCTATGAGTGTGCACCAATTCACAGAACCACAGATTGGGTCAGTTGAAAGGGACCACAGTGGATCACCTGGTCTGACCTCCCTGTTCAAGCAGGGTCGTTCTAGAGCACATTGCACAGGATCACATCAAGATGGTTCTTGAATACCTCCAGTGATGGAGACTCCACAACCTCCCTGGCCAATCTGCTCCAGTGCTCGGTCACCTGCACAGTGAAGAAGTTTTTCTTTATATTTAGAACCTTCTGTGCATCAGTTTCTTTCCATTGCCTCTTGTTGTATTGCTTGGCATCACCAAAAAAATCTTGGCTCTGTCCTCCCTTCAGATACTTATAGACATTGATGAGGTCCCCTCTCAGTTGTCTTTTCTTGAGGCTGAACAGGTCCAAATCCTTCATCCTTTCCTTGTAAGAGAGATGCTCCAGTCCCCTAATCATCTTTGTTGCCCTTCACTGGACCCACTCCAGGAGCTCCATGTCTCTCTTGTACTGAGAAGCCCAGAAACTGGATCCAGCACTGCAGATGTTGCCTCACCAGGGCTGAGCAGAGGGGCAAGATCACCTTCCTTGACTTGGTGGTAATGCTCTTCCTAATACCTCCCAGGATACTTTTGGACTTTTTGGCCACAAGGACACACTGCTGGTTCACAGACATCTTGTTGTCCATCAGGATCCCCAGGTCTCTCTGTGGTGGCTCTCCCCCAGCTGGCCTGGGGGATTCGGGAAGAATTAAAGTTAGCAGGAACCTTTGTTCAGGGGAGAATTACGCCCGGACACGGAAGTTGTAACAATATGGTTTTCCGGTAAAATGTGCTGAGCACAGCAAAATGTGTTTCGTGACATGCGCAGTAAGCAGAGTTATATAACACCGTTAGTGGCCAATGGAAGAATATTTATGTATGTGGGAACCAGTGGAGAGTTGACATGTGTAGCCTAAAAAGTGTATAAAAGTAGCAGACATCGTGCAATAAAGTGTTCCAGCCTCTGGATCCACAAGGGTTTTGTGTCGTGTCCCGCCTCAACCGCGACATCTCTCTTCAAAGATCTGCTTTCCAGCAGGTCTGTCCCTAGCCTGTACTGGTGCATGGGGTTGTTCTCCCCCAAGGTGCAGGAACCTGCATTTGCCTTTGTTGCATTTCATATTCTCCCCTCCCCTCCCCTCTCCTCCCCTTCCCTCCCCTCCCCTGAAACAGTTGATTTTACACTATTTTTGCTATACACATCTTGAACTTCAAAGACCGTGTTTTTCGCTCATTACTCTACCGCCAAGTCCAAGATTGCGAGGACTACTGAAGTGGGCTGAACTGTTATTAACTGTTATTAAATTACAGAAAGCCACATCTACAATTTCTCATCAAAGAATTTTTCTCGATGTTTAAAAGTAGCACTTTTAAGTCACTTAAATGAATGGTAGATGGCAAAACATGAATCAAGAATAGACCCAGATGATGGCAGTAGAAGTTATTTTAGAGAAGGAGCCTTTTGTCCTTGAGAATAATCTCTATTGCTGAAAGTCCAACCCACAACAGGAGCTCTAGTGATCTCTGAGGTCTTTGCCAGTCCTCACTGTAGCATTCAGAACTCGATCAGACTAGCAGAGCTAAATATGCATAGTTGTAAATCCTGTCTTCAGTATTCCTCAGGATTAATGAACATGTCAGTAAAAGGGAAGCTGGAAACAAACGCATTCCACAAATGTTGTCCCTCAAAACTGGCTGGAGAAAAAAGTATTCCTACAGGTAGAGACAAAATTTTCTTTTCCTGTAATTTTCCATACACATATTCCACATAGGAAGAAAAGTTAATTTAAAACCAAAAGTTTTTTTCCCTCCTATGCATTTGAGGTGAGTACAAAAAGAAGGTAAAAGTTACTTCTATTTTTGTTGCAAGTGAACTAGTTTGATGAATGGGTATAAAATAAAGATTAACTATGAGTACCTTAGACTGAAAAGGTACAGAAGAAGGAGAATAAATCAGTAAGGCAATGTGACCATTTATGACTGCTCTTGAACTGACTCTCATGTTACAATTTTCTATTAATATTTTGAATCATACAGAACAATGATGAAAATTATTTTCTTGAACCACTTGAAATGTAAAGCATTTATCTCTTTAGAATTTATGTCATGTAACTGTAAATGTAAAACTTACCAAAATCAGTGCTAGAGAACTACAAGCTATTTCAACCTGATTTCAAACTCTGCTTTTGAGGTCCTATATACTAGAAAATTATATACTATAAAAAAAGACAGTGTTTATCTTCCTGTTACACTCAATGATCCTTTATATTGAATGCTAGTTGTCCAAAAGTTTCTATTTGGTTCAGAGTATAACACAGAAAAAGCAAATACTGACATGAAGCCGTGGTTTAATTCACCTTTCTCATTAGAGTTTGACAACAGGATCCTATGAGGACTGAAGATAACACTTCCAGAAACAGACCTTGGGGAGATCTTGTAAGGGACACAGAAAAACAAAAGATCAGACCCTTAAAATTTAGTTTTCAGAGTCTTCAGTAAGAAAACTTAATGAAAATAAGGAAGTAGTTTTAACAATGTTTTCCAGGAAAGGGTAGCTTGGCAGGACTGCCCACACTTATCTATCAATAGTAGGAAGAGGGAGAAATTCCTTTTGAATGGGTGTCATACCTAGGACCACATAATACTTTGCAACTCCAACCTAAATTAACTTGTACTTAACTTTGTACTTTATATTTCCTTACTTTTTACACATTAACACCATGTCTGCAACCTGAAAAAACTGTCTCTATTTGCCATAGTCCTGGTGATCACTTCTTTCCAGACTCTACCGCTGAGTGATCATTACTGGCGATGAAATACAACAAAGGAACTTGGGCTCACTTTGTGGCTGCATATTCCAGGTATGTCTTCTCTGCAGAGTATATTACTTTCCAGAATTTTTCTCAAAATCCAACTCCTCAAATACTATGAGAGCTTGTGTCCTACCCTGTCTTCCAGCAGAAAATACTTCTTAGGGTACCCATAAAATGCAGGAATAAAATGCATCAAAATCAAACAAATCTTGATATTAAAAGGAAAGATGCAGACTTGAGTTGTATACAGTGGGATTTTGTACTGCTTTAGTTGTGTGTTTGGGGGTGTCTAGGGCTTTTTTTGCTTTATTTTGGATGTTGATTAATACATACACAGATTTGATACAATATTTTCTCAGACATAACCAGCTTGTGTTGATTCAATCAAGAAGTAACCTAGGGCTACATAGGACAGAATTTTGATTCTTTTTCTATGAAAGTTCATACACAAGGCATTTAAACACCCCTGAGTAAACAGCAACCATGTATAATTGCACAGACACCATATACTGCAGTCACATGATATTTTACTATGACTCTTGCAACTAGTTTGCATACAAATTATCTGCATTACTAGCAATGTCTGCTAAAAAAAAAAAAAAAAAAAAACCAAACCTGTGTTTTTTCATATTTCTCAGTGAAGTACAAAGTATATGAAGTAGATATTATATGCAAAGCTGATGAAGGAGGCTTATACTTATCTCAGCAAACCAACCAGAAATGGACATGCCTTTCAAGGATCAACCTTTCTTAACATCTTAAAGAGCAAGTCATGTTTCACAACGTCCCATTGAGAACTTTTGAAAACAGTACATAACGTTTCAAACTATGAAAAGGTGTTTCAAACTACAAAAAGGTATTTCAAATTATTGTGTGTCTTATATTAAACAATTTATATAAATATTTACTGTGGTAGGAATGCAACATTTTCATGTGTCATATAGGCAGACTCTCTAACATACTCACACATACATATGCAGATACCCACTAATACTTTTTTTTGTTTCTAATTCTTATCAGAGTATCACAAACTCACTCAATGTCCCCAAGTGTCAGCTTTTAAGTTTACATGAGACAGCAAGCAGACAGAAAAACTCTCCCTTGGTCCTCCCTGAGGAGGGTGCCACTCTAGGAAGTACCAGTAGAGTTCATGAAATTTATTTTACTCAGCAAAATTAAGAATGGGTATCCCAAATTCAAGAGGAACACTGTCTATATGAGGAAATAAAATACACTATTTAGGGATGTTGATAACCTAGACACCCTTGCTGTATTGCTTATGCAAAATGCCACTAGTTTGTTTAGCGAAAATCAAATGGTCATACAGAAGACTCCTCTACATCTTAGAGCCATCACATGCTTTGACAAAGTAGCATAATTGAGTTTTGGTGGAAAAAAGCACCACATACATGCTGGCACTGATTAAGCCCCATCTGTACCTGCAAGGGAATTACACTGAAATAAGTGCCTTTCAAGTGTTCTCTCAGTCAGCTCAATGCCCTTGAACAGATATCCTGTCTGATACCCAAATTAAGAAGACTCTGGAGTATTAGTTTGCTCTTAAAATGCTTTCATTGGGAAATAATTTCTTTTTCTCTCTTAATTTAATAGCCTAACAGTATTTGGTGGAAGAATGTTGTAATTTTATAGACATTTTTGCTCCTGTTAAGGTTTTTAATAGTATAATAAAGGCTATGTAGCCCTGGCCAAAAAAGTAGTTTTTACAGGCAAGAATATATAGGTATGCACAAAAGACCCAACAACTGATAATTACATGTATTTCTACTATGCAATAAAATCTCTGGCACTCCAATACAATAAAGGGACCTCTGCAGAGGACATTAAAATGCACAGTCGAAAGCACAGAGATATAGAAGCACTTACATTTGCACTGTGATTGCTTCCACTAACACAGATGACATCTTGTTTTTGAATTGTTAATACCTCTTTTGTAAGCTTCAGTCGGATGTCATAAGCATTTTCAGATACTTCATCATACAACAATGCAATACCAGTTTTAGTCTGTGAAAAAGCAAGACACATATACAAAAATGTAAGAATGTGAACATTTCATAATGATGAATAACAAGCTCTATCCCATTAAAGACATAAAAAGCATACAAATGAGTGTTATTTACAGAAAGTGGAAAACTGGTCTGCTTTTCAGTCTTCAAATGGATTAGACATAAAAAAGCTTCTTTTGTACTTGAAAATAAAGGCTAAATAGTCTTTGAAGTAGACATTAATATGCAAAAAAGTAAAAAAAAACCCTAAATTTACAAAAATTTCTCCACTGTACTGTTCCACAAAGGAGTGCTGCCATTTATCGATGTCCTATTTGGCTTTAATTGTACAAAGACTCATGAAACTGTATTAGAAGTAGATAGGTATTTATAATTTGTATGTCAACTCATTTTACAGTTTCAGCTAGAAGTGGCAAAGTGCAATGTTTATCCCAACTTCAAGATGTTCCTTCCACTGTGTCAGAAAATTAACTGTACTCTTCATAAGCATTGCCATTAAGATACAGAGTTCTGTTAAAGTATAAAACTGTTTTCACATTGTAAAACACATGATTAAGTACAGTTGCTAAATTATTTTTTTTTAAATCAAGATGGACTTACATTTCTTAAGCTCATCTCTGGACTAATAACTAGTAAAATCTATAGGATAGTCAAGTATTTGGTATAAAAAACGTTTTCTCCATGAATAGCACAAAATAAATTCTACTTTAATTTCTGATTTATTTACTTACATTTCCCACTAATATTCAGTGCAAATTTCCCACTAATATTCAGTCAGATATTTCATTAAACAAAAACTGTGGCATTAGGACTGCTTACAGCTATTTGTTAAGATATGCAGACTAATGAAATTTCAGAACTTTCCAATCACTGAATAGAAGAGAAAAAGCAAAACACCTGTTCTGAAATGAGTGATCATATTTAAAAGTAGTATTTGTTTATTAATTTAAAATATATATAATTGCATCATCACAACAATTCAGTTTATGCAAGTGAAGAAAAATCAAGCATAATTTAAGTTTTAGTTGCAGCATTTGTTTTTAAAAGATTTAAAATCAAGTTGTTCACTTATAGTTTGTTAATTAGTAGATTGCGTCAAGAACTGAATAATGGAAGAATAAAAGAAGAAACGTCCTGTGCACTGAATGAAAGTTTGAGAGATTTTAAAATAAAATTAAACATGAAACATTAGCTTCATATGGAATATTTTTATTTATGCAAAATTAGGGAGAAAGGTGTGCTGATTGTCAATAAAACCTTTTTGTCTTTAAAAGCAGGTTCAGCTTAAGCCTAAGACACTTAGATTTGGTGTAGCTCTATGAAGCAACTGATTGTCAAAAACTCCCTTATAGCAGAAACAGAAAATGCAGCCTAGAGAGCAATTAAATTTATCCTGAATTATACACAAAGCAGTTGCTCAGGTGAATTGGTCATGTAGTTCAGCTTTCCCTGGGCTCAAAGCAGTTGTGCCCATGTAGGTCACTTCTGCCACTTTGATATCCTAAGACCTCTGAACATGTAAAGCTGACAAAGGCTTCCTAGGATATCCAGGTCCTTTCTAGTTGGAGGCAAGACAAGATTTCCATGTTTATAATGTGATACAAATACTGGTCATGGTAGCAGACACCCATATGTAGGCATCTTCAGCTTGTAATGGATCCCACCAAAGTTTATAGTGGAAAAATCATAGAATGGATTGGGTTGGAAGATACCTTAAAGATCATCCACTTCCAACCCACCGAGAGGGTGCAGGGACACCTTCAACTAGATCAGATTGCCTAAAGCCTGATCCAGCCTAGCCTTGAATACTTCCAGGAATGGGGTATCCACACCGTCTCTGGGCAACCTGCTGCAGTGCATCACCACCCTCACAGTAAAGAATTTCTTCCTAATATTTAATCTAAACCTGCCCTCTTCCAGTTCAAAGCTATTCTGCCTTGTTCTATCACTACATACCCTTGTAAAAAGTCCTTCTTTGGTTTTCTTGAAAGCCCCCTTTAGGTACTGGGAGGCTGCTATAAGGTCTTTATCAATACATTTTTGTGAATGACAACATATGACAGCCACGCCAATATCATCCACTTAAAAGCTATGCTGCCCAACAGCAAGTATTTTCAAAGAGTAGAGCTACAGCACTGAAAAACCACTGTCCCTGAATTTCGCAGCTGTCCAGAGATTGTGCGTCACTATCCCACCTGGACTGGTGACCGCAGTTACTTTTGCTGATGTACCAGAGCACGCTTTTTAGAAACACTGAAAGAACAGAGCTCGGGAGAGCTCTTTAACCCAAAACTCTTCTCCAGCTAGTAATGGTTACATATGCTTAGAAGAGAAACAATGAAAAAAACTCTGAAGTTTCATTTGTAACAGATGATCAGGTAACTGAATAAAATATGCAGAGTGACAGATTAAATAGTTTAGCATTTTCCATTACACTATTACAACTAGAAGTCTCACTGAAGCTCATCTATTCCTATTAAAAATCCAATACCTACCTCATACTCTATCTAACTCGTGATGTGATCCAAGATGATGTGCAGCAATACCGTATTTGCTTTCAGAATCAATAAGATTAATCTTGATTTCTCTCAGCCTTCAAGTTGTTTTTTTTTTAGACCATTTTAAATGCCTTTGAATCAAAGTTCAGCACATTCTCTTGGTCTCTCCTTGTGTTAAAGAGATGGTATACATAACCCTAGTGGGAAAATCCCAGTCCAGACAGAGTGCTTCTTCAAACAAGAATCTTTTAATGAGAACTTAGCCTTTTCATGTATATGTATATCCAGCATTTTAACTATGCAACGTTCATCTTGATTTCTTATTTAAAAACTGTCTATACAGTAGACATTGTAGTAACTGGTATCAGAAACTGTGGACTGAAAAGTCAAAATAACACCCCAGAATTAGGTAGTATCGTTAGAGACCGTATGCCAAATGTGTTTTGTACTAAAAACTATGAGGAAATTGCATCTCAATAGGATTTCAGTGCTTGCATTGAGAGGTAGGGGAAATACAAATTTAAATTCACTCAGGCAGATGAGGAAATTAAATGTTGACTTTCATATCTCTGAGAGTTTTCTAGACACTGGCTCCAGGAGGAGGAGTGTGTGGGTGTGCATGTGCATGTTCGCTATGTGGTGGGAGGAAAAGAAAAGGAGATGAGTAGCACAAGCATCACAGTAGCTGTGACTTTGAAGAAAGCTTAGACTACTCTGCTTTTGAATGAAAGAAAAAACACTGAAACCTGCTTTCTCAACACAGCTCAAAACCTGTCAATACCACAGAGAAAAAACATCCACCTCTAGAGAGGCAGATGAATCCTTTTATCAGTTTTATTGTTAACTACTTAAGCAGGTCCCCAGCCAGTGTACTTGCTTTAAAGCACTCTCTATTCAGCATAATGTTTTGGGACCCTACTCAGTGTACCATAACTCTTCCAATGTGCTGCATCTGAAGTTTAAAGCTCACAGATGCAAATTATGCTTCAAAGCAGGCATCTCTAAGCCAAACTTCAGTTTTACTAGCATAAAATACTTGCCTTCAGTACTGTAATTTTTATTTCGAAAGAGTTTGCAAAAAAATAAGGCAGAGTTTAAAAGTGGTGTTGAGGTGTACTTGGCTTCCTATAGAAACTATTCACTTATTTATGTCCACTTTTTTCCTCTAATGCATTATAGCAGTATTTGTCAGGCTTTTCACGATAGTAACTGTTTGAAGAGAGAAAAGATTCTTACTTAGATCATCAGGGAATTCAGATGAGATTCATAATAAACCCCTATTTATTCACAATAAAATAAAGGTATTGTATGCATTCAGAGCAGATGTCAGAGTACAAGTAGTGCAGTGGTACTATTTTGATTTAAACTGTGAAGTTCTCAGTAACTCCAAACGTCTCTCTTATGCCCTCTCTCCAAGTGTATTTTAGCAATTGTGATCATTCATTTTGCAAACTAAACGAAGCATTAGTGTCTTAGATCCTCATAAAAATGGATCATCTGGAGTTTTCCCTACTTTGCAAATGTAAATATAATGCAAATCCTCTGCATTGAGTTACATTGGCTCTCCAGAAAAAAAAAATCACCATTTCCTGTTCTTCATCCTTAACAAACACACGCTTCAAAGGTACTGCTGTTCAATTTTTATCTGCTAAATTTAGTTTATAAATTACCTTTATTTGTAAATATAATTCTTTAAGAACCACATTTGAAGGGTTTTTTCCCCATGGAACCACCACAATACAGACTAGTATTTTACCAGCAACATTTACATCTCATAGGTCTAGTGATAAAATTCTTTAATCCAATTTCATTTTTCAAAATTAAATGAACCCTGTTGAAATTCTGTATCTGTAGTACACTGATGGTTTAAACACTTGTTGAAGACACATGAGAACTGGAGTCACTGATTTTGATCCTACATCACTTCGAATTAGGAAGAGAACTTCAGGCAGTCCTGGCAGGCAGTGCTGTGAGCACTAAGTCACAGCAAGCTTGAATGTACTCTCTCTTGCAACTGGTTTGATGTTTTCTATATCACGATCAAAAGAAAAAGATACTTTCTCAGAGAAAGACAGAATTCAAATTTAAAATATCCTTGACTAACATTAAAAAAAAAAAATGGGATGAAGTGTAACAGGAAAAAAAAGTGCAAGGTGTTACATGGTAGGAGGAAGATC
The DNA here is from genome assembly GCF_022539395.1 of Myiozetetes cayanensis. Taxonomy (NCBI): domain Eukaryota; kingdom Metazoa; phylum Chordata; class Aves; order Passeriformes; family Tyrannidae; genus Myiozetetes; species Myiozetetes cayanensis. Next base: position 96,060,982 of record NW_026087411.1, on the reverse strand, counting down.
ACTTGCATGCAAGAAAAAAAGGTTTTCTTCACCATTTCTTGAGGAATGGAAACAGGTAGGTAGCACTGAGGATAGGCAGAAAAATATGGGCATCAGTATCTTCTTATTATAATAAAGGCAAACAGATATTCTGTCTGCCTTCCTTCATACTCTTTCCCACTGATTTGGTTTTTCTCACTCTTACAAGACAGTGCCCAAAAGTAAACACAGCTGGGTGGTACAGAAGGTCCCTCAAACACTGATGAATGTGAGGGAGGAATAATTTCAAGCCCATGAAGTAATCCATCACCAGTGTGGCATTTAATACATCCCAGTATATTGTTTCCTTTCATACAGTGTTATGTCAGTGTTGTTACATGGTTACACTACATAGAAGAGGCAGTGAACTGGAAAAGGTCATGAGAAATGCAAAAAAAAATTATAACTCATAAGAGATCTGGAAAATAGGATCTATAAGAATTCAAAACAAATTTGGGTTGTTTAGTTCAAAGATAGAATATATAAGAGAACATTAAGTAGTTGAGCACTTTATAAGAGTACGTAAGGAGCCCCTGGTGGTCTAGTGGTAAGGGCGCGGTGCTGTCACCGCCGAGACCCGGGTTCGATTCCCGGTCAGGGCCACTCCCGGGCAGGTGGAGCTCGTTAGCCCTTAAAGGCAACCCACCTACGTCCTGAGGACCTCGCTGCCACCGTCCAAGCTCGCTTGGCCCCGGCAGATGAACCTTAGGATTAAAGGGTGGGCTCAGTTCCGCGCACACTGTGTCTCACCTAAAAAATCCAATGCGCAGGCTGGAAGGTGTAAAGACCTTCCCCGGATCTTCACTCGTGAAGACTGGCCATTAATAAAAGAGTACGTAGAGCAATCAGGTAAGAAAACAATTCAGAAATCTCCTTTGAACATATTTTGGTTACAAACAAACTGAAGTCCTTGAACAGATTGCTGGGATGGACATCCATTGCTAAGGGATTCAGAGAGAAAAATAAACATCTGTCCAAATGGTAGAGGTACTAATCCTCTAAACAGGGCAAAATCCCAGAAAAGACTGTTTCTTTCAGATCTATTTGTCTCTGATGCTAATTTTCAAAATTATGTGACTTCTTGCATATGACTGAACCTCTTTCAAGGACTTAAAGAGCACAGTTCCCTGTCTCAAACACTGTCAAGGCCACAAAATAAACCACCAGAGCGGGAACTTGAGATAAGCACAGAAAGGAGAAATTTGTGACAGGAAGGTGCTAGTTCCAGGCCTGATGGAGCTGAGATCTGGTTAGCATATCCTGGTAATGCATCCAGACAAAAATTCCCACTGTTGAAAACTGTGGGAAAGGAAGTAACCCTCATACACATATCACCAGTCAAACAAAGATCACCCAAATTATGGGACAGATGGAATCTGTGACCACAACAAACACCATACTGTCCCCAGACTCATTTCTGGGGCCTTCCACTAGAGGACTGTGCATTATCCAGTTAAAACTTCCTCCCCACCCAGAGGAGGTGCCTGGGCATTCCCACCTGAGGCTGAAGATATATTGACCTGTTGGACTCTTTGTTCCATGGGCTTGCCTGACCTCTGACAGGTCAAGATGGTGACCATCACTTTGACCAACAGACATCTAAATTGCAACAATCAAGTTTCATTGCTGGATCCATGAGTGGTGATATCTTTCCTCTCTTCTATCTACTTGCATACTCTCTTTCTCTTTCTTTATTTTCTTTATATATTTTCTTAACTGATATTTTCATACTTTTATATTGTCGTATTAGTATAGATAATAACCAAAATGGCTACATACCTCATTTCCATTGCAACCAAATTGTTTTAAAATAAATATATAAATATACATACATACACACAGGTCACACAGCATCATTTCACTCTAATCTGCCCCAAGGGATCTATTAACAAGAACCTCAGTAACCCTCGCCTTAAGGGGTGGTTCATAACATCTCTTCATCCAGGAGAAAGACTGACTGGCTTTAGAAGGACACCTGTACTGAACAACTTGGAACTGCCACAGGAAGGATGAGAAATAAATACTAAGGCCTGAAGAAGTTTATTACACAAATGCACACTTTTCAGTGCACCAACACGAGACAAATGGATAAGGGCAGCAGATAATGGCCATAGCGATAATGGCAACACAGCTGTGGAACACAGAAAATCAATGATTCCATTAGTTCCATTTTTGTGTAAGCACACAAAAAAACATTCAGTGAAACTAAAACCTGATGGAACAGAGATATATAATTATAACTTGTTAAAATTAGTTTTATGGAGCTATCTTACAGAGTATGTTTCTTCCTGTAAATATACACGGACTTGTCCTTATTCTCAGTTTTAACATACTACAACTTTTACATCTAGTGACTCTGTTTCACAACCAGAGACAAAGATACTTAACCTCAGTACTCTTCTGCTTAAGAAATTCTGACTATAGTGATGATGACACCTTTAAAGAGACTATTTGGATAGGTTATGGTTCCCAGCACTAGGAGGGTGAGGGTGAATCAGAAGAACCATCTGCAAAAATGTGGTGGAGAATAAAATGGTATGGTTTTGTCCAACATCTCAGAGTAGTTCAAGACTCCTGTAGATTAGGAGAGAAAACATCATTTTACCATCACATGTAGGAAGGGACAATGAAAGGTTTGAAGCCCAATCTCAAAGCAAGGCAACTATGTCATCAGCCTGTCTGAAAGACTCTAAGGATGGAGACTGCTCCACATTGCTGGGCAACCAGCTCCACTGCTTGACTGTCCTCATGAGAAAAAGCTTTTCCTTGTATGTGACTTCAAGTTCTGCTTGAAAGTTCCTGCCCATCCATGCACCACTATGAAGAGCCTGGCTTCCTCTTCTTGATATCTTTTTTGTTGACATGGAAAGACTGCTTTTAGCTCCTGCTGAAGCCTTCTCCAGGCTGAGTAAACCCAGGTGCCTCACAGGACAAGTCAGCTTGGTGACTCCTCAACGAACTTGCTTCAGGTTATCAATGGTTTTTTTTTTAAATTGGGGAAACCCAAAATGCATGCAATATTCCAGATGTAGTCTAGCAAGTGTTGAGTAGAGAGGGCTAATCCCTTCCCTTGATCTCCTACTTGTGCTTCTCCTAATACAGTCCAGGATAATGTTGACTTCGTCAGGGTCACTGCTGGCTCAGGTACAACTTTCTGCCCACCAGGACCTGCAGAGTCTCTTCAACAGAGCTGCTCCCCAGACAGGCAGGCCCCTATCTGTATCATTGCTAGGGACTTTAACCTCTAGGTGCAGGACTTGGCACTTGACTTTGTTGAATTTCATGAGTTTAGTAATCAATCTCTTGAATTTTCTGTCATTTCTTAGCCTGCCTAGGTGTCTGTCAGTGTATACTGACTGCACCCTCCAATTTGGTGTTGTCAGCAAACTTGATAACCAAGCTCTCCCTGACCTCTTCAAAGTCACTGACAAAGATGTTAGAGGATGGGTCACAGAATAGACCCCTGAAGAACAACACTTTCCACAGGAATCCAGACAGCCCGTTAACAATCATCCCCAGTCTGAGCATCCAAGCAGTTGTCCCATCTAGATGGAGGCTATAGCAACAGAGTAGCAAACAAATATATTTATTGCCTTATGCAAAAATAATAATAAACCCAATTATAATGTCAATTTAAAAATTACTTATTTGTTTGTTTTAACACATAAATGTATAAGGAACATGTTAATCTAATTTAAAAGAAATCAGAAAAAAATAAATACCACTTACAGTCACTACAGGTAAAAATGGTTGAAGATGATTTAGAAATTATTTGGATGAGATCAATACTTTGGATCAGACACCTTTCTGCTCTAAAGTACTACTGCCCACCATCACCAGTATCATGACTCCCCAAAATCCATGTACAGAAGGATGCAGCAATCCCATTACATTTATTAGGCCCAGCAGTCCTGCTCACCCCATCTCAGAGGCCAAAGGCCAGGACTAAGATGGAAACACACCCACAACCCCCCATTCACAGCCTTCACATGCAGGCAGGCATGTAGTCCACCACCAGTTGCCTCTGCCTCCCTTCCCAACAAGGAGAAGCACTGCAGCACCAATACCTTGCTGCACCACTACAGCTGATGAAACTTGAGGATGCCCCAGTGGTCCAGCCCGTACACTGTATTTTAAAGTAGCTTGACAGGAAATATTTCAAATTAAGATAACACCAAGTCTGAATTTTATTCCAGTTGGAAAGAAACTGACAATATTACTTTTATTCTCAATATCACAAAATCAACAAAAAACACCTTTTATTCTAGAATTATACACAATCAAACTGACTTGATAGCTACCTAACTTTTATGATGTACTTGAACATAGGAATCTTTTTTCAGCTCCTATTCAGAACAAGCAAACCCATAAGTCATATGTCCAAAAATTAAGGAAAAAACCAAACTGCTTTGAAGCCTTAATGAGTAAGCAGCTAGTATATGAGAAGAATCAGCATCAGAAATAAAGATGGTCAAAACCAGGTATGTAAGATATATTTGACTGTATTTTTCCCAAAAGCATTGATTATATCTGAAATATGCACTTTCAATATTACTATTTTCATAAAGATTATTTTTTTTTAATCTGAATTTATAGCATAATATTATGGATTGACATTTCATTATATAACAGTCATAAAAGCCACATTAGCATTACAAGTTTTTAGAAGATTTTAACTGCAGTGTGACAATATCACTTTCTAGCAATTCAGAGCAGAGTTCTTCATAAACTTTCAGGTGGCATACTCAAGGTAACAGAAGCTTGAAAAGATGCTCTCAATATACAAAATTTAAAAGTTTATTTTGTTGCTTGCATCACAGCCAGCCCACCAGTCAAAAATGGCCTCGGGGATAGATCTGTTAATGACATTAGTCTTGCAAGAAAAGTGATTAACAGCTGGCTCTCAATCTGTGTGATCTTAATCAGTAAGCAGTAATGTCTTGTTTAATTACTGTAAGCTCAGTATGTCATGAGACAATTAGATATGATTGATTATTGTCAACCTCATGCATCTCTCTCCACATCAGACACAAATATTTGAATTTGGTAATGTATGTTTGAAAAATGAACTTTCAGAATGTCACACTGAATAAAAATTGCCTTCTTAAAAATTCCAAAAAATGCTAACAGAGTTACATGGTTTAACATATAGATTCTACCCCAGAACACAGCCAAGACAGCAACTATTAGAAAAGTTGCCTAGCTTTTTTTTTATTTAGATCATATCTTGAAGTAAATTGCCTAAGAACATAAAGCCTAAGAACATAAAGATACTCCTATGCTTGCAGGAGTTTCATACCAGTTAAACAAGAAAGCCTAAATTTCACACTTCAAACTAAACCACTTAGCAACAGTCATAAAAAAAAACCCCAAGAACATTCCCTTTGGGGAATGTCTTTATCTTAAGACAAAGATTATCAGAGAATCATTTTGATAATTTCCATTACTGATACCATGCAGCTTACCCTGGTAGCACTTCAGCTGATTAATAAATATTCCAGTTGTTATATCAAAAGGCAAATACAGAAGGAAGACTATAATAAAAAAACCACCTGTTTTTTAACCTAGAATAACCAAGTATGGCCAACATAAAGGCACTATGGTTTTTTTGGAATGGAATAGCACATTTTGATTCATCCCATTCTTGCCATCCTTCCCCTTTACAGTTATACAAGTCCACCACATGCATTCTTTTTCAACCTTTAGCATAAGACTTTTCTATTAAACTGTTGTGTTGTCTGCCAAAACCAACTAAGCAAAGGCATATCTAACTTCCTAATTTCTCAATAAAGTGGTTGTAAATCTAGGTTCTTTCTAAATCTGAAGTAGCAAAAATTAAATTCTAGGGTTTCATCACCCTAATGTGAATTCTGCAATGGCATTGAAATCCACATCACCATTACAGCAAAAACTACTCACACTACATTGGTTTTTAGTGCTATCAGACATAGAAAGATTGAGGCAAAGATTAATCACAGGAATGCAGTAGGATTTAAAATAGAGTTCCTAAGTATTAATCTAGGCAAAGAAACCCCAACCAACCAATCAAACAGAAAACAAAAACCAGACACAAAACGCCCCACAAAAACATAGAAAGCACAGTTTTACTTACATCTGTAGTTACTGCTTTTACAGGCCAGTTGCTCAGATAAACCCATAGGCAGGAAGTGAAAAATTAATGAAATTAATAAAGAAAAACAGAATTTAGAGGCATTATTGAGGAGAAAATATAACAAGATGAAAAATTAAACTGGATTATATTTATGAGCCTCTACAACAGGTAGTGGAATTAGCAGAGAATGGCCAAGTAAGACAGAGGTCAGGCAGGAGGATGGTACATTTCTAAGAAGATACACTTTAGATAGCAATCTCATACTCAAAAGTAAAAGCCAGAGCAGCAGGTAGACAGCCATTATTAAAAGGATGAAACAGTCTGTTTACATCTAAATTCCAAACCCAAAGTGTCCTGTAACAAGAATACATTACTGAAAAGCACCTAAAATTACATTCTGTTCTGAAGGGAAGTTCCTTAGGAGCAATATCAACAAAACAAAACCCAAAAGATATACCTCCATAAATAATTTGTATATAGTTTATTAATATGTTATAAAGTCTACAAAAAATGAACCTTTTCCAAATGCATATGCAAGGTTACAACCAGTTAGTTTCTGAGCTTGCTGAAACTTCTGTACAGTACTTACTGAATAAAAAAATCCCATCAGCTACTGGTAAGCACACAAAGAATTCTCAATTGAATCTTCTGCAAAAAGAAAGACTTCCAACAAGCAACTATTATATTCAACCACTGTTAAATACAGGTCATTTCCACAACCTTTTAGAATTAAGCCTGAACTAAAAAGCAATAATGAGTATCAGGTGTAAATAAATAGATTGATGTTCACAAAATGCAGAAGAGGGAAAAATACCTGCAAGTATCAGAAACGAAAAGTAAACGAGTCCAACTAGGGAAAAAGTACTAAAGCTGTACGCAGAGGACAAAACCAAACCAAACCAACAAAACCACTACCATCACCACCACCAAAAGAATAATAAATAATCAGTTTCAAGATCTTAAACAGTTATCATTCAGAAACTGGAAGCTTATAATAAAAATATCATAGAAGAAACAGGAAATACAGGAACAACTGAAGGGTTTTTGCAATACCCAGTAACTGAAGAAAAAATGCAGGTAATTTAAGCATTAAAAATTCAATGATTTATTTGAATTCAGACTTCAGACAAAGATTTCTTAAGATGAAGCATATGTATTCTAAACCACGCTTCAAAGGCAATAAAATTGTAAACAGAGATAGTAAGTGAAGATATATGTTCATCTCTCATTTTAAAAACAACACATGGCCTGGGATAACTAAATGTTTGTCCAGAACTCAAAGAAACTCCTAATTTTAAAGCATACATATTCTAGTCTCATCTTCATCAAGAAAAACAAGAAGATCAGTGTTAAAAAATCCCACCAAAACTATTCTGGAACTGATGTTGCCTGATTTTGACAGTGGTAGATTAAACTTATTTCATATCTTTCCCAGCTTCCAAGAATTTGCTTACTGTCAACCAATACAGGCAACTGACAGATACACAGGCTCTGTAAACATTTGACTTAAGCCTCTGGAGGTGTATTTACACATCTGGATGTATGTACCACAGCATAAAAATTAAAGTGGTAGGAAACAATCAAACAATCAACAACAAATTCTGAGTAAAAAGCATTTAAAAGTAAGTTGCTTGACGAAAGATTTGGACATTTAAAGGGTTTTGATAAAATTTTACCAAAAAAAAAAAAAAAAAAATCTATGTTTCAGAGAGAGAAATTTGCAGCAGAATTTGTTTTTATCTGTAACTATCTCTTCAGTGTGATCTGTCCTTCGGTACTGTTAGTCACAGGGCACTGGACTGGCAGAATATTTGGCTGACACCACATGGAAAATCCTCACTCCCATAGGCTGGGGGTAAAGATGATCTGTATCATCGATTGCAGACCATCACAACGATCACTGAATGAGCTCTGACTGGATTCCTAAGTCAGGACAGCACAGTAAAGAACTGGGCAGTCACTCCCCTTGGCCTCCAAGCAAGACATGATGAGGGGAGCAGACAACAGAGAGAGAGGTGTATGAGCTTCACTGAGCACAAGCTGAAATCACAGTGAGTTAGGAAAAAAGAGCTCCTGTACAAAGTTTAGCAGGAATCAGTTCTTGCAGGAAAGAGCATTAAACAGAAGTCAGGCAGCAAAGTGGCACCAGAATTTTTAATTTTAGGAAATCTTATGATAACCTTGTTGTCACAGAAAGGAATTTACCATAACAATACAAGAAAACTCTTACCACTTAGAAACAAAAGGAGAAAAGGATGGGTCTGAGGGGATTTATTTTAAGTTCAGAACGTGGAACCAAACAACAAAAACAGACTCAGAGAAAAAAATACAGTTAAATGGAGAGAAAGCAGATATTTCAACTGTTCCTTTCTGTACAACATCAGCAGCACTATGAAGTCATACCACTACTGCAGTGGAGCTACTGCCAGGTTATCCTACCGGTATTTCCCAGTGAAATGCCAAAGGAGGTAATGTCCAGGAGTGCACAAGTATTTCACTGATGAGACAGTGAAAACACAGTCTTTTGCTGTGTATATTTGAACATTATAAAAGGCCTGTGTTCAAAAAAGGTATATGATCTTAGACATACTATCAACAGTTTCACAGTTTTATGCAAGTTTAAAAGTTAAATTTACATGGTAAGAGACAAGATCACACTTTGTGAAGGAAAGCAGCAGAGTAGAGGTATGGATATGAAAAGATAGGAGAATAGTTCTTGGTATAATGCAGCTTAGTTAGAGAAGAGGAAGAGAAGACAATATAAGAACAGAAAAACAGCTATTAACAGGGGAAAAGAAAAAAAATGAAAGAAAATAAATATTGAGGGAAAAAAAGAAAAAAGGCAATTTCTAAAAATCACATGCTTAAGAGAAAGAGTAGCTGCTCATTGACAAACACATCTATCTTTTTCAAGAATTATCAGCATAGGTTACTAATCCATAAAAGAATTTGACATATTAACTCTGCTTAAAGTAAGAAAAATCTGTTGTGAAAAATGGAAACAGAATTTACAAAAGCTATACATAGTACAAGTACTATCCAACAACTGGAAGTACAGCTAAATAACAAGACCATAAAACACATCTGGTGGAAAACAGGATTCTGCCTGAGGTTTATCACTCCTTCTCCCACTGTCAGATAGATCTCTGGGACTGCAATTAATGTAAACTGCACCACTGCATGCTACTGCTTCCTTTTCAACCTGTGCCAGCACACAGAAGAACGAGCCAATTTAAGCATCAGCTGATCATTGCTTATTTAACCCCATTTTTCCTGCCACACCTATACTATTTAGATATGTGTGTTTTATATCACTTTTACATGCTGTCATACTTTCTATTACCCCTATTCTGCATAGTAGAAAAACAGTGTGCTTTTCTATGGAAGTGTTAAGAGGAGAGACAGTGAGAATACTATTCACACAGCTGAAAATCTACTGTGTGCCTCTTTTTTTTTTTTTTTTTTTTTTTTTGCAATGCCTTTGCACATAATGTATCACGTGTCAGGATTTTCTGGCATCATGTGTCAGGATTTTCTGGTCTGCACATAATGACTTTTTCATTAGGAGGTGCAGTACAGGGCACCTCCCCTACTCCTGCTTAGGTTTTCTTCATTACATGAATGTCAAAGGCTTACTTTAGCCTTTGTTACCCTCTTTTGATTTCTGTGCTACAGGGATACATATTTTCTGTATCCAAATGATTCTCACTGATGTTAATGGGCCATTAAAAATCCTGGGAGTAATCTTAAATAATCTCTCTCCATTCCTTGTACCTGAAAGTAAGCTATTATTTTCCACTTACAAAAGCGAAACAGCATTCTAGCACAAATGCTCAAAAAATCCTAGGGATTTAATTTTAGTCCCAATGAAGCTGAAGCCAGTTGAAAACTCTCAGTCAAGTCAGGCTTTCATTGTAAAAATAATTAGTTTAAATTTTGTCACAAATGTTGACAGATTTTCAAGTTGTAACATTTTTAGCATAGTTATTATCATAACTATAAAAATTCATGCACAAGGACATATTTCAGGATTCCACAAAGCTTTTATAGATTAAATCCATCTCAACCACTTTGTCAACTGCCATCAAGACCCCCCAAACTATGATCGTTTTCATATCTCATTAAAAATTCCTGAAGTTCCTGAACAAGCAAAGGATACATTATTGAATTATAAACATATGCAACTTCATAATTTAGAAACAAAAATGACATTAAAAAAAGGGTGTCAGTGGTATCATTTTAAATTCGACTATTTCCAAGGCAACCTCAGAATACCAAGGGCCAAATTACATACTGAATACTTCAGATTAATACAATGAAAAGACTTGCTAAAAAACAATGAAGAAACAATCACACAAAAGTGTAGTTTTAGTAATTCTGTAAAAAAAAAAAGTGAAAACTGAACATAAAAATGAAAACCCAACCAGATAGTACTGGAATCTTTCAAAACATTATAGTTGAACTATAGAAGAGATTTTTATGGAGATGTTCCAAATGGAATTATGAAAGAGAAACAAGGAAAACAAAAAACCAAGACAAGTGCCTTTTGCATCAGTGCATACTACTGCATAATCATGCAAGAGTCTTGCATTTATCCAAGGGTCATAAAATTGGCTCACATCATACAGAAGATAATGAATATGATGGATAATTGTCCTATCTGAAATGGCTCAATCTATGGTCCTAAGAGCTGAAGGATAAACCAATCAGCAAAACAAGAGCCTGAAGGGTGTTTTTTACACTAAGAAATAGTTAGGACTATAAGGTAAAACAAAAGATATAGCAGCTGAGAATAAGATATATCACAATTAAGTGTAGATTGGACCCAATAGTTAGAATAGTTAGATCCTAAAAATCCTTGGTTTGTACTAAACAGCTTAATTCCTATTGACCCTTTCCCTACTTCATCCGCAGTGAATAAAAGAGGAGTTATGAGAGTCAGGTAATAGAAACCTGTACAAGTTAACTTAGGGAAAAATTCTGAAATAACCCTGCAAGAAGACTCAGATTGCCTAGTTGCTCTGACATGCTAGAACAAAAAGGCAAATGTGTTCACATTTTAACAATCAGGAGTCTCTACGTAAAGTATGAGCACAGAACATATGGAAACAAGCATGGTGGCATAAGCTTATTCTCTCACCCATTAAAAATCAGGTTTTGGAAACTCTGTCTTGAGGGAGAATTTAGAACAGTGTATTTATAGTTAGGCAGTGAATTTAAAACAGACAAGGGATAAAATTGCAGGTTCCAAGGCTACAGAAAGGAACAAAATTGGCATTCAGAGTGTCAGTGGCATCTACCTGATGAATTATTTGCCATTCTGACAGGCACTTATTTACATTTTACTAAAAAGGGTTTTCAGCATAATTGAGCATTTGATTAAGGGTGGGAACTGTTACAGGAGTTAGAAATTATTTTAAAAAATCTAGGAACATTTCATAAGTATACATCTAACAAAATGCAGTTCTTAGTTAAATGACATTATTGAATTGCAGTTACAAAGCTAATTTTTCATTTCCCATTATATGTATTTCAACATATCTTAGGACTGGAACAGTTAATGGCTTGTGAACAGCTTTGGTGCTTTCTACAGTCAAAAGTAATATGAACTAATCTTTAAAAGCTACAGATGTAGAAAAGACATTACTAATTCTCCTGCTAAGTGGATTTACTCCTTGTACATCGTACAAGGTAACTGGAACCTTAATTTTGGACCAAAATCCCTTGTTCAGCCTGTACAGAGCTATAGAGATAACACAGTCCATTACACAAAATTCTAGGTACTTTACTGAAATCTCTAAGATAAAAACATTTTTATACTGACCTCCCTGGGGTTTCAGTAAACAAAGACAGTGATCCCCAAAGAACTCAGAGACTAACAACCCTCTGAAGGTGCCTGTCATTCAGTCAAAGATACATCCTAAAGCAGTAACACAACAGAGAAATGCTGCAATAGAAACTTTGGGTAAACACTTCCCATGTATTAGAGCTGAACTATAGGGAAGCTCTTTTTTTTAAAATGAACTCATTGAAAAATAAAACTTCAGAAAGTATAATTTGAAAATATACAGTGTGAGGAAATCAGAAACAAGCATTATCATCTGATGATAGGCAAAGGCCAGCCTCATTAAACAAGAGGAAATAAATGGGTAAGACAGCAGCAGGCACTGAATAAAAAGGAAAGTGGTCTGTGTCTAAAATGATACAAAAGGGCAGAAAGAGTAAAGAATAGAAAAGGGAAGAAGAAAACAGCGGTGTCTCACAGCCTGTTCATAAATCAAAGGCCTCACCCACTTCATGTTCTCTTCACATTATATCCATCTAACTTAAGTCTGTCATGGTCGAACACTTCTAATTGTGAAGATCAGGTGAAGAGGACAACAAATACATTTTCTTCAGATATGCTGAAGTCATACTTACATTGTAAGGACATCTCCTCAGGGTAGAAGCTGTGAACCCTGTGATAAATCCAGTTAAACCACTAGAACTATGCTTACTCCACTGGCATTGCATTTTCTCCACGATTATTTATGCAGTGATAACCCTCTCATCATTCAGAAAAATGTCCCTGAAAAACTTTAGCTGGAGGCAGTGAAATGCAAGTGAAAGTTTGAAGACTCAATACTGTCCTTAGCTGTGACATCCATGCCATCACCAGCATCATAAACACACAGTCCTAGTGCATACCAAAATCAATGTTTTAAAACTATCAAATTAGCAAGTAGGCACACATAATGGGTATGCAGCTAAGTTCCACACACATATAAATAGCCACTGGCTACTGTAAACATAGCTTACATTTTTAACTGCGAAGTCTTGCCTACTTTGAAAGTCCATGTGTCCAGTTTCCCAAAAACTAGTTGCAGATTAAAACATTGCAATTCTATTTCTAATTTTGATCATAAATTTGCTTATACAGCTTCCTAACTTAATGGTATTCAAAGGTTTAAAAATGATGGAGTCAGATGTCCTAAATAAAAATAATCATTACCCAAAAAATAAATTATCTCTTAAAAGAAATTGTCTTTGGTTTATACTCAAAATGCAACAAGTTTCCACCTAGACATTCTCCAATAATATCTTCTCTCCTGCTTTTATTAACTTTTCTCCACCAAAGCCTTTCTGCAGGTGTCTGCACAGTCACCTACAACTACTCCAATGTAAGTTCCCTCTGGTTTTGTTTGTTTTTTGTTTTTAATTATCAAAAATGTCACTGTCTTTATTGCATAAGGTGGATTTCCTTGTTTGGGAAACCCTTAAGAAAGGTCTTAGAACATGAAGTACTTCTGACTTGATCGTCTCCATGCTAAATTAGAGATAATTCATATTTCAGAAGTACAAAAAGTGCATGTTTTTTTAATTGGGACAATATTTTAGGGAATTGTGCCAGGTTTACATGTGAAAAGCATCCCAAACTATTATGTAGGCAGAAATAAAAGTATGAACATTCTTATGAATATTTAAATATGTCCCACATGAATACAGAAATGTCTTCCTATTATAGTTTGTGTTATTCATATAATTGGCACAGAATTACAAAACAGGAGTGCCTATTCAGAATACAAGCAGAGATACTCCCAATTAATGGGTTTTTTTCCCCACTATAATGTTGAGCTTTTGACATCATTTTCTCTGCAGCACTCCTACTGCCTCAAGATGGCAAAACTACAGTTTTGTTTATTTGTTCCAGGGAAAACAATATCTTTGTCTGTGCTTGTTTGATATCTTTCTATTGGTTTGTTTTCATACATCTTGAGGTAGGAGTAGTTTGGAAAGAAAAAAGCAAAAAGAGACAAAAAAAGAGAGAAAATCATCCCTATGGAAACAAGAACACAGCCTACAACCAGAGGAGACACTTTTTCACAGAGAATAAACTGAATTAATTATTTTTTTGGAAAATATTGATGACAATGCAGTGGGGTCCCCACTCTCAGGAAAAGTAACCTTCCTTAAACTGGTAAATTAATCCCTACAACACAGCCAAAGGGAGGTACAGGTCGTATCTAATAGGAATTAGTGAGTTTATGCTTATTCTTATACAGATGTTTGTGTAAGTGGGAATACAAGATTTTAATAAGCAACATATGCATAGACATGAATTGTGTTCTCCTATACTACATGAATTCCAACATGAATTTCAATAGTGCCAGAAAAATTCTTACATCTCAGACTACAAAGAATACAGATTATTCCTTGAAAATATTCAGTGCTCTACAGCCTGCTCACAAATTAAATAAGGACATGAAAGACTAGCAATAGGATTTGGCCCTCTACATTTGTGTTATTTTCTAGGCTACCACTCTTTTTCTTTATAAAATGCTTTCAGTCACCAACAGAGAATTTACTTTAAGTCTTTAAAATTCTTCTAAAAATTATTAAGAACTTATTTTATTACTAAAAGGCACTGCACATTATTCAGTTCTTAAAACATCAATATTCTATGCCAAAATATAGTAGGATGGTCAAATTATTTACTTGTGAATAAAGAAATAAGTAGTGAGTCATTCTTACAGACCCCTGATGAAATTTTGCTTTGTAAAGGTCCGTTGGTTCCAACACCCCTGCCATGGGCAGGAATGCCACCCACTAGATCAGATTTCTCAAAGTCTCATCACCCCTGGCCTTGGACACTTCCAGGGATGGGGCATCCACAACTTCTCCAGGAAACCTGTTCTACTGCCTCACCACTGTCACAGTAAAGAATTTCTTCCTAACATCTAATTTAAATCTCTCCTCTTTTAGTTTAAAACCATTGCACCTTGTCCTATCACTACATGTCTGTGTAAAAATGACTCTCCCTCTTCTTTTGCAAGCCCCCTTCAGGTACTGGAAAGTAGCACTAAGGTCTCTCCAGAGCCCAGACTGTTCTCCTCTCCAGGCTGAACAAACCCAGCTCTAAGCCTGTCCTCCTAGGAGAGGTGCTCCTGCCCTCTGATCATCTTTGTGGCCTCCTCTGGATCTGTTCCAACAGGGGCTTTCTTGTGCTGAGGAACCCCAAACCTGGACACGGCACTCCAGATGAAATCTTATGGGGGCAGAGTAAAGGCAGAGTAGAGGCAGAGTAGAGAGTCGTCAGGAATTGGAATGGCCTGCCCAGAGAGGTGGTGGATTCTCCATCCCGGGAGGTTTTTAAGATGAGGCTGGATGGGGCACTGAGTGCCATGGTCTAGTAATCACAGTGGGGTTGGATCAAGGGTTGGACTTCATGATCCTGGAGGTCTCTTCCAACTCAGTTAATTCTATGATTCTATGATTCTATGATAAATTATATATACAACACTAACCTTAGTAGGTCAGGTTTTACAGTCAAGTAGAAATCTTTACGTATTCACACATAGGCAAATTTGTAAAATCACCATAATTAATTCAGTTCCTATGGGGATACATAATGGCTAAAATGCAGAGCTGTGACTGTCCTAAAAATAAAATTTGACTATATTTACATCAAATGGGAAATAAGACTACCTGTAAAAAACAGGTGATCTAATAAAATAGGTGACTTGTCAGGGACTCAAAACTCGCCCAAGACTTAACTCAGCAAACCACTTTAGTGTGTACTCAGGATTTAATAAGAGCACTACTGAAATCTAGTCCTACTA
The DNA here is from genome assembly GCF_022539395.1 of Myiozetetes cayanensis. Classification (NCBI taxonomy): domain Eukaryota; kingdom Metazoa; phylum Chordata; class Aves; order Passeriformes; family Tyrannidae; genus Myiozetetes; species Myiozetetes cayanensis. The sequence goes on along the minus strand of NW_026087411.1, from coordinate 96,045,253 downwards.
CTGAAATCAACAGTTTACTGTAGGCCATCAGAGCCTGGCTGGGTGTGCCACACATGGGGACCTCCACCTCAGTCTGCCTGCAGGACCTTGAGTGGGCTTTTGCACCAGGAGAAGCCCCAGTAGACTGTGGAGAGCAGCAGGGACACATCCAGAGTTAGAGAACTAACACCTCCAGCCAGACACGGAAATGTCTTGTGTGTGAAAAAGGACTACTTAGAAATTTGTGGGTCTCTCAACATTTTGTTTAGTCTCCTCTACTGTGATTTATCTGCTGTATTGCTGATAGTGATCTTGAACACAGAGTATACCTGTCATCAATTAATCATGTATCATTAATAAATAAACTTCTTCATTCTTGGTTTGTTTTGAACAATGTAAATGATGTTTTTTCCTGCAATGCTTCTCCAAGCTCAATCTGCCAGCTCCTTGTCAGATATACCTGTACTGAAAGGATAAGGAGAGATAAAAATGAGCAAACCTTGCTGCTTTGCTTAAACACTCAGAAGCAAACCTGACTTAAAAAAAGAACAAGCCTTATACTAGAGAACATCCAAAAATGCATGAGCAAATGAATGACAGTAAACTACTTCAGGGTGTTCAGAGTTCCTGTTCTGTAATTTTGCACTCCACCTTGATGGATTGTTCATAAAGCTAAAGCCTAACAGAAAAATAGCTTAATAGAATAGGAGAAGGAGGATGTTGAAAGGAACAGCAATGACAAAAAGCAAATAAATGGTAGATCACCAGCCTAACGAGAGCAGATGTCAGATATAAAGAGACCAAAAGAAGTAAAAAAGGCCAGCATAAGGAAGAAAGTAAGATTAAAGTCTATCCTGTGAAAGTAGCTATTAAAAATAGAAAAAAAAATTAATAATCTACCAAGGCATGAGGAATCAGTAGGAAACAGACTTTATAAATTGCAGAAATTGGAGAAAGAAAAATAAAAACAGAATGAAGATAGGTTTTTTAAATTCTGATGGTAGCCATCAGTGCGACTCATGACATCTCAGGCCACTGATGTTAATTATTAACAAATCACAGAGTAGCAAGAAAATTCCATATGACTACAAAGAGCACATTGTCACCCTTAGATAAGCAAGTAGGACATGCCAGGTAATTAAAAACTGATTAACATATACTATATACAAGTAAAATAATCATCACCCTCTGATATTAACACATCTAAAAAAAAACTCCCCAAAGTTAAAGGAAAACCAGCTTCTCAGAGAAAAACTTTCTTACAGAAATTCTCAAGTTAGCTTGATAAAGTGAGTGCATTATGGAATTTATTTGCCCTCTATATGTTGATATACTTAAAAAATGTGCATTTGGCCTGTTGAAACAAGTGGTTCTATGAGCAATAAAATGTTTTACATATTCTGCATTTGTTTGACTTTAAGAATTAAACAGGAATGAAAGGAAACCAAAGGAAAGGGGGAGGTGAATTAAGGGACAACCAGATCAATGGACAGAAAACTGGCACACACCCCTAATATTTAGGTTAAAAATAAAGACTACCAAGATATCTTAGAAGAAATGAAACATAATTTATTGAATTAATACTGAAGAAAAACCTTCATTGAGGAATTATACTTTAACAGTCTGATCTTTTTAATAATTTTTGAGGAGATATATATATAAACATCAGAACATGTATAGCAGAATCAAGAAGCTACCTTTGGGAAGAAGCAAATTATAATGGTTGTAATACTCAACACTACCAGCCAATGCAACACACTTATAAAAAATTATTGATGTAGTGAGTGACAGCTGATAACTACATCGTGTCTCTGCATAGCACCTGTAGAGCCTAAAACACTTCATTAATTTATGGGTTTATGTGTTAAAAAAAATAAATTAGAAAAATGAGGAGAGGAGAAAGCTATAAAAATTGCCTTGAAGAACTTGAAGAATAATAAGAAAAACATGAGAAGCTTCTTAATCACAAATTAATCACAAAGAAGCTTAGCAACTTTGACTATTTTGCATAATCTTTAAAGGTTAGAGGAACAGCAAGACCAGTGGCTGAAATTTAAAAGAAAGTTAAAGGATGTTTGACAGTAATATAACCAAAACATGTAGACAGAGTTTTCTTCCAGGAGTACCGAGTTTAACGCAGGGTAAGTGTGTGAAGTTATATGCTATGATATATGAGATTAGAATTAGTGACTGATTGTGCTTTATACCAAAATGCTATGAAATACCAACAGAAACTAGTGCCTCCTGTGTTAATTTTCTATTAGTAGTTTTAATTCAGAAAAACTCCAGAAAAAAATTAAAAATAACTACACACTATTTCATATCTCTTCTCTTGTAATTCTTGTAATTTTTATTGGAGCAAAGAGCAAGGAAATATTACTTTAAGTAATATTTTAATAATTTAAGGAAGTTGAGTTTAGAATTGTAATTATGATAAAATAAGGCTCGTTATTTCTATGTTTAACAAAATGGTCAAGAGAACTTGATTAATTTTTTTTTTAATAGCATTATCTATAAAAGCTATAAAATCCTATTTTTAACACACTGTTGAAGTTGTGATTCCAAGAGATACAACTAACTGGATTATGGATTATTCATGGGAGTACATGAACTACACCACCATAACCTACTGTTGTCCAGATTTATGGTGGCTCCTCACGAGCAGAATTTAATACAAACTATTTCACCTCAATGTCACAATGTTTTCCAGTAGTAACATCTTTAGGTAATTACAATTACTTTTCCTCTTTAAAGTCATACTTTCTCAAGTGTAACTCTTTCAGTTTTACTTCCTGTATACAAAGCGTCCTGTTGGTTTCCTTACAGAGCTATTGTACTCAGTGCTGGTGAAGCCACACCTGAGTCACACCTCAGAACTATGTCCAGTTCTGAGCCCCTCAGTTCAGGAAAGACATTGAGGGACTGGAGCAGGTCCAGAGAAAAGCAACCAGGTTGGTGAAGGGACTTGAACACAAGTCCTATGAGGAGAGGCTGAGGGAGCTGGGGCTGTTTAGCCTGGAGAAGAGAAGGCTCAGGGGTGACCTCACCACTCTCTACAACTACCTGAGAGGAGGTTGTAGCCAGGTGCGGGTTGGTCTCTTCTCCCAGGCAGCTACCAGTAAGACAAGAGGGCATGGTCTCAAGCTCTGCCAGTGCAGGTTTAGGTTGGATATTAGGAAAAAATTCTTTACAGAGAGGGTAATCACGCGTTGGAATGGGCTGCCCAGGGAGGTGGTGGATTCTTCATCCCTGGAGGTTTTTAAGATGAGACTGGATGTGGTACTCAGTGCCATAGTCTAGTAACCATGGTGGTAGTGGATCAAGAGTTGGACTTGATGATCTCAGAGTCCTTTCCAACCCAGTTGATTCCATTATTCTATTGCATCAGCAATGCTGTCACATTCCAGGGCTCTCTAACCTCACCATGGCTACAAGAAATATGCAAAATAGAAGATCCTGGGCTATCTTCCCATGTCTCTTAAATACATCCTGTGATGCAATTCAAGACTCAAGAATGAGTAACCACTAAAAATTTCAATTTAATAAACTTGATAGTATTTCAGAAAACTAGTCAGATATATTCCACTTTGACTTTATATATAAATGATATCTCGCCTAAATTACTTGGAAGATCAGAGGTTTAGCAATTCAACTTCAAAGTCCCAGTAAGCCATATCCCTGGTCAAGAGGCTGAGATAATTACCTAGGGCTTGACTTTCATGTCTCTTATTTTTTCAGTATTTATGTGAAAATTCAGTGGGTCCTTTCCTTATTCCTGAAGCTCATCTAAAAATGTCAAGCATCTAATTTCACTAACAGAAACTTTCCAGAATCTGCTACTTTTTTTCCTGTTTATATCTTCTAGTTTGTGAAGCTCTGCAAATTTTTCTCTTAATCTAACTATCCAAAAACTGAATCAAAGAATGAATTTTTTTTTTTAATAAACACTTTATCTCAGTATTTTTTTAGACGATTGCAAGATGCAATGATACAATCTTGGGAAATCAAACTGCTTAACACAAATGAAAAGGATGCCAAAGTTTTTTAAAAAAACAGACAACAACAAGAGCTCAGAAATATGCAGGAATTAAAAAAAGTAAAACTAAATGGTCAATATTTTGGCAATTCTTCAATAAATATCAATATGAAATGATTTATTTTTGCTATATTTTACATCTTCTGGTTTCCTTTAAAAAACAAACAATTTCCAAAATGAATTTGCCTTTCCTTATTTAGAATAGTCATCTTTTCCTTTTGTTTAAATTAATCTTTATTGTTTCCACAAAAAAATACAAAATAAGTTGATGTTTGAAATAAAGAAAAGTGATTATCTTTCATTTCTTCCTAACTTTGAAATAAAGATTGATATTTGTTGGCAAATTTTCAAACTGAATAAATATTCAATTTGAAGGAGGTTCCCTAGCAATTGGTGTCAATTCTAATATAAACTAAAGCTTAACAAATGCCATTTTCATTAACAGGTATTTGAAATGTATATTACTAGGACAAGGTGTTTAAAAGGTAAACTGAATTTTTAGAAACTAAATATGAAATAAAGGTGGAATTTTTAAATGTTAAGTGATAGGCAAAGGACAGTACTACAGCCAAAATACATATTCAGAAAGTCAAGAAAAGTAGCAAATGGACCAAGCAGACACGTACTTCCTAAAACACCTGCCTATTCATAGTTATTTGCAAGACAGATGGGAAACAAAATATGGTTGTGCCATACTATTCAATATTCTTGTGATCTATTAGAAAATTATTAGTTTCCTTTAAACACAAATAAAGTCTTACTGAAGATCTTACCTTAGGAAGAAGAAAAATGTAAGAGCACCGCTTTGCCAAATAATCAGGGTTATTATAATTTCTATACATCTATTTCTAAAAAGCATGAAAAGAGCCTGGAAAAATAAACCTTTCTGGATATTTTTTTTCTGCACAGCCAAAATATGCCAAATGTTGCTCAAAAATCACATTGAATCACATTGAATCCTCTACGTTTCATAGAGGTTATGTTTGCCCTGAAAGGTGCATTGTAGTGAATACTGACTAAATACTGGAACTGAGCAGGAAAATGAAAAAAATTAAGCATTTGGACAAGCTGTGTTCATTACCTCACTGCATCTCTTGAAAGTGCAGACAAAGTATGTCAATTGATTTATTCAATAAAATATTAAAAGCTGGTTATCACATCACGTAGACACATGGAATTGTCTTCTCATCATTCTGTGCTTGTTTTATTGCCTTTTCACACTTTCAGTCCCCAGCTGGGGGCAAGCAATGGAACAGACCAAAGGTATCTCTTACTCATTACGATTTTTCCTGGATCAGCGTTAATTAGCCTCATGGTATTTGTGTAATCCAACTTTCAATTAAAAGCACTTTAAAAGGCAATATCCCTCCATGGTCTGACCAGAGATCAAAGTCTGGAAACTACTACTGCAAGCACCACAGCTGGAGCTTCCCTTTCAGTGCTGTTCTGTAGCAGAATGCCACTCTCAGGAGTTGAGGCACATTGGAAGTGCCCCAACACCAGCCTTCGCAGCCCTTTCCAAAACAGTCCACCACTGTGCCGCTGTACAAAACATCCACTCATAAAACAGAGCAAGGTATGTCTGATAAAATTACGCTGCTGTGATAGCTCAAATAGATTATTTACCTGTTTTAAAATTATATTCTATAAATTACGTTGTCATATGTATGGAAGAACTCATCCATATTAATCAAATACACTGATCCTGAGTGCGTCCATTAGTAAATGAACAAATAGATTAAAAGAATAAGTATTTCCATAGAAGTTATTTTGTTAGCACTGTAACAAGGAATTATAAGGTATACACTGAAAAAAGAATAGTGTATTTCTTTGTAAAGTGTACTAATTCCAACCAAATCACTCTTCTATAAAAAAAAATCACAAAGGATCTATGAGGCCATCTTCAATATTGGATATAAGCCTGTAAAGAAAAAAAAACATTCAATCTGCAATACAGAGCTATATACTACATCACAGCACAAGAGACAGACTGAAAACCACATACTGGCAGACTGTCTATACCACTTTTTTTTTTTTTTTAATGACTGTTAATATCAATATTTTCAAAGGTCCAATGTGGCACTTTTTTTTCACCCGAAGTGTAATTAATGCTTCATTCTTCTAATTAAAGCGAGAAACACTAATTATATTAGATTGTATCATAAACTTAGCATTTTTTAAGTGTTTTACCATCTAAGGTTAAAAACCTAGCACCAGCACTAATTATATACAAATACAGCAAAATAATGCTATATAGTGTGCTCACTGCCAAAAAGCAAGATTGTTCTGTGTGTGTGTTTTACAGTAATTCCTGAGAAAACTTCAGGATTTTATTGCATCACAGTTCACATAAATGCAAACACAACAGTTTCTATTTTGGAAAACATGCTACTGTAACACCAACTTTAAAGCTGAAAGAACAAAAAGAACAACAAATTAACAAATTGTTATGAAGAACATCTCCTAAATCATACTATCCCTCCCGCATCAACTTTTTCATTAGCAGAATGAGGACATGGAAAGTCTTAGATTTATTCACCCATATTTCCAAATTAAAAGGTGCTGAATCAGAAAGCATGATTTAAACTTACTGCACTCCGACCAAAATAATAGTGGGTTAAAATGGCCAGTGAGACTGCAAAGTAACAGAGGAAGTTCAGCCACAGTCTTTAAATGTCTTGTTCTGCAGGAACAAAGGACTTATCATTATAACTCATTGTGAAGTCTCACACTGTATACTACTGCATTAGATACCCCTTCATCTCTACTGCTTTTATTTCAATAGTAAAAAATTACTTTAAAATTGTCCCCTCCCAATCACAATCTGAATGTTGCTATTCCCAGCATGTGAAAACATTAGTCTAGATAGGAGTGTGCAGTTTAGCAGCTCCTCCACAGCAGTTTGCTCACCATGGTCTACTATTATTCTCAAGTAAACAGAATTATATTATGAAAAGAGATAAGCCAGCAGACATTCATCACACTGCAGAATGATGATGAGACAAATTTACTATGGAATAAATCATCCACTTTAAATGCACATACTCTTTGCACCTTTGAGATTAAAAAAATAAAAAGTGCATTCAGTGGTAAACAGCTGGTTGTATAATAGCAGTTGTTGTTCCACTATGAAATAATAGGGAAAGCAGTATTCTGACATTTACTGTTACACAGCAGAAACAAGCAGTGGTGCTGATTGCAAATATTATTGCAGCCTTTTATCTTTCCTGCTGTAACTACCCTCTGTAAAAGAAATTATGCCATACTAGGAGTTATTTTAAAATAATTCATTAAAAAAACAGCTCTTTGTTTATATCTGGCATCTCCACAAACCATAATTAACAGACCTATTTTTGACATAGGTGTGAAATGCAAATGTATACACTCCATAAAGTGTCTCTCCCAAAATACATATTCATACAACCTCCTCATAAAGCCTACATAACCCATGTTTTATTATTAAATGCATTATTCAGCATTTGCTGGATTCACTAACAAGTTATCTAATTTAGACCTAATAATGTGAGGCTCTAACACCCTAATTAGCATCAATGAGAAGCTGACTGACAAGAGAATGAAAGCAGCCACGGAGCAACCTGAAGGATGGGGGAAATGACCACACTACAAGGTCAAGAGAGCAGCTCAAGTTTGTATGGGAGCATCTCCTACACATACTGAAGTTGTAAAGAGGTTCTGCACCACTAACTTATAAAAAGCATGTCTAATACTGTAAAGCTTTAAGAATTATTTTGGTTGCACAATAAGAGCACAAAACATGCTGAGGTTCTTCTGAATAACTTCCCCTTCGCACGCTCAAATGAACTAAGTAGCTTTAATCTCAGTTCTAGTAACTGAGTATTGCAGAGTTTCATAAAAGAAAAATACTGTAATACAAACAGGAAGTTTTATTTCAAAGAACAATCTTTAAATGCCTTGTGTTTCACCAGCCAGTCAATATGTCTTTACAATCCTTGAAAGACATAACGTGCAGAAATTCTGTTAAGTGTACACTAAAGGTTAAGGATCCTGTATATGACAATTAAATTACATGTTTGAATGTTAGTATCTGTCTAAATACAGAAATATTAGATGGTTTGAATTTTTATTTCACTTTTGCTGTGTGATATTGGTACCACTGTCGTCAACAGCAATATTTTTACTGAGTCATGATCTTGCTTTTAGTATTAATTTTGCAAGATTTTGCCCTTGCAGATGAAGCTGTTTGGTTTTAGGTTTATTTGCTATAAACAGATCAGTTTGTTTTGCTGCCCATTTTATAAAGTATATGTAAATACCTAAAAAGTACCTATGAAGTTGTGTGTGTCATACATTCTCCCAGTCAGGCTCTGATTTTAAGTTAGTGTTAAACCCCTAACACAAAAAATTCAAAATTTAATGTATTGCAAAGGTAGATATGTAAAAGCCTCTTAAGTCACAGGCAATACATAATTAAAAAAATAAAAATTAAAAATGCTGGTTCTAGATGGAACTATCTGACATAATAGATGGCTGTTCTGGCATTTCTGAATGAACCAGCAAGTATCTGAGTGTTTACAAGATCACCTAGTGCTAATATGTATATCTACATTTAATTACATTCATTTGTGTGTCTATGCATGCATGATCCCAAAAGAATATATTTCCTGAAGAAATGAAAGTGGATTAGTGAAAAATTTCAGACCAGAATGTGATCTTTCCACATGCTTAGGTGCAGAAAACCTCTTTTTCTTTTGAGGTTCAGAACATACTAAACCCAAATAAAGATACACTAGAGAAGTTAAACAGAAAACCTGAGGTAAGGTAGGTCTAAGCAAGATAAATCTGTAAGTCGTGAATAGGTGCTATGCTAAAAGCATCAAATCAAGAAAGCACTGGTCATCTTCTAGTCTGTTTCCCTTTCCAATTGTTCTGGTTCGAGGTGAGGTGGTTCAGTTTGGTTCTCAATTCTAGCTTTTGTTTGCTTATCCTATCCAAGGAATGGCAAAGCAAGCTTGATAAACTGCTAGGGATGAACTGCAGCCATCCTCACTCATGGGCTCCTCTTGCTTGCCTTGTGTTCCATTCCTAGTTTCCTTTTTTCTACTTCTCCATTTTATATGCCTATGCTACAGAATTTCTTTTTCTGAGTGACACTGGTCAAATTTTCTACCTGTTTTGCACAAGGCTATAATTTTTCCCACCTTCTTCCATGTTCCCTTGTCTGCCTTCCCCTCACTCACACTCCCTCTTTTGTTATTTCAGATTGTATTTCCCATTGTTTTCCGTTTGTTAACCATGACTTCAGATTCTCGACCTCAAGATTTATACATCCAAAGAAACAGAAAGTCTTTGGAGACTCAGAATCCATTTGTAACCTGATGACATCTTCTTCTCTGACTATTCACTGTATTTGTCAGTCAGATAACTCATCAAAGCTTTCCAAAGAGAACAATGCAAAACTTGTAGATTGTTATGGACTGAAACGTACCTAAACTTGTACCACAATAATCTATGAATAGAAGATACAGAGAAAAAATGTCCTTTCACTTTATTTAAAGACAATTTGGTATAGTCTCAAACTTACAGTGGTCTTCACTTACAGTGATCCATCAAGTCCCTGCCACGGGGTTCAGGGACTTGACAGATGTAGGAAGAGTGACTATCAGTAAAAACTGAGGCAAAAAAAAATTTTGGAACCTTGCTGTTGACTTGCTACTAGTTCTCTCATCCTTTTTATCCAGGGGGTTAGTTTACTTAAACCTTTTTTTCTGATCAGTGTATCTATAGAAACCTTTCCTAAGAAGTGGAGAATTTTCGAGCTTAAAACTCCCTCAAAATAACAAAAAATAATTGACTCTCTTCACTCCATCCTTCCTGTACAGTTCTTCACATGCAGAAACAGCATGAAACTGAACAAGTCCAAATGCCAGATTCTGTACCTGGGATGGACTAATTATGGCATAAACTGGGAGAGAGTATAAACTGGGAGAAAGGGCTGGAGAGTAGCCCTGCAGAAAGGGATCCGGGGGTGCTGTTTGACAGCAGGCTCCATAGGAGTCAGCAGCCAGGAGGGCAAAGCCCATTCTGGGGCACATCAAACACAGCACCACCAGTTGGTCAAAACAGGTGACTCTCAGTGTTGGTGTGGCCTCATTCTGAGCGCTGTGTGCACTTCTGGGGCCGGCAATTTAAGAGGGATGGGGAGGTCCTTGAAGCCAAGGAGGACAACAAAGATGGTGAAAGGGCTGGAAGGTATGTCCCATGGTGAGTAGATAACGACTTTGGGATTGTCTAGCTTGGAGAGAAGGGGGTTAAGAGGCAAGCTCACTGCTGTCTACAGCTTTCTTTGGACGGGAAATGGAGAGGGACCTTCTGAGCTCCACTCCTTGGGATCCAGTGACAGGACATGTGGCAATGGCTCAAAGCTGCACCAAGGCAGGTTCAGACTGGACATTGGGAAGCATTTCTTTATAGCAAGGGTGGTCAACAACTGGAACGGGCTTCATAGAGAGGTGGTCAGTGCCCCAAGACTATCAGCACTTAAAAGGCATTTCAAAAATGCCTTTATTAATATACTTTACATTTTGGTCAACCCAGTCCAGCAGTTGGACTAATGATCTCTGTATGTTTCTTCCAACTGGAACTGTTCTCTTCCAAATTAATTTTTGCCACACTCCTAAATGAGAAGCATCACTCCTATGTGTGAATTACTACACCTACAGACTACTCAGCATAGTCTAGGTCTTTAACTGTGTTCTCAAATTGCATGCTTTCAGTGAAATTAGAAGAGACACAACCACTGTTCAAAGAACTGGCTGCTTAAAAGAACGGGAAGAATGGGAATAATTATTTATCATGTTTTGTAAGCACTTAGTAATACTGTGCATGCAAAGTACATGTTTTCTTGCCTCATCTCTCATAAATCAGAGAAAGAACAGTTCCTTGGGAATAATTAGATTGTAGTTCTCACAAACCAGGAAAAGAGATGTGGATTCATGCATTTTTTTCAGGCTACCTTTGCATTTCCTTCTTTTAACATCTTCTTTCCTGGCAGGAAATATTTTTCCTTATATCCTACTAAAAGCAACTTGAGGGTTCTTCTAGCGAAGAAGATGTGATGTGAAGGGTTGATGTGAAAACTAGGTCAAGACTTCCAGATCACAGGATATTCTACCAAACTCCCACCATAAACAATACATTCAGAAGCATCCCATTGTTACACAAAAGAAACAAATAAAGGGAAAAGAAAACAGAGGGTCACCCAAGTAGCATCTGGTGGTATTTCATAAATTTGACTTTTTTTTCTTCAACCAGTTTTATTTGAAGCCTTTTATAATAATCCTTCAGCTGGGAAATGAAAATTACAAGTACAGAGAACAAAGTCTGTGTGGTTTAAAAGAGAGGAGTAACTTTCCCAATCTCATAAATCTAACTTACTATTTTTACTAAACTTTTGAAGATTTTTCTCTATTGTGGATGATTTCCAAAAGGAGTAATGGAAATCTCAAAAGTTAGAAACAGCAATTCAAAAATCGTTATTAAAAATGCAATACAAATGTTAGTGATTTGTTAAATAATGTGATGAACAGTATCTGTTTTGCAAATCTAACTAATATACTATTTCAGATGGCACCTGAAAAAAGAAGAAAATTATCTGGAATCTGAACCTCTAAGAGTGACATAAATTTTTCACTTACACTAACAGGTAAATCAGAAAGGAGATAATTAAGAGAAATAAAATATCATTGTCAAAGTTTTTAAAGAGGCTACATATGATGTCTAATGCTTATTTCACATTATGTACGAATAGATAATGTATTTGAGCATAAATTAATACTTTAAGTTAAAAGTCTTCACTAATAACTTCCACATGTGATCTCAAATATTTATTAAAATAATTTCCTCAGTGCTTACATTTAAATCATTTATGGAAAAAAAAGTGACTGAAATACTTAATACTTTAAAATTCTCTTTTGCTTTGTAGGATATTTTACTACCTTGAAGATATGAGAAGATTTAAAAATAGGTGATATATAACATCTGATTGCAAGAGAATTTAAAGTTATTGGTCCAATATTAAATACCTTTTTCTTAATATAATTAGCAAAACAATTTACTAGCTATTCAATATATTAATTAAAAATAGGAATTTCCTTTTAAAAATTTCACAACTTCTTTAAGCAAAATTATTTTTACTTCCTTTGCTCACCTGATTCTCATTTCTCTAAAAAATCAGTCTTTGCCTTCAGGTTTGTGCTATATACAGATGCACACACACTACTGAAGGCAGTAGACGCTGCTACAAACAAGCAGTTCAGAAACCTCCGATCACGTTTCCTGCAGCAGATCAATCTGAATACAAAAATACAAAATACAAGGAACACATGAACAACTAAGGGTTTCACAAGGCCATAAACTCCAATTGCAAAAGAGAGGATCACCACAAAGGCATAGTTACAAAGGCACATTTATGATCTACACAGTAATTCACACACTTGGTCTATGTACCACCATATAGTTCATCAGAGATGCTCAGAACCTTTTTGTATGAAGACTGCTCCTCTAACGGCCTCAGCAGTGCCATACCACATCCCTCTGTGGCTATTTTTTTCTTGAACTCCTGAAACTGAGACAGTAATTATATTTTAATTAGTAAAGTAAGCTTAAACTAGTCAGTTTTCAAGTATATTCCTAAGATGGTAAGTCTGGTTGCCTTCAGCCCTCAAGGGATGGGGAAGAGAGGTTGGACCAAAATTTACCAACTCTAGGAACAAAGTTGGCACCAATGTTAAAAGATTTTAGCCTCCTCTTTTGGCCTTGCCAGCAACAAGCCTTGCCAGCCTGGCTGGAGCATTTCAGGAGTGTTCTGGATTATTCCCCTATCAGTTATTCCTCCACTGTTTTCTCAAAACTGCTTGTTTCAAACACACAACATCCTCCTTGAAATCCTCAAAACAGGTAGGCAAATATCAAACATCTGAGGGTAAAAAAAACCTCCAACATGCTGCTCTTCATAAATTCTTACAGATGCAAAAGACAACCATTACACTATAATGAGCTTTCTCAGAATAACATAGACCATACTACTTAATTCCAAAATACATTAAACTGCATGTAGTTTCATTTGAAAAGCACCCTTTTATGAAAATCACCAACTTGTGAGCAATTTTTGAAGCATACTATATTATATGAAGACAACTAAGTTCAATTAAAACCCTCTACATTTATAACAAATCAAAGCAGGTTAGCCATCATTAACCCCCTTCTTACAAAGGAGTATAAAGAAATCATTTAGCAAATTATTTCTCATTTAAATTCATTTACATTCACATCTAACAGTCTTTTTGGTTAAGAAAGCCAACATTTAAAATTAATATTTTCTAGTCAGAAATGGACAGCTGATTAAGTTGTTTAGAGCCAACAGTTTCCTCGTGTAAGAGAACTGCAGTGGAACAGAAAAATCATTCCAATTAATGTGAAAGTAAATCACTAAAAAATTAACTGCTATACTAGTCATTGAGAAACTATGTTGAAAGATTCTGCTCTTTCACTATGAATTCAGTATGTCTGTGTGTCTGCTGTCCTTAAGAGTTTCTTCTTCATTAAAGTCATAGCTTGGTCCTGACGCATGTACTGGGTCAGGGCTTCACAGCAATATTTCATTTCCATTTGTTTGTCCATGAGAAGTTGACTGGATATATGGATACCTCCATATACCCACTATTTACACAGGACGTAAATAATGTACCAAGACATATAGATCTGCTCCTTTTCCAAGATTTAACCTCTCTTCCTGAAACTGGTGTCTTACAAATTGCCCAAGTTTTTTCATCTTTGCAAAACACAATTACATTATCTCTCTATCTCCATTTACATCCATTCAGAAAGAAGCGCAGGCCCTGCACAATGCAAAGCTGAACTATTATGCCTACTGAGAGTGTCACCCACATTTAACTGAATCTCATTTTTTTAAATTAATTACTTCTTTATATACTTAATACACTTAATTTGTTGCTCTTTATTGGTAAGACAGATGAAGAGTATTAATCTTGTATATTAATATTTGTATTTCTTGAGAGTCCTGATCTCTGACTCCATGCTATTAAGGGGATGCAGTGGAAAATACAGATCAATTCAAGATGCAGCTGAGGGCACTACAAGTGTAGTACACTTCAGAAACCCACTTCCATTTAGCATGTTTATGAAGTTTGCCTCTAAAGCAGACAGTATAATGGGAACCATGGCAACAGCTCAACTATGGCAAAAGAGGTAAGAGTATGAACTATAAATATTCAAACTGCATGTAGCTTATAATTTTACTTTTAAATATATGAAGAATAAAGAGCTATTTAACTTTATACAAAGTGTGTTTTTGTGTAATTTCCACTCATGCTAAAGCCTCAAAATTTTCAAATGCTTCTGAGGCAGACACAAGAGCCACAGTGCAACAATTGGCAGTCAAGTTATGAAAGCCTCAACCATTAGACATACTAAATGTGCCTTACAAATTAAGTTCTTATCCTGTGAACAGCACACAGAGTATAGCCTAGGACACCCCAATCAATAACTAGCTAAGAAGTTAGTTTCTCCCCACCAGCAGAAGGCACCAGTTCCCTCCAAAGATGCCCTTCTCTGCCCTGGTCACTTGCTGTAGAAGTGGAAATCTTACTCTGGATTTGAACTGTAGGTAACTGTATTTACCTCGCCTCTTCCAGTTTCTCAAAGTTCTAGAAATTAAGAACTTCTTTAACACAAGTATTTTGACTGTATTATTTAGAAATTGCATCTCAAAATACGCAATTGCCTCTCTACAACAGCTTAAATGTATCTAAAGCAAGAGGTATCTTTCCTTTTCCACTTCCATTTGCATATTCTGCCTCCTGTTTTACACTAACACTATTGCTTTGGCATCAGACTGATAAAAGAACACTTACATGTTTTTCTAGGTTTACTTTTCAACCAGAGGAATGCCCTAGATTGGACCACTAAGAAATCGTACAACTTGACTCAAATAGCGATCTCTGAAAATACATACCAGCTTCACTGATTGAGATACGATGTTCTCAGAACCTAGATTCATGTTATTAAATTTTACAATTTTTTTTACTTCAAACAACTTTAACTGTTTTTAGAAATAAAAATTAAGGAAAAGTTACAGGAATACAATTATGTGGGTCAGGAAAGCATCCCATATCTCCAGCTCTTAACCAATACCAAATGAGACTCATTTTCCTACTACTGGATGAGATGGCAGATCACCTATTTTTAAAGATGGAAATTACTCTTTGAAAGTTATATAGGATTACTGGCATGGCTTTAGAAAAAGCACATTTAGGTTCCTAATTTAGTACTACCAATAAATTAATTTGGAGCAAAATAAGGCACTACTTTTCCCTGTTTAATCCCATGCAAATTTCTCAAAAGACATGAAATAGAAAACTGACACCTCTGTTTCATGGTTAGTGTGAAGAATTTTCAATTCAAAAAGTAGCATCATGTTCAGATGAAAGATTAAGAAACTTCTCAAAACATTGAAAACTATGTTAATAGGATTATTTTCTTCTATTTTTAGCAATTGGTTATGTAAAGGAATTCTATCCTGAAACATTTGTTCTTCAAGTATCCTGGGACTTAAAACCAAATAGTTTTGTTTTGTTTTGTTTTGTTTTGTTTTGTTTCATCAGAGTACTGGCCAAAGTACAAAAATGGTCTTTCCCTGTTTGTTTGGGTTTTTTTTTTAATCAAAACATTCAGGATCAGTAACATTTGTTATTTTTATTATTTATCTCCAAGTTCTGCTGCCTTGGTAGATAAATTGATGCAATTCCACAGAAAATGTTTGTAACCTATGGAAGTAATTCTTAACATAATGAACTATTTCCAGCAATTCTCATTATTACTTACTATCAGACATGCAACAGCTCTTCACTGAACATTCACTTTTGGCACAAATGGCTTACTATAACCTATTTTAAAGTACAAACACTCTGACCTAAGCAGATTTCTGCTAAAGTATACTTACACAGAGATTCTAAGAGACAAAAGAAACACCAGAGTATATATACAGTGATTTGACATCTAACTCTTGTCTAGTAATTAGACATGCACACTAGTGTTTTATGCAAATGTCTGCGAGACAACACTTTAAAAATGTCAAGACACATTCCTCTGAATATGAAAGTTTTATTTAAGAGTGTTTTTACAACTCCTAATTCAGTACAGAATCAGCCCTACACTGCTAAAACATTTTATGTAGTTGGAACTGAACACAGATATCACTTCACCTAAAAAGCCTCAGATACTTCAACACTCAAATTTTTCTCAAAAAAGTCCAGTTCCAGATGACCAATCAAATTGAAGCAGATGACCAAAATCAACTTACCTCTTCAATCTACTTTTACATTTACTTTGATTTACAGTAAATTTAATACAAAATATCCCATATCATGTTGGTTTTAAGTGCTCTTATCTATTTATTTTTCCCTTAATACTCTCACTCCATTTTACAGATTTCCTTATGTTAATTATCACACCCAGCTTTCACTCACATTGCCATAATAATCTACAACATAGTCCTCAAATATTATTATAAGGATATCCACCTGCTATCATTTGACCACTAACAATCCTGATTATAAATCAGCCATATTGTGTTCCTAGGCATGAGTTAATCATGTATCAATACATGATCAATACATAAGTCAACCATGTATCAATACATGATACATTTCTAAATTACTAGACTGTAGCACAGGAACTTTAATGGTTGGAAGTCCGGCACAGTCTCAGGTAAGTCCTCGTGGTGAATGAAAATCAAACTTCTGTTAAAGGAATCTGGCATTTCGTGTTAAGGACTCATTACCTGTGCTTGTGAATCAATGTAAATTACTGTTCAATTGCTACTGAAGCGATAAAAGAAATGGCGTTAGTTACAAGAACATCATCACAATTGATGAAGCATTTATTCTTCCAGACCTAATGTTCTCTTTAATTATGCTCAAGGCAATTAGGATCTTTCTAATGCAAAAGGATTATTTTTCTACTTGTTTGCCAAGACTGCCAGACAGTAACCCACCCTGGGTTGCTGGGGGAGGGCATTTGGCTTCTTTGGCTTCTTTGGCTTCTTTACTAAAGTGCTGTACTCAAAACCTTTCAGGAAACTGGAAACTGTTCTTTGGTAACAAAATTATACTGCTTGCACAATGAAGCTGGACTTCTCTTGATGGCACAGACTATGGGTAACAGCAACTCATATTTACACCCATTTGCTAAATGTAACTTTATAATATCATTAGCCTGTGTTCACAAAGTAGTTTGGAGGGCTTGATTTTGTGTCCCCTTTTGATTTAATTTTTATATTTTTTCCTGCACTGTAATGGATCCCAATATGCAAACTCCCTCCTGATTCCATCTTTGATACCAGTGTTCTGAGAGAGGAAGACTCAGATATTGAGCAGACAGGAAAAAAACCTCATAGCTTAGTTCAATAATGTAGCCTGCTGAAGTAGTCAGAGAGTTATTTAGAAAAGGCATTAACAAAAAAATAATTTTTTCCAATACTTTAACTTTCACACTAACTTTCACTATTCATCATCAAGGTAGAAAGAGACAGCAAGTTCAAGACATAAAAAACTCATTTTTGACATAAATTTGACAGTTTTATTCTACTTCTTCCTGCCCTGTACTCACTTAGATAAAAGGTTTTTCCTATCAAGTTTATTCAAATTTCTGCCTACATATGCTTCATCTTCCTGTTTCATACTCCAGTAAGACTCTGAGCCCCAAGGAAGATGAACTGGGCAGTGGATCAAACAGTTGGGCAATGCTGACTGATAAGGTTTCTGTTTCTACTTAGTGTAACAGAACATGGTTTTCAGAGTCCTGCAATGGGACTTCACATATCTCTTTAATAAACTGAAGACGTAATTCTGGAGGTTATTTTTCAGTATAAGGCTCATTTTTTTTCCCCTAAAAACTTTATAAGGGGGTAAGATAAATAAAAAAATAAAATAAGGCATTCAGATTATTGTATCCATATTTCTATGCACATATGTCTATACCCATATTTACACATGCACACAAATACATATGTAGGTGTACCTATATACATGGCAGTGTTAATAAATTAGAAGGGCTCAGATTTTTCCAATTTATTTGCTCAGTCAGCTTACCACAGTAAGATGTAAACTGAGTACATGTCAAGAAATTTGAAATGAGGATCCAACTCTGGTAAACTACCCCTACTCCACTTGCCTTTTCACAAGACTGGATAACTGATAACAGCTCTTTTGACATGCAGGCTTGCATTGTTATGGGATGTTTCCATTATAAAAAATAATTACAGGCAAGAGAAATTATGCTACCCCACATATAATCTTTTATACTCTTGTCTGCTTGTACAAGCAGAGCTTACTTGTTACAGGTGATTATGTAAGTTTATTTCTTTTATAAAGATTTTGCTTGTATTACCATCCAGAGGAAGGTGACTGGCAAGAATGATCTCTTACTCTGACCTCACTGACCATGCAAGGAGACAGTAAAATTTATAAAAGTGCTAATTAAAGGGTAAATAAAAAATGTGATAAACCATGTTATCATTATAACAACAATTGCCTTACACAACTTAATTTGGTACCTACCCTGACACTTTAGATGAGAAGTATTTGATAGAGTTAACCTTCCTAGATGTCAGTAAAACAGGAAAACAGAAAACAGGAGACAAGTGAAGAAAACAGTGGCACAGTGCACCCAAGGGAAAAGGCATGAAACTAGAGGGAGGGTACTTGGGGAATTCCCCAGAGGATACTCGTCTGACCAAATGTACCTAATACTGCACTTAGATTTTTTTATAAGGTTATTTTAAAAGAAAATTGATAATGGCACAGGGACAGGAGATAGCCTCAGTACAAAGAAAAGCTTAAAATATGAAGAGGAGGAACTGTACTTCTCGAGAAAATAGTTAAGACTTCATAGTATGTTAAAGGTTAGAATGTCAAGACTAGAAACAATTAGGATCTCCATGGCTAGAAGAGAAGGAATGCTGTAGAGTTTCTCTGAATGATCAGCGTAGCAAATCACAGCAAAAATAAATGTCACAAGGTGATTTCAAACTGCAACACATTAAAGATTTTAAATTGTGCTTTATTCTAAAGATTTCTGTTCATGGTAGATTGAATTAAAGGTAAGTACATTACAAGGAAATAATTTGCTTTGCAAAGAGAGGGGAAAGGAAAAAAATTTAATTGCTATCAAACATGGCTCAGATTGAGAGAACATGCGGGAGGCAAGTTCTAGTCAAGCTGAAGACAGCATTTTCATCAGAACAAGTGATGGAAAAAAGTAAAATTAAGCAACCAATCCTATTCCTAAACAAACCTATCAAAACTGCTTAATGCAGCAATAGAAAAAAGCCACTGACTAGTAAGCTTCCTTCTTTCCGATGTTTCTACCTATTCAAACACAAACGTTTCTGTAACTGTCAACTTCTTTGCAGTGTTTATAATCCCTGCCAGGAACAGATCTGCCCCTAGTACAACAGAAATCTCTCAGTAGTTCCACTAGTTCTGTGTGAGTTTGGCACAGCAGTGTGTGCCACTGAGGACTTTGAGGGATTTCTTTATGCTTTTGATTCTAAGAAAACTTGTCTGCAGAGTGCTTCAGTTTAACCAGTACTTCTTCATATGAACAAGCACTGATTTCAAATGGATAAATGCATATATATATGTAAGGTGAACTACCTTCAGACCTTCGTGACGCTGTCATCGTCACCTTATACAAGATGAAAGGAGATAAATCAGACTGCTCAAATTGCCAAGGTATTACTCTGCTCTCCATTGCTGGTAAAATCCTTGCAAGAATTCTTTTGAACAGATTAATACCCGCCATAGCAGAAGAACTTCTACCTGAAAGCCAGTGTGGTTTCCGAGCCAACAGAGGTACCACAGACATGGTATTTGTTCTCAGACAACTGCAAGAGAAGTGCAGGAAACAGAACAAAGGACTCTATGTTACCTTTGTTGATCTCACCAAGGCTTTCGATACTGTGAGCAGAAAAGGTCTATGGCAGATTTTGGAACATTTAGAATGTCCTCCCAAGTTCATGAGGACCAGTACAGTCAAGTCAGATATGGCGATGCACCTTCTGAGCCAATAGTGTGAAGCAAGGTTACGTTCTCACACTAACTCTATTCACAATCTTCTTCAGCATGATGCTCCAAAGGGCCACAGCAGACCTCGATGATGAAAACGGTGTCTACATTCGATATTGTACCGATGGGAGCCTATTCAACCTAAGGCAACTGAAGGCCCACACTAAGACCTTAAATCATCTTGTCCGTGAGCTGCTTTACGCTGATGATGCTGCCCTCGTCGCCCACACAGAAGTAGCTCTGCAGCGTCTAACATCCTGCTTTGCAGAGGCTGCTGAGCTGTTTGGACTGGAAGTCAGCTTGAAGAAGACAGAAGTATTATATCAGCCTGCACCTCAGGAAGTCTCCCACCATCCCCATATCACCATTGGTGAAATAGAGCTCAAATCAGTCCAGCACTTTAATTACCTGGGAAGCATCATCTCCTCAGACGGTAAGATTGATGCAGAAATAGACAATAGGTTAGCAAAGGCGTACAGAGCTTTTGGTAAACTCCATAAAAGAGTGTGGCAAAACAAACACCTGAAGAAAAGTACAAAGATCAGTGTTTACAGAGCCATTGTACTGTCTACTCTTTTATATGGATCTGAATCATGGGTCATTTACTGCCACCACTTGCGTCTCTTAGAACGCTTCCATCAGCGCTGCCTCTGTACAATTCTAAACATCCACTGGACTGACTATGTGACCAACACGTCTGTCCTTGAACAGGCAGCAGTCACGAGCATTGAGGCCATGCTGCTGAGAACACAGCTGTGCTGGGCAGGGCACGTCTCCAGGATGCAGGACTACCACCTCCCTAAGATCGTGCTCTATGGGGAACTTGCCACTGGTTGCCGCAAGAGAGGAGCCCCGAAGAGGAGATACAAGGACTGCCTGAAACAATCCCTCATCCTTGGCCATATTGATCACCACCACTGGTCTACCCTGGCCTCCAATCGGGAGGCCTGGAGACACACCATCTATAACGCTGCTGCTGCTTTTGAGAACACACGCAGGATCACTCTCGAGGAGAAAAGACAACGCTGTGCCTTCTGCAACTGGACTTGTCTATCTCGCATTGGCTTTTTTAGCCATCAGGCGCTTGTAGCAAGCGTGAGTGGGGCCCTTCTCAAATCTTCATTTGTGAAGCCTAGCCATGATAATATATACATATATATACACTTTTGCCATCTTCTCTGACCTAAATACAGCTCAATATTCTTAAGAAATTACTATTTAACTTGAAGAAGCAACATTTATTAGTAGACAGAGGTTTCATTTTTGGACACAAAACACTTGATAGTGACATTTTAATGAACTAGTATGTGAGGACATTGAACAGATGCAAGAGTACACAACACTGAATTTGCCAATTGCTAAAAAGAACAAAACATTTCACAGAATAGTTGGAAAATATTTCCCAAGGATTCTAAATCAAGTATAATGCATTAGACTTTATTCTGAGGTTAAAGAAAAAAAACAGAAAGAAAATTTAAATATCTATCCATGAAGGCTAGATTGACAAAACAAAAGAGAAACAAAAGAGAAACTCCAAGCTTTACTCTGAATCATTAATATATAAATTTAGTTGATAAAATATCATAGAATGGTTTGGGTTGGAAGGGACCTTAAAGATCTAGTTACAGCCAGCAACTTTATTTCTTACTTTTTTAACAATAAAAAATACAAATTACACTCTAAAACTCTGCAGAGCAAACCCAAAACCTGCCAAGTAATATAGTGATCATATAATTGTCATTGCAGTTTGTAAAGATAAAGTTTCATCTTTTCTTTCACTTATTAAGTTATTTTACAACAATGTTCTTCTATCTCTCTTTCAGTTTTTATGTTGAGAGGCTGGCAATAGGAAGGGAAGAGATTCAGTCATCTGTAGTGCACTCATCAATCACTTGTTGACAGAAGTCTGTGATACCACAGCTTTGTCCACACTGTTCCACAAGCGGAGTTTTCTCCAATGTTCTTAGAGAATCTGGATGCAGTTTTTGTGCAAATCATATGTACAAATCACACATATTTTTGACAGGCTGCTAACAAGAACTCTGCTCACTTGCAGATGAAAGACCACTTGCTAATTCTATAAACACTATTCTATATCACCAGTTTGCTTTGAATATTGCTTTACTTCATTATTTTCTATATATTATATTAGTTTAAAACATCTCATATAGCATTACTATCAATGCTTCTTATGCAAAAATACTTCCAACAGCAAGTCATTTCACCTCCACATTCAAACTAAGAAAAGTACAAACTTATAATGAAGTCCAAGACCTGAAACAATGCAATAATATTAAAATTTCTATTTTTTCATTAATTAAAAAAAAAAATCTACTTCAAGATATGAAAGCACACAGTCCCACCATTAAAGTAAATTTGGAAAGACAAAATTAGGATTTACTACTTGTAAATAGACAGAATAAAGCTCATTGTTCTACAAATAAGAGTTCCACATTTCTCTTTTGCTGTCTGAGTCGAGATGAAACAATAAAACAGAAATAATGGAGTTTTTTATTCTTGATGTGGATTCCACACTGGAAAATATCGGACTGTGCATCTGAAGCCATTTTGCAATACTAAAAAAGAACTTAAGAGAAAATAATTTATCTGCTGTACAACCCGTGATTTAAAGTGTCAACAAGCTTTTTTAAAACCTACTAAACTTCAAAGGACAGAAGACATTTACACCAGTTTTTTCACCAATGAAATCTATACTTTCATGGTTTTGGGGGAAAAAAAAGTATTTTATTTGTGAGAGTTATTGCCAATCAGAACAACACATTAAAGCCAACAACCCTTTGGAAATTTTAGATGTTTTTTTTGAAAATTAAAGCTCAACTGACAAGAAAATAAAATAGAAACTGACTACAAGTTAAATGTACTCTGAAAGACTGAGACTTTTTAAACTATTTTCATTTAAGACAGAAGAAAATTGGCACTAACTGCCTCCCTACATCATGAAGAAAGATTCCACTACTACTGAAAGTCTCAAAGAGAGTTTCTGCTCTCTTTGTACTTCAGCAGCATTTCTTAAAATCTTGACAAGCTTCTGGAGGACTGTGGAAGTTGGCATGAAGTGGCTCACAGACAGCAATTTTTGCCAACTTTTCCAAGCAGTCAAGTGCTCAGACATCTCAGACACAGGGTAGCACAAGTTAAAAGGGTGCGGAAAATAGCTGAGAAAGCAGGCAAGAGGACAAGGTACTGCAGGACAGGATCAGGAGAGGGTGTTTGGCTTGTTATGGAAAAAGGAAAACTAGACAGTGCTCAAGTGTGGTTATCTAGGTAGATATGTTACGCATAACTCTAGAGTAGTCACAGCAGAGTTAGGGTTAGACCTCACCATGGTCTGCACCACAGGCTGCAGCAGAACCTCAGCTAGGGCACCTGGAGCAACTCCTCCCCTTCCTTTTCCACTGCCCTTGGTGTCTACATTTTCGTTTAAGTGTTGTCACTCCACTCTTCTCTGGTTGCAAATTTTCATATGCACGACAACTTTTTTTTCCTTCTTAAATACATTATCACAGAGGCATTACTGTCATTCCTGATTGGCTTGCCTTGGCCAGTGGTGGGTCTGTCCTGGAGCCAGTTGGCATTGGCTCTGCTGGACACGGGGAAGCTTCTGGCAGCTTCTCACAGAAGCCACCCTTGTAGACGCCCTGCTACCAAAACCTAACTGCAGAAACTCCAATCTTCAGTAACCCAAAAAAACCTTTACTATCTTTCAGATCTCCTCCAAATTTCAAACTAGACACTGATTCCAGAACCCCTCGGGCAGAATAGGAAGAAGTGATGGAAAGTGGTATATCAAGTTGAGAGATAAACAATGGTAGAGAATTTTTCTTGTAAAAAACTGTGTCCAAACATTGTCCAGAAAATTCAAAGATAATAAAATATTTTGGACAATTTTGCAAAATTGCAAATTGTCCTGTAGTATCAAACTCTTACCTTGTTCAACAACAAGGGAACTTAGAGACTTACTCCAAATTTAGAACTTTTCTTTGGAAATTTTGTACCACAGTAATTCAAACTCATCAAATTTTAACTCCCATTTTTTTCTGGGAAAATTAAAATTCATTCACTGAAGCTCATTATTGACAACTGTTTATTTACAAATTAAATCATTCTCATTTAAAAAAAGAAACAACAAAACACACACACAAACTCTGAACTAAAATGACATCTTTTACAAGGAAAGGTTGAAAGAGTTTGGCCTATTCAGCCTTGAGAAAACATGACTGAGAGGAGACTCATCAATGTCTCCCAGTGAAGGGAGAGTGTCAAGAAGATGAAGCCAGACTCTTCTTGGTGGTGCCAAGCAAAAAGACAAGAAGCAGGGGCAGAAACTGATGTACAGGAAGTTCCACCTGGACATGAGGAAGAACTTCTTTACTGTGAGGATGAGTTAGCACTGGAATAGACTGCAGATGACCCCACTGTGGTCTCTTTCAACCTTACCCATTCTGTGATTCTGTGATCTGTGACATGTGAAACTTCGCACATAAAATCTCTGACTATTTCCATCTGCATAGAATATAATACTGCAAGGTACTAAGTGTAAAAATCTTTGCTAACTTGAAAGGTAAGAAATAAATTCAGATTATTCTTTCAACACAATAGAAGATGGAAGTAAATTTTTAAGTACTTTGGTCAGACTAATTATCAAAAATCTGTTTTAATATTCCACATCTTACTTATTTGATTATAACAGGTACTCAAAAGACTCAGTTTAGTACATATTTTCCTCCTCTGCTCAGCCATAAGCAGACATATTTGAAGGCACTCATACATATAGATATGCACACATTTGCAATATTCATAGTATGTTTGTTTATGACAGATGAATATGCATAATGAGATTACAGGGATGCTGGCAGACAGATGTATAAATTAAATAGCTGCTCCAAGATATGGAAGGAGATAGCATGCAGAGGTATAAATACACTGAAATTGCTATGCTTTCATTGGGAACTGCTGTCCACTGAGCCTACATCACTTCTCTCTACAAGACAGAAAGCCTCAGCTCTTTAAGCTAATAAATGCATAAGCAAACAACAGTTATAAGTTTCTCTTGCTAGGATATTTTCGAGAGAAAAGGTGAAATTCCTCCAAATTGTAGCTTCATATAAACTCAGATTAATTTCTTGTAAAGTATTACAATCCTAAAAAGAAAAAAAAAACCAAACCAAACCAAACAAACAAAAAAACACAAACAAACACAAAAACCCAAAACATAATAAATCTAAAATATGATCAGAGGGTTGGAGGACCTCTCCTATGAAGACAGGCTGAGAAGGTTGGAGTTGCTCAGCCTGGATAAGAAAAGGCTCCAGGAAGACCTTACAACAGCCTTCCATTACTTCAATGGGGCCTACAAGAAAGCTGGAGAAGGACATCTTACAGGGGCCTGTAGTGATAGGACAAGGAGGATTGACTTTACACTGAAAGAGTGAAGGTTTAGATTGAATACTAGGAATAAACTATTTACTGTGAGGGTGGTGTTGCACTGGAAAGGTTGCCCAGAGCAGTTGTGGCTGCCCCATCCCTGGAATGGTTCAAGGCCAGGTTGGATGGGGCTTTGAACAACTTGGTGTAATGGAAGGTGTCTCCTTCCCATAGCAGGGAGCATTGGAACTAAAGATCTTCAAGATGCCTTCCAACCTAAACCTTTCTATGATCATATTTCTATGATTTATTTACCACTACAGTGGTAACTAAAATTCAATATATAATAGGCTGCAATTGTAATAGAAAAACAAAATAGTTTGCCTGGCTGTTCCAAAACACATTTAGTCTAGTGAAACTAATTAATGCAATTAGACAACCCATATGCTTACTTACACACTTGGCATGGATATGTTTCTTGAATATATCCATTTCCTTAAGAAGTAAAATGTCTTCAACTATACCTCACCCCAAAATAATTTAACTAAACTTTACATTTATACTGCCTCAAAACCTTTAACACATAAGCTGCCATTAAAAACAACCTTTTAATTTATAGTGTAATAATTCCACAGCATAACAATTAAAAGAGTTGACTTTTTCTACCAAAAAGTTGAAAGTAAGAGTAAAGCTAGTTTTGCCAAAAAATGTATTTGGTTCCATAATTACTCCTTCACGAAGTCATAGATATTGAGCTGATAACGAACTGATGCACCATTTATGCCACTTTTGGGCTTGTTATGAAATTAATGGATGTGAAAACAGCCTCTACTACTTAAGCTGAAGTGTAGTATTACTCAGTTAAAGAAACCGTGTTTCTGAATACCAAACTTACGATCATTCACACCAAAAGGCACACAGTAAACCACACCAATCTTATTTTGGAACCTCTTCAATTTTTAATGATAAAAGTCAGAGCACCCGTGGGACATAGCACAATTCCTAAATGTAGTTCCAGTCTCTATGTCTCAGGGAAGACAAGCAGAGCTAAAAGTACACAGCCAAGGAGTGGAGCAGCTGCCCTTCACAGAAATCAAGGAATTCAGAACTCTCAAAAGTGAAAGTCTGTAGAGATTACAAACAAGGTTTATAAAATCATGGCAGCAGCAGGTTGAGTACAAGAGTGCTATTCCCTCTGCTCTGCACAACACCAGAGTCTACCATCAACTAGTTAAGTTTTAAACCAAACAAAAATACCTCATTTAGACAGTAGGTAGTGAACTTGGGAAATCTGTCATCACAGGAGTTCTCCAGGCAAACAGCATTACCTGCATTATCTGCATTATCAGCATTATCATCCAAAAGAGAACTTAGATACATTAAAGGAAAACAGTTTCCCAAGTTAGAATATAGCATAGCATCTTGCATTGTCACTGCCACAAAGAGACTGATGGGCTCAGACTGCAGCTCCAACCTCAGTAAGAAACTGCTTCTGTTTCTATTCTTAACTTCTTTTTTCTTATCATGCACTTGAAGCATACCTATAGGTACTTGCAAATCCTGATCACACAAAGATCAGTTTTCCATCCTTAACTTCTGGACTTCTTTGTAGGGAGACTGCTATAAAAGCCCAATAGATTCATTTGACTACAATATTTAAGTGAGCAGCACTATATGAAGGACTTCATTCTACGATGCAGCTCACAGTAAAGAAACTGGCAGTTTATCTGCATCAGTCTTGGCTGAGCCTAAAAACACCACCACACTACTGCAGAGATGCTCTTTGTGACATCCAGACTAATGATTTTCTAACTTGCATTAAGGTGCAGCTAACTTCAATTGTCAGTGTTATGTCAACTGATAGTAATCCTCCTCATTCTCCTACAATTTTCAAAGGGGTCATTCAACCAATTGTGTGGCACCTCTGTGCACCAGAGGCTAAAGTTTTTAAGAAACCGATCTGTTTGTACACACATTCATATCATCTATTGCTTATGTTACCTCACACAGAGACCTATGCATCAAAGCTTCATCCTCAGTCTGTTCTCCAGGTTGTCTCATCTGATTACTTTTTAGTCTTAGGAAAGTGTTCCATCTAGGGTTTCATCTTAGCACATTACTACAAAAGAAGATAGGAGGTCTGCTTCTCTTCAAAAACTCTGCAAAGACAAAGGCTTGAGAAAGCTCATCTAGTCATTACATTCCTAGTTCCTTCAAAAAACAATCTAGGTTGCTGACAGTAGGGAAGAGAAAAAAGTGCTGGTTTCATTGCTGTGGTATACAGACAGAATTAAATATTGAAGGGATTGACACAACACAGATAAAGCAAGAAAGTAAAATATTTGGAAGAAATTATAAAAATTACTCCTTGTATTCCTTGTTCAGTGTAGAAAATGGTTTCATTAAAAACATTTGACTTCATGTTGTTTATTATTCTGGAAAAGCCAAGCACAACTCCACGGGAGCTGACTGAAAAGCTGACTAAAAAATGTTTCAAAGACTCCTTTGAGGGGAAAAAAAAACCCCAAGAAAAAAACACCAAAAAACCCTAACCAGTAATGCAAGAGAAATACAAATATTCAAAAGTGTCCTCTGCAGTGAAGAATATAATTTTCCTAGCCATTATTAGTAAACTGTTTAAAATCTGTAAGACATTAGTCAGTTTTCTTCAATAGTCCCTTTATGGAAGAAATATTTCTGCAGATTGAAGATGACTTTCTGAAGTTTTGCATGGCAACATAAGACAAAGAACAGAGTCAATAACAAACATGTTTATTAAAGACATTTTTTGCTAATGTATTACTGGTTTAGAACTGCTGTGTGACAGAGCCAATGAATAAGAATTCACTACCATTCAATGGTCCATCTCTATTCTGAAATTATTTTTTATTATTTCAGTTTGTGCTTATACGATACAGTGTACAATTCACAAAGTCTCCACAGTAACTCCAGCTTGTAGTAATTATGTTATTATGAAGATTAATTATTTATTTTTCCTCAGGAATTCAGAATTCTGAGAATGTTCAGTGCACAGATTACATTTCTTCCTTGGCAAATATTTCAGCCCTGGAGGATACTGTTCACTCTCCACTTGTTCCATCGAAACTATAGAGATGTTACACAGCCATTGTACTCTCCCCAAAGTTTGCATTGAGAGGTTGCATACTATGTGCCCTGCATATTATGTGTATTATCCTCCTAAAAGGATATTTATGGTATCAGTAACTCTGAATAACACACCAAATCCATTACTCTTTTCTGATTACTGTAAAGCACACTATGTGCAACATGTATAATAGATGTAGCTATAAAATACTTATGGTACAAGGAGTTTTACTCACATTAGCATTCAATTCGTATTACCAAGAAGCAATATTATATTCCCCCACTGAACTAACAGCTATGATAAAGGCCAGTAGGAGTAAAGCAGAGATTAAACCTAAAGATGAAGCAAAAAACGTGAGCAGAGAACTGATTGCCAAACTTTCCTCAGTTCTTAATGCAAAACCAAACAAGGTTCCAGAGATATTTCTGAAAACACCTATTCTGGGTCAATATTGCAATTTCATAATAAATGGAAGACCATACTAACAAAAGGAAGATCCTTATATCATATTGCAAATGCAAGATGGTGAAAAAGTAACATAAATATATACTCATTTTAAAAGCACTCTTTCCAAGCACTACAATGAGACACTTAGCTAAACAAGACTTCAAGATTTAATTAAAACTTATTTGGTGGCAAAGGCAATCTAAGAATCCAAACTAGATCATCCAGTCCCCAAATTTGCAACCTCTTACAATGCATCTCTTTATGGGGCCAAGCTGTAAAATAGCTTAATGAAAAGAACTGGTCAGCAAAACTCAATTTCAACCTATTTCCAAAAAAAAATGAGGAACTACACTATCATGCTCAGATTCTCTGTAACTTTTATGTTTAGGCACATACCTACACAGTTCTGCTGAAGTTAAGCCAAGACTAAGCTGCAGTCTTTGATTTTTTCAAGCATCTCATTGCACAGCCACCTTTCCTATTTTTGTCTTTCTCCATAGAGAAAGAAATTAAGTACAACCAACCTAAACAGAAGAAAACTGAGATCATGAAGCACCTAAAGTTGGGGGGGGGGGGGAAATTCCTTCTTCTTCTTTGGTCTACAATTCCATGTACCATTTAACTTTAATATAATGGCATTGCTTTATGATATCTTGTATATTTTATGAATTCCTAAAGCCACTATTACTTTGTTCCAAAGAACATGAGCTCTTCATGATCAGTAACGTTGTTGAGCTGTTTATAGCCCTGGGATCTGTGTGTCATCTTCTGTGCTCACATTTAATTCCTCTGCTGTTATTCTACACCTCTGGTACACCTTTCTACACTTTTCTCCTATGGTCATAGTCCCCCCTACATGGAGTTAGCACCTTATTCTCATTACATTATTAGTCATAGAAGTGTATGAAATTCTGTGGGGGAAAATGGCTTTTCACTACACAATCCTACTAAACTAAACTAAACTAAAAATGGATAAGGAAAGAATTACCAGGTCATTATGCAATTGCTATTACAACTGAAGACACTGTAACTGAGCCCCAGGCAAGCCTAAGTGCACACAAAGTATGCCAAGTAAGGCAAGACAAGCCATAGTCAGTCACAGACAATGAAAATATTTCTTGTGATACAGGTGTGAGTTTACTACTCAAATAGTGTTCGGTTTGGAATCAGCAACTCTGGGACTGCAAATAGCTGGTCTGTAGGCTGTGCAAACACAGAAAATGACACCACAGATTTTCAACAATCCTGCTTGGTGGCCAAAATCAGTTCTATCCACTTTTAATCCTGGTTAGATGTCCCATGGTTGTACTTAACCAGATGCTTACCAACCCCTGGACATGGGGTACACATCTACCTTTTCAGCCAATGTTCAAAGTTCAGCAGCTATTGTGCTTGCAACACAAACTCCAGAGCACGCCCAGTAACTACGTCCAACTTGAATGTCCAGTAACAACCAGATTTCCAAATTCAGTTCACTTTTTAGTGTTATTGCTTAGTGGTAATACTTCTATAATCAAGGTTCTCTTCCTATGCCCACTTTACCACCACTGTCTTCTGGATTGATTCACCTTTTAGCCAGTTATCTATCTGTGAGCAAATTAGCCATAGCAAGTGTGATAAAATATTTCTTGACAAAGAGACAGGACATCACATTTTCTTACTAATAATACTAATCCATTCTCCAATCCTATTGGAAAGGGCTGACAGTTAAGTCTTCTGGAAAAAAAGAAATCAGTAATGGGAGATGAACATCTCTACTATTTCTTCATAAGAAAGTAATTAAGAACATCCTTTTTTGCCTTCAACTACTTATGTGTGTAAAAATTATTAAATACATATTTTGTAACCAGCAGTTGACAAATAAAATGGCAAATTTCAAGAGAAGATAGACACTTACATATTCTTTAAACTCCAGAAGTATCCAGACCTTAATTTCCCTGCACTGTCTCCGCTGAATACCAGTAGTGACTGTGCTGTGTGGATTTTGGTCCTGTTATTTATTTTTTAATCATTCAATTAAAGGAGCATGTACCTTTTTATTTAAGAACGAGAGTACTCATTTGAACTTCATCAGAAACCTAGTTCTACACACAGAAAATCTGTCAAAATCTCATTAATTCACTGACAGGCTGGTCTACAAGGAATAGAAAATGATCTTTTTAAAAGAGATTATTGTTCTTTATCATTTAAATATGCACATTTCATTTTTAAAGTGTTACATTGTGTCTTCAAAGAAAAGCAAAGTAACAAAAATATCTAGTTTCATATACCTGATTTTTTAAATATTCAAAAAAGCCAGTTAATATACTTGTGAAACTAAAACATACACATGTTTATAAACTTATAGTTCAAGCAATCAATTACTAGGTCAGTAATCACATGCATGAGCAGATGCTAAATGAATCATATTTTCACATGAAAATATTGTTCATGAAAATAATTTTTAAAGGCTGTTCTTAATACAGCAGGTTTTCATGTTTCTGTAATTTAATTTTATCTGTTGGAACCATGCAAGTTTCCAAGGATTAAGTTCTTTCCTTCATCATAAAAGGAAATGTATTTTACTGAACGCCTGAAGCCTTTCTATATTTATGTTATTCAGAGGAGTTACTGCTCAGTAGTCAGTGGTATACACCATCGCATATGTGAGTGAAAAGTGGGCTCTGAGAAGATGCACAGTCCATGAATTTGGATAAGAAAAGGCAGACTGGTTGAAAAAAAAGTTACATTCTTTTGAGAAGCAAGTGATTTCAGTATTACAAATGTATTCCTCCAGATGATCAAATGACCTTATAGCCTTCTGCTGTTGCACAGAAAACAGGCTTCCTGCTCTCAGTTCCTATGTCCAACATTGGAATAATCTCCATGAAAAGGGCACTTTTTTGCATCATATTTCCATGGGTGACATTTCCCAATCTAAAAGCCCAGTATTGTCTTACCTGTGCATTACTGTTACTGCTCAGACAAGGGAACCACAGGAAAGTCACACCAGGCCACTAGTAAATTGAAAATAAGTAGCTAAATAACCTTATTTTCCACTGCAAACACTGCAAGCCTCTGTAAGTCAGGTCTGATATGGGAGCACCATACATGACTAAGAAGGAGAATGACCATGCTGGGCCCACTCCTTCCCACAGAAGGCCCTTGAGCAATAGGGGGCCCCTGAACTGAGTAACCACATGGTTGGAGTCTGGCTGATCCACTCCAGAAGACACAGGATAGTGCCAATAAAAACCTCTGGATGTGTCCTGTGTGATGCTGAACTTTAAATGGGAGAGTATCAAGTACAAAGTCACCAATTCAGCTGTTGCTTTGTCTAAGTAAGTCTTGAAAATCATTCCTGGAAAGGGATTTTATAGCCTTCAAGCAACCTGCTCTAGTGCTGCCCTACCCCATCTTCCAGAGGAAATGTTCAGTTGGATACAAAGGTTGTGAGAAGCCAATAATGTGAATTTGTATTGCTCTCACATACCCTCTAATATCACACCTCTTCTGGTCAGGAACACAAACAATGTAACAATGAGAAAATTCTACTTCTACTATACTAATAATATTTGTTATATTCATCAGGGTGTCATACAAACCATAAACCAGGTTAAATATAAGTACTACAGTACTGACATCTCAGGAGAGCATAGAGAGGAAAAGCTGTCAGGGATCTCACTGCTATTCCCACAGCAAGCTAACAGACACCATGTGATAAAACACAAATGAATTCAATGAAACCATAATCATCCTCCAGCACTCAGGCCAATGGCAGGGAACAGCTCAGGTCCAGCCTGATGATCTATTTTACTGCTCAGAAAGAGGAGGCAAAAACACCTGTTGCACACTAGGAACAGCCTCTGTCCCACTGGTTTTGTATTTTTCCTAATAAGGGAAATCAAACAATTAAAACTGAAGATAAAAGAAGAGGAAAAGACAAATTGTAATGTACATTCTTGAAAATTGGGACCAGCTTCCAGTCACAGTTGGCCAACTTCCAGTCAATTGGGACCTCTCTAGATTCCCAAGACCATGAAAAAAATAACTGAGAGACCTCAAAATGAATCAGCAAGCTCTTTGAGTATTCTTGGATGAATCCCATCTAATACCTTTTGGGTGGAAATTACCCAGTGTTTAATCTGTCTAGAGGAAAGATGTTTAGAAACTATGCCAGGTGTTATAAGAACTTCACCTGTATTTCCAAGGTACTTCAAATTGCTTTCTTACTTTTATAAGCAAATATAAGTACCAAAACAGTTGAGATAAGCACAGTAATCTGACTTTCGAAAAATGGCCATGTCTCTCCTCGAAAATGATCTAGGGTTTTCTAAAGCAGATCTTACATCTGATTTCCTTGATGCATATGTTTCAAAAGGATGTTTGAGGCAAGAGAAGATTTTATGAAGACACTTAGATACACTGAACTCACTTTGGAATGAGTTCAATGGTGGCCTCAAGCTCCTCACAGTTATAAAGACACAAATTAGTTGATGCCAAATATCAAAATGTAGCATAAACATGCACTAGGTAAAACATCTTACTGATCTCAGGTTTTGTAATGTAGGAACATTAGTTTCTGATACTGTATTTGAGCATCACAAGCAGTACAGAGCTGTAAGATAAAATCAGACAAACCTTCATAAAATAGGGAAGTAACATTTAACTGACTTAAAAGAATATAATCTTTCTGAGAAACTGACACAAAAAGGTGTTGCCATTTAACTAAGTCAGGCTTCACTCGAGAAATTTCACAGTCTGTTTTTAGTAATTTTAGCAACACAGAAACCTAACTCAGAAAATTGAGATGTTCATACAAAATTTTACCACATCCAAAAATAGCCAGAAACAATGCCAACATACTGTGTATTTAAGTGTGAGAACTTGAATTAGTATGTGACCATCTACACTATCATCCATACTCTGAAAGTTAATGAAATATTCTAGAAGAAGATGTAATAAAAATTAAGATGATATAATACATACAGACCACTGCCTACTAAAATGTTGCAATTGAGATCACTGGATAGAGCTTCATTGATTTTAGAATAATTTATTGTTAACTGTGTCTATGTATTCCCATTATCTTTTAAAATATGAGATACAAGTTCCAAGATTTTAGTAAGAAATTATCTTTTCCACTAATGACAGAAAATTAATTTAAAACTCCTCTTGCAATACACAAGAAATCATAGAACAATTTTTAAAAAATTCTCTATGCTTACCAAATGCAACTCTCAGAGTTTAGGGTTACTTCCATATATTAAAACCTACCAGATCATGTTCATTACTTCAGACATGACTGATAAAACAGCAATGAATCTTTCTGAACACATTCTCTCATAGAAAAATGTAGCTTACCATTATTCTCATCCATATTCCTCCATCAATTGACTATAAGATCTCAAAGGCCAAGTAAAGTCCAAGGATGTTGTCTTCATAATTTTACTCAATAAACACCAAATAGAAAAACATTCAGCAACTATTTCTGCAGATATTTATTTTTCCACACCTCACATTTTTTTTCTTTTGATTAGCTCATCTAAGATATATTACATGTTAAAAAAATCATGCATCAACACTGAAGTGCACAACAGAGTGTCACAGACGATTACATGACATGTTGCAGAGCACCTACCACATATTCTTTCATCCCATTAAATAACTATATTCGCTATGAATATTTAACTCATCTTTTATATAAATTATTAATTTAAAACTTTTTGCTGGGACTTTCAATCTAAGCTTTTCTGAAAAAATCATGATGCCAGAAA
Organism: Myiozetetes cayanensis; assembly: GCF_022539395.1. Taxonomy (NCBI): domain Eukaryota; kingdom Metazoa; phylum Chordata; class Aves; order Passeriformes; family Tyrannidae; genus Myiozetetes; species Myiozetetes cayanensis. The sequence goes on along the minus strand of NW_026087411.1, from coordinate 96,010,417 downwards.
AGAACTCTACAGTTACTGCTTTCGAAATCCTCTGTTATATTGACCTTAAAAGATGTTGGAGTGTTATATCTGCAGGGAGACTTTGCTCTCTTGCATATAACCATATTTAAATACAAATCCTCTGGAAAAAAAATAAGGACATAGACCTATTAACCAATGAAGTGAATAAATGTCCAGTTTATAAATTTCTTATCAGCCACCACCATTCTAATTAATTCCTTGTTTACAGCTATCAATTGTTTCTCATGTTGAACAGTATTTACCTCGTTCACCATTAGTGATCCGTAATTTGAGCTGCACAGAACAAGCCAACAGAAAACCCCTCCCCAAACAATTATTACAGATTTGGTTGCAATTCAAGCACACATATGTTCTCAGCAGGCAATCAAATAACAGCAAACATGTTTAAAGTGACAAAAATCCAGCAAGCTACAGAAGGCCTGCCATCTTAATGGACAAGGCCCTAATACCAACCTGTGACAACAGGCTGAAACGATCCGAGTCAGATCAGTGCTTAAAAGTGATGACAACTTCTAAAAAAAGTCTACAACTTTTCCCAAAGCATATGCATTCTAATAAATGAGCCAGGGCTGGCACATGGACAGGAATCACCCATACTAATTAAAGGTTAACCTACTCCTTGGTACAGTTTTGCCTGTGCTAACTAGCATGCCCCAGCAACTGCCCCAGAACAGGTTAGGAGAGAGGGGTGACCAAAGACTTTGCCTATCAGGTGGTACACATGGGGCAGAAAACAGATCAGCCACTTCTAAGAGGGCTGTCACTTGTCCTTGGTTAGCATCCTCACAAAATTCACTTTGCATCCCTTCCTCCCTGCTCAATACTTAGTTTCACTTTCACCTCATACCGTAGAAAATTCAGCCACACATACACACATAGCTGCATCGGCTCCAAGCATGAGACAGGAAATACTGAGTGTAGTATTTGCCATTTTTAATTATTAAACTTACATTGCAGAGTTAATTAACATTTTTACCAATTTTTTATGAACTGCTATTTTCAAAAAAATACCAAAACAAAACCCACCAGAAAACCACCATCTATGAAATATCAGTAACCCTGCCCTTCTATGAGGGAGTAATGGTAACAAATTGGAATTATAATTTCTAGTATGGTGTATAGTTCAATAAATATTTATATGTTATCATTTACACTAAATGTTAACAAAACTATGCTTACCTATAAAAAGGTCTTGTTAGAAAACAATCTCATCAGAGAATATAAAATCTAATTGCGAACACGCTATGAAAGTATATCATGCTTAAAGATTATAAAAATGAACATAATGATTGTTTACCAAACAATTTTGAAGTATCAGTATGACAATTTACCCTGAAGAAACATAGCAGGACCCAAAGTTAAAAAAAATCCCAAACACAACAAACACAGAATGCTAGTTAGAACAGAATGCACTTGCATTTTTCATGTCTGAGAGAGTTTTCTTGAAAATCGCAGTCCCTGTTAATTAATATATGCCAAATGTTCCAAAGTCACTGTAGATTTGGACTGCTACACATTTCACATACTCAATCAGAACATGCATTCCTCAAAACTGCAACTAAGAATCACGATAGAAGAATGCATTGGCATATATTGGCTTCATTTGCAATTAATGTTTTATTGAGGAAAACTCCAGTCTCTATGTTCCAATTCATTTTAAAAGGTGTTTGTAAGTAAAACTCCTTTTTAGTTCTCAAATAAAGCAAGATGGGCATATTTTGACAAGAAAGGAATTCAACTTGCCAAATAGCTGTGCAAAAGTTCATCTGCAGTGCCCCTTTCCAAATTAAGGCCTATATACTGCCATCCTTTAGTCTGACTGTGGACATTTTCAGGTAGTCCTTACAAAATATTCATTAATATCTCTTAATTAAGTCCATATGTTTCTTTAAGAGTTGTTTAGTTCAAAGGAATGGAAAATTCCACTCCTGTACCCTGAACAACACAACGAACAATACAAATTTCCCTATCAGTCTTAGAGTTCCAAAACAGTCTCTTCATATAATCAAAAAAAACCCCCAAACCAACAGTGAAACTTCCATTCTGGAGCAAAATGTAGAAGTCTTCCTTGTCTACATACTAGCTGAGCTACACAGCACAACATATGGCACAGGCATTATCATTTCAAGATTAAAGGAACAGATGATGCCTGCTGAAAAACAATTAATACAATGAAGCATCCATTAAAACAATATATATTCAATCTTTTTAATTTAACGTAATGCCACTCACAATTAGCACCACATGTTTATATATATTACAGATGGCTGGAAAGAGTCACCATTCTAACATATGATTCTCCCATCAGTATTTTATACCATCTAACTATAGGTTGTTATCTAATTCTACAGGACTCCTTCCTTTCCTTTCATCATCTGCCTTAATTATCAGCTCTGAAGAGAATGGCACTTCAAAAAGCCCTTTGAGTATCTTAAATCTACACTGTAAGTCTAGAGGATGGAAAAGCCTTACCATGCTGCTGAAGAGATGATGAAACCCATAAATATGTTCTTTTTTTTTGCTAGTATATGCCTCAGAAAATACTCTGCAAGCACATTCATAAGGACTTCTAAGAGTATCCTAGAAATACCTTTAGTCTATATAATCTTAGAGAAAAGAGTGTGTCAAGAAACAAGCTACTCTCGGTGTTGTTTTATTGTGAATGGCTGACTAAAGTACCAGAATAATATGCACATCTCAAGACAGAACACTCCCTGTTAGCACATTATACCTGTCTTGGGTAGCTGGCCAGGAGGGGCCAAGGGACCTGAAGAATGATCCAACAGAGTTGATCACCTTGGAGCCATATTTTCAAGGTTCTGCTCCCAGGCCATTCTGGTGCCATCTTAAGTTTTGCTCCATCATCCATCCTCAATTCACTGCATCACTAGCAACTATCTTCTCACAAGAAGGCCTGAATCCCCAACATGCAGAAAACCAGATCTACAACCTACAGATGGAAAATGTATCCCTCCCATACTCAGACCTTATCCATTTGTCTTGCCCAAGGCAAGTTCTTTAGCTGGAATGAGCAACAGCTGACATTACATTAGCATCTCACTCTGTCAGCAGCTCTGTTTCTTCACAGAGACACCATCAGAGAAGTGGGCAGGTGCCTGACCCCCTCCACCCCTGTACTAGGAGGAAGCAAGAGATTTTAATCGGTGATGAGCACAGCACCAGGACAAGTTACAGATAAATCCATTGTGCCAAAAACGATGATGTTTGGCTTCCTAGTTTGCTGATTGTGATGTACCACTGCGTAGAGCACATACTCTGTTCAGCAAGTAGGAGCTCACTTGCTCCAGTTCCCCAGCAAAGTATTTTGCAAGGTGAAGACTGCAGTCAGCTCTCATTCAGAGCTGGAGTGACCCTGCAGAAGTCTGTGGTCTGCGCATTCCTTATCTACTCTGCTGGCTGCTGCCTCGAGTGGCTTCAGTCCAAAAAGTATGACTAGACTCATGAATTAAATGTGCCAGGGCTGTTCTCTGTCCTGCTGACAGCCTGTGTCCTTACAGTTAAGTTCTACCTCTCTATCCCAGTCACAGAAGCCTCACTCAAACTCTGGCTCTTTTTAACTCATGATTCTGCCCAAGAAGGGTTGGAGTCAGTACTAATTATTTTAGGTCAAACAATGCTAGACTTCATGGTGACAACATCCCAGTGCGGACTGTCAGGGTGCAATGCCCTGGAATAGTTATCACTGTAGCAAGATTCTGTACCTTTGTACACAGGCAAGGAGAAAGATGTGTATGACTTGGCAAGATATCAAGACACTTCCTCTGCACTCACTATTACACTAAACAAAGCAAAAACATCATCTGAAAGAGTTTCTAACTTATGGTTTTAACCTTGACTGTCATTCTGTTTGGTCATTTTTTTTATGGCACCTGTATTAAAAAAAAAAGTAAATATGTAAAAAGGCAGCACTTTTCAAGGCCACACATAAGGCTTGAAATACATGGGGCTTTGAAAAGGAGGATATTCCACATCCAGGTATAGTAGCATCACCAGCTGAACAACTTTGCTCTCTGGCCCCAAACCACTGCACCGAGAGGTCACAAGCTGTAAAAAGACAAAATGACACCCTCACTGTCTGAGACGCACCAACCTTCAGTCTCCTGCATCTAGACAACATCCAGATTTCAAAATGCTGTGATTTTCCATGACAGCCCAGGAAACAGGCTTTTGTCTTTCCTTTAAAAGGTCACAGGGTCTGCACTAACTTATGGTGCAGAGTCTCTGCACTTCCAAGAGTTTTGGATTTGTCTTGGCCTGAGCTTATATATGCTTGTTTTAGCTGTGCTTTACTGTCAATCTAGCATTCAGATGATTACTGCCCCACTTGTCCAGGTTAATTTGGAATGGCTGTTTATAACCAGTATCTAACAAAGTCAACAGAGTTAGCACTGGCAGTGGCCAATCCTCGAGTAGCATAAGGGATGACCACATTCATGGGACCATTCCCAAGAAAGTTTACCAGCCTGTCTGCATGGACACTCCAGGCAGGGATAACGTCACAAATACAGACATAGAAATCCTGTAATGATCTTGAATTCTCTCCATGGCTTTGAACAAACAAAACCAGGGAACAATTCTAAAATATCATAAGGAATAATTTATGTATATTTTATCTAGAAATAATAAAAAAGTTGTAGTCATTATTACAGAGTATTTTTTAAAGACCAATATCATAGTGACTAGTCATTTTAAAAAAACCAAACCCCAGCACAAAAGAAAATTTACATTTATTGACAGTCTTACATAGTGACACACTCTACAGATTAAAAGATTCCATGAAAACAACTTTGGCCATACCTTCATCAATACCTAAGCAGACATGACTCTTCATGCCTTTTAAAACCGTCAGTATATCACACCAAAGTGCGAACGCATCAAACAATGTGTCCATCTGACACAGATAAGGCATTTGGGTGTCTGCATGAAAACAATGAAACAGCTCACACTGGTGTTAGAATGTAAGGAGCAGGTGACAAATAATTCATTAAATGCGTTTTTCTTGACATTTTGTATTTTGTATTTTTTCAGTTTTGAAATTAACTCAGAAGAACACTTTATGCCTAATCCTGCTAGATATAGAAATGAAACCACTGGGCTGCAGCAACAGCGAAGCCCACTTAAAGCTTTGCAGGATAAGGTTTTACTGCAAACTTGCTCTAAAAGCAAACTCTGCAAAGTATCTTCATAAAGATCATAAAAGAGTTAAAACTGCACATGCCAGTCAAGTAGGATTTGTTTGATTTTAATGACTGCTCTGTTGGACTACATCCCAGGAAGTCATTTTAATTTCATAACTATGGAGACTAACACAAGTGTTTAACTGACAAAAGACTTCCAGAATACCTATTTTCAGCATTCAAGGCCTGATTTTGAATCTAAGCCCTTTGAAAACAGGTACTTGGTACTCTAGCCAAAAACAGTGCCTTGGAATGAGCAGCAGTCAATGCTTGTGTTCTCAGCAAAACAGGAGAGAGATACTTGAGGTAGCCTGACTCTGAGAAGCAGCAGGATATTAGAGTGGCTCCAAAATTGCTGGAGTACCACACTTCTCCGTGAGGACAGTTGGTTAAAGGACACTAATCTATCTGTATTGCTTTGGGGGGCTAAAATACCAGATTCAGATAGGTAAGGTATCTCTTCAGCAAAATGCATTTCCTTCTATCAAGAATTCTTCAGAAGTGGACTTCAGACTGACTTTGCTGAGCTACACCAAGTTGCTGGAAACTGTGGGTATTTTAACACTCAGAAATAACTGTTCAACCTTCAAAATTTCTTTTCCTACCTTCAATTACACTGAGTCTTTTGTTGCCAAAAGAAACACAAGAAAGTCTTTGATCTGTAGGATATTGAACACAGTTCTGAACTGGTGGAAATAAAAATCTGAACCTTAAATACATGGATGTGTAAAATATGCTCACACAGACTCAGACTAACAATTATTTAGATAAAACAATTTTTTGTACACATCTTTCTACCTAACAACTGATAGTTGTATCTCTCCCCAGTCACTTCTCTTATCTACTTTTCCCTTACATTTTTATTTTCCACTGTGCTTATATTCATCTTTTTTTCAGAAATCCAGACGAAAATTCAAATAACTACTTTCCTCAAAATCTGGGCTAACAATCTTATTCACTGAATTACTGACTTCTCACTCACTGACAAGATTTTCTCTATTCTTCTTCTGCCTGCAGAGTGTGTTAATAATCACTTCGCAGTGCAGTAATTTTTAATCATTTGTTAAAAAAATTTCAAACTAGAGAAAATCTTTTCACTTAGTACAGTTGGCTCAAATCAGGTGTACCCAAATATAGTCAAGCTACTTAATTAGGACTAAACTATCATACAATATTCCAGACGGAAAGAAACATGTCCTGAAGTACTAATTTCTGTATTGTGTTTATTCCTAACCATGTCATTAAAACCATGCACATTTTGTACTTGTTTAGAACTCCCATACTGAATAAGGCCTTCATCCAGTCATTACAAAATGATGCACGTGCTGCAGTCATCCTCTTTGTTTTCAATTTTATGTATGATCATATTTATTTTTGAGAATTCTAGAGAATCAAAAGTATTCATCATTCTATTGATTTAGTGTGGGATATAATTTGATACTTTCCCATATTTAAGTTCCCCTTTAGAATTTCTTTTAAAATGTGTATTACTCTTCTTATGTATCTTCTTCAAAATCCTTTATGTATACAAGTAAAGGTTCTGTGCCACGCAAGGGAAGAAAAATTTCTGTTTTAGAAAGGAAAACTACAGCATAACAGCTTAACAGTCTTTTTCTGGGTAACATTCTCCTTATTCTCTTTATGTATTTATTGATACTATTGCCCTCTGTATACTCTCTCCCTTATTAACCATGGCTTTGTTTTAGGTAATAAAATACATACCCCATTAAGTACTCCCAGCCTTATGCTGCAGACAAGAATAGTTGAAGGAATAGAACACTGTTGTAGTTCATTCAGTTTATTACGTTCAGAAATCCTAGACAATTAATGGACTAATTTTCTTTTCTCTCTGCAGATTTGGCTGTTTTCAGAAGAGAAATGCAAATAAAAATAAAATGCATATATCGCATAAGGCTTTTTTTTTTGTTTTCAGGATTGCTTGAAAAGACTGGACACAGACTCAAGAGTCCTGACTTTAGGCATACAATGAAATTTTCACCTGAGATAAAAGCGGTGGGAGAAAATGCCAAACAGATTTTCTTAGTGAGGACATATTTTACATTACACTCTAATTACTTTGGGCAGTATTATTCAATAACTGACACAAAAATTTCTAACTCTCAGTGATCTCATTCTTTTAAAGTCATGCTGAAATTACATTTTAAACACTGACAGACGATCCTCAGAGAGTTGGACTCAAATTCCAAGAACAGATCAAGAATGTATTTTCCTTGTGGTCGTGTTCAGTGTCACTTTGAGGCTGCTCTCTCAGCTACTTCAATGCTGCATACACTCACAACTGTCCCACGTGACACTAAAAGTTAAAAGGCAACATACAGGTTTGCCCACCTCCACTGCAACCCTTTCAACACAAAGATTTTCCTATGTTGAAAGGAAAAAAAAAAAAGTGTTTTACTTATTCTGTTTTTGGGTTTTTTTAAGAAAAAAAAACACCTGTATATCTGAAACTCCACAGAATAGCTGTATAAGCTATTATTCAGCTCTTAGCTGAATTTTACCCTAAGCCTGATAGTTCAGGTTGCAGGCCTACAAGTAGGTACATAGCAGGTATGCTCTTTTGGACATCACTTGCCTATGTGATTAGCTGCTCTTTAAAAATAATGGAGCCTTGCAACTCATATTTTTGGAAGGTTCCTTACCTGTTGTAAGTTGTGAAATAAAATATAAAGAACCACCATCCTGTCAAACAGCCTTCCTCTTGAAGGGTAAGATTTTATAGAAGGCCCCACTGATACGAAAAAGTTGAAAACATACAAAACTAGCATGCAAGTTTCTGTCTTTTCCTCTTCCATATAACTCACAATAATTATACAGTATGTTTATTGCAGCCCTCTTTCTTTTTGAGGTTCTTGGCACCCGAATTCCTTTCCCCAAGCTTGTTGGAAACGTTCTGTTTAAAGGTTTTTGTTTTCCTTTTATTCTAATTTCAAAGTAACATTAAAGTTTTCCAAAATCCTTTTTCATTGGAAAAGTAAAAACATTTTGTCCTTATTCTTTACAGATCAATTTTTTTTCCTCCACAAACTTAGTCACTCAGACTTCTGTGCAGGCTCTCTTGGGTTTGCTCTAGCAACAAGACCCTGTTTGTGTCCAACAGCACGAAACGGTCTCATATATTTTCCAAACCAATTCCCAAGAAGGTCTTTCTGAGTAAAGCTGTTGTTCTCTGTCGATGACCAAGAGTATTTGACTAGTTTCACATTACTGAATTCTCTCTGTGGTCATTAAATCAAGCACGAGGCCCAGAGGTAATCTAAAACACCATCATCACCACGGGAATTGAAAAACAGCACTGCCATCAGGCTGAGTGATTCTAATGACACATGGAAAAAACCCATCATTTTGCTTAGAAGAAAAAGACAAAAAGCATGCAGTAGTGTGACAATCCACACCTTAGCCCTCTACTTAAACTACAGTGGACTGTATTAAGGTGAAGGCTTATCCCTTACCACGGAAAGTAGCAAGTACAGTCATACATTGCTCTGGCTCTACTCTTGGTCATACTTAGATGTACCATCAGGAGATTTACTGTCAGTGGTGAAACCCTGGAAAATGTTAAGAAGCTGTGGAGCATTCAGCCTTGCAGATATGAAAGACCTGTTTGGACATGGCTCTGAACAACATTCTCCAGGCGAGTCTGCTCTAAACAAGGGACTGCACTAGAGAACCTCCAGAAGTGCCCAACGACCCCAGTAGTTCTCTGACTCTAAGAATTGACACAGCCTGCCTGAAAGACCTCAATGGAATGTCTCCCCACTGGATCCAATGCTCTTCAGTGCAAATGTCTACAATGAGCTACTGAGACACCTCTTTTTTCTTTCTACAATGCTTCTAAATCCTTAGACTTACACCGTCCTTCTCTCCTTTGTCTTGTTAAAACATTTCATTTACAAGCCATTGAGATTAAAAAATAACTACCTCCAAGACTGTATTACAAGCAATTTTCCTTTCCATACTAGAATTTAAATTCTAATCTGTGAATGTATCACTTGGTAGTGAAGATCATATATGTGTTTTACATATAAAGAAACAATACGTAAAAAATTTAAAAGGTAGCAACACAAAATTTAAACAAGAATAGTGCTGAACAAGCAACAAAAACATGCTGCTGTATAATTCAAGTAATACAAGCAAATAAACTGCTAGGAATAAACATTCATTATGTATCTGGATGCAGAGTATCTTTTAATCAGAAGTCACTCAAACTTAAGCATAGAGTTTCCAGAAATCTGACCTAGTTTCATTTTTAGAACAATTTATTTGTGTAACATGCATACATTTCAGTAACTAATGCAATCTAAAATAGCTGTAGACTGACTTAAAAACTCAGAAAAAACTGCAGACTAACGTGAGAATTTATTTCTTGGTTTTTATTATTTAAGATTACATTCTGTAGTCACATATAGGTGATGATTTATCCTACCAAATGTTGAAAAGCCAATAACTTAAGACCTAAAACATAATACTATTGTGAAATATTTGCTTAGAAAGAATAAAGATGTTGAATTTTGTGTTTGAATGACAGAGTGGTCACATGACAAATGCAAATTAGAAAGTTTCTTCCACACGCATATATTTTCATCATTTAACAAATAAAGCAGAGAGTATATGCTCTTTTCCCAGCGCTGAAGAATTACCTCTTTCCTGGTTGTATTTTATGTCTTGCTGAGTTTTAGACATGTTAAACTGGCATTGTAAAATGTAAAGCAAATAAAATTTGAGCACATCAGTTGCTTGATTGCATATTGAGCATATTAGTTCTGTATAATCTTGAAAAATATCCCAAACAATTATACTTAGAGAATTTGATAAAGTCACATGGGTATTTACATACGACGCATAATGATAATGATGGTTTTACAGAGGCCTCTGGAGATTTCACAGAGTATACATTAATGAATTCTTTCTGACAGTTGCTATGCAAAAATACAATGAAAGGTTTAATGCTCCACTGGATCTGGCACATACTCAGAGTAGTCAAGTTTTCTGTATGAAACCTCCATGTCTAGCCAGATGGTCTTTTCACAAAGTCAGAAACCATTTTGAGAATATCTGTATATACCTATGGTTTCTGAAAATCAGTGGCTATTGGAGTCAACAGGAAGATCTATACTCATGTGACACTGGCTTTAGACCAAATCTGCAATACCAAGTGTATTAAGCATCAGCAATTTCAAATATCTAATCCTAATGTTAAACATAAGGACTTGTAAAAACCAGAATATTTGGTGCTCCATCTTTTTTTTTTTTGCTTTGTAGCTTATGTTATAGTAAGACAACCACTGGTCATTAGGAAGCAGACAAAATAGTAAGCATATATTGCAAGTGAAAAAAAAATTAAGAAGAAAATGCTAACTTTTATAACAGTCATTATTTTAAGTTGCCAGAGAGAAATGCAAAACTTTTCAAAGATTTAATATAAATATACAAAAGAATGTGCACTAATGCTATGTTTTAATGGACTTGAAATTAATTTAAAAGTAGTATTTTCTTTTAAAACAGAGTGAATAATAAAACACTTCTCCCACATTCATCAAACAAAAGCATTTTGCGTGTTTAAATTTTGTTTAAAGTACAACTCAGCACATCCGAAATGCCATTCTGAAATCAAATTCAGTGGTGTTTGTGAGCACCTTAGCAAAAATCAGTTTTCTCATTAAACTGTAGTTTTAAAAAATGGAATTATTTAAGTTACAAAATGTTGATAAATATGGGTTCCCTTTCCTCTGTAAAAATGAAAGTTTAATAGAAACTACATAAATAAAGCTAAACTCTTCTCTTTAAATACTATTTAACATTCATCTTTAAATACTGTTTAACATAGGTGCTTTTAGAGTTGTCCAAGCTGAAAGAAAACCAATCCAAAAACCTGCCATGTATGAAGAAAGATACTCCTGATATTTCTTTTCATTAGAGACACTGAGTTATTGAAGTTGTAGATCATTCATACAGAACGAAACAAACAAAAATCCCTCCATGCCTTCTCTTTTTAGCTCATAGCTTAATATTTTCATCAGATTTAACACAGAAGTTACCTTAGCTAACTTTAATTCACCATTAAAGAACAAAAAATTGACAACAGCCCTCCCTAAACTGACAAAGGCTTTCCTTTCCAGGAATCAAAAGGAACAAAACTGACAAGAAGTGACAGAATGCAGTTCCTTGTCATGTCATTTTCCTGGACTGGGGAAAAAAAAAGTGTTTTTGAGAGAAAGCTTAGTTTTTAAAATCTTGCAAAAAAATTTAAATCCTTCTTGCTGACATGAACTAAAGTAGGTTTAGAAACAGAATACTTGTGAAAGAAAAAGTGCTGGTTTCTATACTGAAAATACCATGAGAAGTTATTTCTAACATTCAGAATATGTGGTAAGGCAGTATTTTGGTTTTCATTAATCATAGAACCACAGAATCTTTAAGGTTGGAAAAGATCACCAAGATCATCAAGTCCAACCTTTGACCAAAAACCACCATGTCAACTAAACCATAGCATTAAGTGCCACGTCCAGTCATTTCTTGAACACTTCCAGGGATGGTGACTCCACCACTTCCCTGGGCAGCCTTTCCCAATGGTTGAGAACCCATTCTGTGAAGAAATTCTTCCTGTTGTCCAACCTGAACCTGCCCTGGTGCGGTTTGAGGCTTTGTCCTCTTGTCCTGTTTTCTGTTACCTGGGAGAATAGGCCAAGCACCATCTGGCTACAACCTCCTTTCAAATGGCTGTAGAGAGCGATGAGATCCTCCCTGAACCTCCTTTTCGCCAGGCTGAACAACTCAGCTCCCTCAGCTGCTCCCCATAAGACTTTCTCTCCAGACCCCTCATCAGCTTCATTGCCCTTCTCCGGACATGTTCCAGCACCTCAATGTCCTTCTTGTAGTGAGGGGCCCAGAACTGGACACAGTACTCAAAGTGTGGTCTCACCAGTGCTGAGTACAGGGGAAGGATCACTTCCCTGCTCCTGCTGGCCACACTTATTCTGACACAGGCCAGGATGCCCTTGGCCTTCTTGGCCACCTGGGCACACTGCTGGCTCATGTTCAGTTAGCTGTTCACCAGAATTCCCAGGTTTTTTCCCACTGGGCAGCTTTCCAGCCACTCTTCCCCAAGCCTTAAGTGCTGCCTAGGGTTGTTGTGACCCGAGGGTAGGACTCAGCACTTCACTTTATTGAACCTCATACAGTTGTCCTCGGCCCATTGATCCAGCGAGTCCAGATCCTTCTGCAGAGCCTTCCTACCCTCCAGTAGATCAACACGCACGCAATTTGATATCATCAGCAAACTGAATGAGGGTGCACTTGATCCCCTCATCCAGCTCATCAACAGATATTTAACAGAGCTGGTCTAAATACTGAACACTGGAGAACCTCACTAGTGACAGGCCATCAGCTGGATAAAGCACCACCCACCATCACTCTCAGGGCCCGGCCATCCAGTTTTTAACCCGATGAAAAGTGCAACTGTCCAAGCCATGGGCTGCCAGTTTCTCCAGGAGAATGCTGTGGAAGACAGTAACAAAGGCTTTGTTGAAGTCAAGGTAGACTGTCTACAGCCTTTCCCTCATCCACTAGGGTGGTCTCCTGGTCATAAAGGGAGATCAGGTTGGTGAAGTAGCACTTGACTTTCCTAAACCCATGCCTGCTGGACCTGAACTCCTGGTTGTCTTATATGTGCTGTAGAGGCACACACAGGACAACTTGCAAATGAGGAAATTTTCTGCCAAACAGCCAATAGCTGGAATAAAACACAGGGCTTGGTAACAGCCTTTTGACTCATGCTGAATACCTCTGTTTACAAACTTGAAAGATCACAAATCCAGCCCTTAACAATGATTAAGTGGGTGCATCTACAATAATTCTTCAGGATCATCCCCACTGGTGTGCTACCTGGGATTAACAGAATTTAACATCATTACGAGGAACAATATTAACCCCAGTAAAACTAGGATCTCTCACAGGTAGCAAGTCACAGATGTGTCAGCTTTTCTTTGTAACATGTTAAATCTCTGTATATTTTTTTTCCATTTTTTGCTGTCCAATAGCTACCAAGGACCTCTGTCAATTAGGAATGGAAAATGATTTCATACACTGTGCCGTTCTTTTCCACAAGAACTGTGTTGATGGAAGATTAGAGGAGCAGTGAATTAGGCTATGCATCTTTTCATCAGACTATTTTGTCAAAAGCAAACTGCTATCAAAATATCCCACAGAATTTATTTACAAAAAATATTAATACCATGAATATGCATTTTCTTGTATAACATGTATATTTTCCTATTCTATCACTATTAAACAATACAAAAATGCTGTTTATTAAAAGCATCTAGAGTATAATTCATATGCCTTTGAGATGCATATTAACTAAACAAGTTTCACTAAGATATTATTGCTGTGTTCTCCCAAAAAGTATATTATGATGTTCTCTTTCAAAAAGTACTTTATATATAAAAGAAAGTATGGGGTTTTATATATATAAAAGGAAGTATGTTTAAAGCATTCTTCACTACAGAAATTTTCTATTTGTTTCTAAATGAAACAGAATGCTTTTTTATTAAAATGAAATGAATATTTTCATAACTAATTTACTTTTGGTCATAACATTGCCTTAAAGGATTGCCAGAAGTATTTTACTTAATCATAACACATTAGTCTTTCATTGGATTAGCAGGAAAAGCCTGAGTGACAGCCACAATAGTATAGCATTACAGAAATTGAAACATTCATATTCTTCATCTTTTTGGAAAAGTAAGACCAGTGCTTCAAAAATTAATTTAAATTATTCTATTTTAAGCTGATTAAGACTTATACCTGGAATAGTCAGTTATTTTCCTGTCTAGACAATATCAGGACAGTTCACTAATCAAAAATAACTCTAATTAAAAGGACGAAGAAGATAGAAAAGTCAGTAAGAACGATACTGTCTTCCTAAATATATGAAAAAAGTAAAAATGTAGTACATGTCAGCAATCCCGCATGTAAGGTACTTTATAATCCCCTTTCACACAACATCTAATTCTTTTAGGGTCTTGAAAGCATTACACACAACAGGCTCAAGGCAGAGCACTATTTTCTGGCTGTGTAGATACCTAGACAGGGAAGGCAAGGAAGGACATGACTACAGGCTACCAAGCAATTAGACATGAGCTTTCCCTGTGTTGCTCCAGAAGGATCTACCACAATCAAGTTCCAAGCATGAGATGGTACAGATGCAGTTAACTTCAGAGCCATTCCTAAAATTCAAAAGAATCGTTGTTTCAGCACAAGCCCTAACACAGCTCTGCATTAAAATTTTGTTGAAGAAAAAACCTGTCACAAATAAAGCAGTTAACTCTCAGTTCTCTGAAGACACACAGAGTAAGCTGCAATTGTTCAGCCTGCAGAAGCAAAGGCTCCAGAGACCTTACAGCAGCCTTCCAGTACCTGAAGGGAGCCTAGAAGAGAAGCTGGAGAGGGACTTTTTACAAGGGTATGAAGTGATAAGACAAGGAAGAACGGCTTTAAACTGAAAGAGGGTAGGTTTAGATTAGGTATTAGGAAGAAATTCTTCTCCATAAGATTGGTGAGGCACTGGAACAGGTTGCCTGAAGCAGCAGTGGATGCCCCATCCCTGGAAGTGTTCAAGGCTAAGTTGGATGGAGCTCTGAGCAATCTGGTGCAGTGGAAAGTGTCCCTGCCCATGGCAAGGGTTGGAACTAGATCTTTAAGGTTCCTTCCAACCAAACCATGCCATGAAGTACCCAGGCTATACCTTCACTGAGGAGGCAACACACTCTTTTTAAGTGAAAAGACTCAAGAACCCTGCACAATTATTACCAGATTTGATTTGTAAAGCTGTTTTCTGTGATTTTCAGACACATAAGACTGGCAAGCAGCTGACTGATATAACTGTTCAGTGTGAAAAACTGAATGTGTGTTACCCCAAATAATTTGACAGAAATTATATGCAAGGAATACTGGAATTTTCAACCATACAAAACACTGACTTGCATGTTTTGATGCTCCTTCTACAAATATCATTTCACTCAATTGCATTTAAATTAAGATTGCACAGATTGTGCATAAAATTTTCCCACTGGTCAGATATTCATGGCTACTGTATCTCAGTCAGACGTTCTGATAAGACATACAAAATGCTTCAGAGGAGGGCACTAATAATTAACCATACAAATCTTTTTTTGATGTCTGCAATGGCAGCTGCAAATTTATTCTCCACATTAACTTTGATCACAAGTTCCAGAGAGCTATAAATCCAATTTTACCACTAGAGATTTCTTAAGTAAAAGATATGACGTTTAAGGTTTATTCTGTCTTTAATTTTCTTCGATGTGAAAATTCTTTTAAGGTCTTTCATGTTAATAGCACTGCTGAGAGGCTAATCCTAAAGGCTGCTAACAGTGCCTAGGAATGTAACTGCGGATCTCATAAAAGTGCACACTTACTAATCAGTCTTTCGGTGGAAGATGCAAGAAAAATGAAAAACCCAAATGCAGCCTTTTATATGCCTCTCCCATTATATGTGCAAGTGTACATGTTCCTGGTAGTGAGGCTGTCACTCTGGGCTTCTTGTGCAGCTGTTTGATCTCCCTGCCTCTGCCATACACAGGCTGAAACCTGGCAAGCCCAGAGCTCAGCTCTGTGAGAGTAAGAAAATCACACCTAAGTGACACTGCTTTAAAAGTGTTTCATATATGCTGGTGGCAGGCCATTTCATGACACACAAGTTGCAGTAAACAAAACTTTTCCTGTTGTCCTTCCTACTTATTTCTGAATTTGGGTCATTTCATCACAGTATCACAACAATTGTTTTTCATAGCATTAATACAAAGTATCAGTATACTTATAGTCACAAATCTTCCTCAAAGTAATGTGAATTATTAGTTATTTCAGGATTTCAGATAAAGAATTTTCTGGAGACATCTACATCTGATCCTTGATACTTCTTACTGTCTATTTGTAACAGGAAGACCAGGAGAACATCAGCTGTTCATACACCTGCTCATACCACCTGGGATGGTGGCAATGTACCTCTGTATCTCAGAGAAGCAGGCTCAGACACTTAATGCAACCACAGTTCAAAGGACATTTCTTGAACAACAGGTGAAAAATCTGTAGCTGTGCATGGTCAAGGTGAGAGGTATAGGTGAAGAAAGTCTTGATGACACAGGAGGAGTCCTGCAAAGATACAAGGACACAGCTGGCCAGGGATGTTATCAACAAGCACTGTTAAAAGATGAATAACTGACAATGAAATAGAAGCAGCTCACTGTGTATCAACTTAAATCAGCTAAAATAAGGATTACATGACTGAGACAGAAAGGAATGAATTGTCATAATTGGGTCTCAAGGTATTTAAATAGAAAGTATATGTAGGGCTTGTATAAATGTTACTTTATCAGATGTTGTAATTTTCAACAAAATTACTCCCTTTTCATTGTATTACACCCCTTGCCCCAAGCAAAAGTTTACTTCCCAAATGACTATGTGAGTATCAATCCATTTTTATTTCACAACATGAATAATAAAGTTAATCTATGGATATACATTTACTCAGTTAAAACTAGCTGAATTCAGCTAAGATGTGTATTATTGAAAGAATATGGCTCTCGGGAAACACAGCTTAAAAGAATGCTCTGCTTCTTTCAGATAGCCTTCAATACATGCAATTAATCAGCAGCTCACTAGGAACAGAAAACAAACACAAAAAGGTTCAGAAAAGTTCTTGCTTCAATTGCCTGACTCTATTCCTAAGAAATTATTTTTACTTACTTTGTCTCTTTCAATAGTTGTTACCTAATTGTTAGTACAACTTGTAAGTATTCTAAAATAACTAAAAAACATAAACACAAACCTATCCTTTAAGATATTTCTGATTTTGTGTTAAAGACCATGTTGTACATATGTTAAGAAGTTTCTCTCCAAAGACACTGAGTCAGCTTTAATTGTTTATGTAGGGTTTTTAGTAACACACTTTGAAGCTAGACAGCAACTCTTTGATCTTTAAAAGCTTAAATGAGAGACTCAAATGTATATCCTCAAACCTGTGGTTAATCTGAATTAAGACTCAAAATGAGGGACTGATTCACATTTCAAATGAATCAGGCATTTTAAGATGACAGTGGCTAACTGATTAGTGCCTGAAATATGTCATTCTTAAAGAGAAATAAATCCTAAGAAACATTTATCCTGCCTTTTTTTTTCTTTTTGTAACATTCTGATATGAAGACCTCATTCTGTAATACACTCAAAGAGAAGCAATTCCAATTCTTCCTGGAGTCAATAGACACTGTAAAATATTCAACTACTCACATGACAGAAAAACGTAAGAACTTCAGTCTTGTTCTCAGAAGCCAGCTAAAAGAAGGCACCATTTTGAAGTTGCATCAGTGAAATATAATGCTACTCGGTGATTTGCTTTTCTTTATATAATGGTAATTTGATTTTCTCCACATTATTTCCAAAAGGAAAGAGGTTTCTTCACTCTTTCCTCTTCTACTTCCATAATTACATCCCAGCACCACTACTAGCACACGCACACACACACACTCACACACACACACACCCCCTTGTTGAAATCAGCCAAATCTAGGTTTGAAAACAGATTAAAAGAGCACTGGTACAATAATTCCTGATGTTTCAGTAACATCACGTAACACGCATGCTTTTAAAAGCACAATACACTTAGAACAGATATGCTATTCCAGTTAAAAGTAGGCATAGTAGGCTCAGAGAAAGGACACACAGACACCTGGATTTACAAAGAGACTGCAGTTAAGTCTGAAAACAAACTTAGTACAAGAAAGGTGAGCCTACCACTGTCCTGCCATGACTAACTATTGAACGCTGAGGACCCCGCAATCTCTTATAAGAAGGAGACAAGCAAGTTAGACTTTGCCAGGCAGCTGCAAACTGAGCATATGAACAACCCCCTCCCACCCCCACGACCCATACACATCCCTCCATACACATCCATCTGAAACTGCAGAATGACTGACTCTCTCCCACAGTCTGGAATTTGATCAAAGTTTCTCTTCTACATCAAAGGAGAAGACCATGTCTACCGTCTTATACTGAACAACAGAAGAACGACAAAAGCATTCATCTGATCTGACTCGTAATATAGATATTAGGATTCTATGATGCTATAACAAAAAGCAAATAGTTTGGAAGAAGGGAGACTAGGGGTCTGTGCAAACATCCAGCTTGGAATGTTTTCTCAGTCTTTCATCACCTTCACTGAAGTGTCACAGGTCTTCTCTCAGATGTATTTAATACACCTGCACCTACTTAATCATGTTACTTGCTGTGAGAATGTTGCTTGTTTTTACATGCAACATGTGGGACAGTAATCCTGAAATCCTCAACTTAGTGTCAGCACAAAGCCAGCAGTTGACACTTACGGGCGTTACATGCTCAGCACTGGCTGTAGCCTTCAGCTTTTAATCATACCATGACTGCAGAGCCATGCTAATAGCAAATGCAGCCTTCAAAAATGAGATATAATCCCTTAATTTGTCACTTATTGCAAAAGTCCTGAGGAATAGCTTTAAGTTTTCCTCTATCATAGCTAGTTTCTTACTTTTTCCTCTTAATTTTAATATTAAAGCTTTATGAGCCTAATAAAGGAAGATACAAAAATGCTTCCAATTGAGTATTCAACCAAATTCTATTGACCACAGGAGGTTGTGAAAACCATTTGCATGCATAACATAAAATAAAACTGTATTATCAATGACAGGAAACATTATTCATACTGGCATATAATCGATTTCAAAATATTTATTAACTTTCAAATGAGGATTATTAGCTACTCCACACAGAAAAAAATAACTAATTCATTTACTATCCAGTAAGACTTTTTGGGGGACCTCTACACTGCTAGCTGACAGTCAAGCATTGCAATCACATGGAGCAGTTGTGGTCTCAGATTCAAGATTTTTGTGGTACATCTTTTAAAGTGCTATGGAACATCTGTCAGTCCAGTGCAAACGTGAATGCTCTTTGGATCACAAGGCAGTCTTAAAAAGGAAGTATGAAAAGAACATCAAAGTAAATACAGTAGTCACTGTTCATCTCGGTGGGAGAACAGTTAGTAATGCAATATTGTCACTGACATTACTGGGTTTCAGAATTAACTTCCTGCTAAAAATAGTTAGACTACACTTTATAGTACTGTCTTCAATCATGACGCTAACTCTGGGCTTCAATGAAAACCAAATACTGCCCTGTATTTGCCCTAACTTTTCTCACCTGCATTTTCCATCTCCCAACCTACTTTATGATGTTGTGATTTTTCAATTTGAAGTGTTACTGTCTACAGAAACACCTTGAAATGATCAAAATACATATGTGTTATTATTTGAAAATTTCAATTAAAATCAATTTTCATTACTAAAATGATAGGGGAAAAAAAAAATGTTGCTTTATCTTGGATTTTGTTCAAACTTCTTCCAGAACACAGGAGATTTGGAATCAAAAAATCACTTCTCCGTGGCAAAACACAGATGAAATATTCCTCATTTGACTCTTTATCTCCAAATACTGTTGTCATTTTATCAGACCCTTTACTGGATAGCACAGACACATTAGAAAGAAAATTCTGACTGTACAGATGACAACTATTTTGTAATATACCATTACAGATTTGAAAGAAAATCAGGATCAATTAATTTCATTTGTTCTTAGTGACAGAACAAGAGGCAACACTTCAAGCTGCAGTAGGGTACATTAGCCTTCCTACCAGAGGAGAAAATTACACTCACCAGATCATTAAACAAGCTGCCAAGTGAAGTTACAGACTCATTATCACTTGAAACATGACACCTATCAGAGAAGCCAGCAATATTAAATCTGCCTTGCCAAAATAGTAATGAGTTGTCCATAAATTCCAGAAGAAACATATTCCAAAACAGAAATGGTTTGATTAGGTTACAAAAAATACTTGCTATTATGGTCTGCATTATTTTGTTTAGTTAGTAGTAATGAATATGAAAACTGCTTTAGCAAATAGCCTCCTGGAAGATTATTCAACTGGCAGTATATTTAATAAAGCTTTTTGTTATAAACCTTCACTACTTTTCTTAATGTTTTGAAATTCATAACTGTATAGAATATAATTGAGTTTGGGGTAGAAAATAAAATCCCTTCAGTTGTATTTTTTGCACATATTTTCTATTCTAGAAATGAAATCAATTCCACCTGCTAGTTATTTATCCCACTCTACTACTTATCTGAGGAAAACCACCAGGTACAGGACTAGACACAACCCTCGGGCAACCCCTGTGGCAATGGCAGGTGCCCAGCTGTCACAGCCTGCTCTTGCACAGAGGGCACTCTGTGTCTGGGAGCAGGAGCAGGGGTGCTCCCGAGGGGGCAGTGAGCTGGCAGCAAAGGTGGTCCTGGCAACGGACCACCAAGCATCAGGTAAAGGTGCAGGACAGGGCCAATCCAGGAAACCCAAACAAGAAGTCATGAGGAAAGTTCATGCCAGCATGGCTCAACTGGGGACAGAGGGTGCCAGACTGGGTTGAAATGGGGCTCCTTGGCCTTGGGCGGGGGCACCGAAGCCCAGTGCTGCTCTCAGGGTTCAGACTCCCACCACCAAAACTCATTGCTTCTGGTTTTGAAGGCTTGAGTGTTTTGTGAAGTGCCACGCTGTAACTCAGATTCTACATTCTGTTGGTTTGGTTTTTTTTTTCTCTGCCTTAAAGTAAGTTCTATTTACAATGGTCAGCTAATTGTGAAAATTAAACTATTTCAATACACCTAGGCTAACCTCTGTCACCATGGCACAGCTATTAAAGTACACAGATGGGCCATGCTTAAAAGGAGCATCTGTGCAGACATCTGCCACACTGGGAGAAGATTTCCTGCAAGCTTTAGTGACATAAGTAAATGACGCAGAAGTCTAAAAGTTAGAACTGTGAAAACACTAAGTTTAGTGGCATGCATACAGAAGAGATGAAATTTGCAAGGGCAGTAACTAGCACAATAGCAGTGACAAGCACTGCACTGCCTACTTCACAAGCATTGTCTTTGAGCGGGTGTCCATGGCTTAGGAGAGGGAATATAAGGCCTTGTATTTAACCCTAAAACTCATCAATTTTATTACAGGCATATCAAGCCACACATTAAATGGCTTTCATGGACAAAACATCAAAATTCATGCACCAAAGCTTTAACACGAGTCCTCTCCCAAACAGAAGAGTCATTGGGAGTCTGACAAAAAATTGATCTCAGTCTAGCAGATAATGTACTTCACTTTCAAGGACAGCCTAGAATAATATTTTGTAACGACCATGAAAAGGAAATACGTCAAAAAAATTAAAAGATAGAATCTTTAGCATAGAAAACTGCTAACTGTAAAATAACAACCAAAGTTGCAATGATTGACAATTTAGCAATGTTCTTTTTTCTTCTTAGATATTAAAGTTAATTAAAATTGGTGAAGGTATCAAGTCATTTGTGACCTATCCTAAATGTAATATAATCTCATCTGAAAAGCATGAAATTGCTCTGCCTATATCTATTACTTCAATTCTTGATAACTATTATAGTCATTCAATAATCCAATTACTAAAAATTACATTGTAGAAGTAGGTCTATGATAGCCAAAATAGAAAAGCCTTGTAACATTGTCTGCACAACATTAAGAATGTCCAAAAGAACATTTAGGTAAACCAAACTGAAAAAAACCCAAACTTACTTTGACTTCCCACAATATGTATGTCTGAAAGTGTTGCTGCAGAACAGAACACTCTATGAACACATATACAGAGTCAAAATGTATATTGAATATAAAATGTAATACTAAAATTGGCTTTTAATGTAGGTTGGAAGGTGCTAAGTTTGACATCAGTAATAGGCATTCTTGGATGCTGACCAAACTAATATCCTAGAATGCAGGAACAATGTACTCATTCATGTACAGCTCCATTTTCTGCTGCACAACACACAAGGGGTTTAGTTAATACTTGAGAGTATGGAGCCACTGAGAGACAAGCTTTGAAGGCAAGGGAAAAGATTCCCAGAGGAAGAGATATTTAGCAAATACTGGTGTTCATCCTCTACCCCCGCTAGTTCAAAATCTGTTTTCAGTTCAGAGCTTTTTAACACTCATAAATATTTATCTTAAATTTATAAACACAAGGAATAGTTTATTTTGGCTAAAATATTGCCCAAATATCTGACAAAAATCTAGTATTTCAGTGTCAGTTCAGGAAACAAAGCCAAAACTACCCTTGTTATGGGAGAAAAGCTGATACAATCTTAATAGTACAAGGTTGCAAAATGTTTGACTAAAAGGGTGAATGAGAGTAAATCAAAACTGTTCCGTTTTCAAAATGCTTTCAAATTTTAAAATGTAAATGATATTAAGAATCCTACAAAACTAGCTAGTGAATATGCTACTTTGGTATGAGCCCACCTCATTAACAGTTAGTTTAGAGAAATCATTAGCTGTTATGCAAAGTTAGAGGAATGCCAAATGGTAAGAAACATTTGTATTTATCCTCAGTTTTACACTTTAGGTTATGAGGATGCAACGTTCAAATGAGCAGATCATCAAGCCTGATGGAAACCTGCTGGCACTGCTGTCCTTAGCCAGTTGGGATCCATGGTCTGATGTCTCACATCTATGATCAGAATCACAAAAGCCCAGTGTTCCCACCCAAAACTACACAACACTATCTTTTTTCCTAGTACAGAAAATATAATAGAATTATCCTAAAAAAGTTAAGATCACTTACAATTTCCTTCTTGGCTAGGATTTATAGAAAGGAAGAACTTTATAGAACATCTAAAACAGTCCTGTGAAACAGAAATAATAGGGGGTTTATTTATTTTGTTTACAGATAATTTGAATATAATGATCACAAGAAAGAATGGGGGGTTATTTATTTTGTTTACAGATAACAGATATAATGATCACACAAATAACTTTTTACTATATACTTCACTATATGGAACTAATGAGTTTTTTAAAATCTACATCGAATAAAAGAAAACCTCCAAACTAAACATTAATTATCATCATCTGCAACAATAAAAAATTTCTTTGTTTTCCATTTTGAAATTACAAGTAATTTCAGGCAAAAATCTGAATTGCACAACACTTTTTGAAAAAGTAACTTTTCAGAATTTGTTGTATGTTGTTTTCTTCTATACTCTGGACTAAACAGCCAGAAAGTAAACTGTTTGCATACATTTCTTTAAGGTATTTACATTCAGCCTTCATGTATGAAAGTATGTTCTCTGAAATTCTTTATAAATGCAAAGCACAATCTGACCCTGTAAATCTCCAGAACTACTGAGGGGTAATGCAGGTAGGTAAGAAACAAAATATACAGATGCACTCTCATGCATAAGGGAAAATAAGATTCGAGCCTAATTTTGACAAATTAGTTACAAAAATCCATACCCATTTATAAGCTGTGCACCCTCACTGAAGTTAACACAACCCTCAGAAAATGCATTTATATTAATGAGATCCAGTGGATCTAGAGTCACTGTCACAAAAGCATTACAATTTCTATTGAGTGATTATTACTGGAAGGATGAAAATGCAAATAGAAATAATTAAGGTACAGTTTTATGTAAGTTGTGAGAAAACTGCAGATGTTATTTACTTGAATTTCCACACAGAATTTCATATAGAAAAGAGATCTGCTTGCTGGTTTAGTGCTTGAAACAAATACAATATTTCAATTACATTTAGGAAATGGTGACAAGCACAGCTGCAAAAGAAAAAAATATTCTTACTGAAAATAATTAGTATGTTTCATTTCTTGGGCTTTTCCTGGTATTTCCCCTCACATTTTGCTCAGTACATGTCATTCTTTTTATATCTCTGCATGTTTTAGTTAGTACATTTCATTCTTTTTATATCTCTGCATGTTTTAGTCATGTTTTTGTAACCTGGTTACAAACCAGGTTTATTGGTTCTCTGTCCTGGTTCAGCTTTGGGCCAATTTTCTCTCACCCCCCACAAAATTGCTGTAAGTTGAGAAAAGGTTTATGTAGACAAAAGAGATCTAATGTGGGGAGAATAATATTAGGATTTATTACTAGCAAGATAAAAACTAAAGAACTATATATATACACAACAATTCTAACTAAGCAAAAGTGCTATGTATTTACAGAAGTACCCCTCCCCCTTGTATCAGTTTAGGAGGAGAAGCAGTCTCTTTTCCATTTCCAGAACTACAGGTCTTCTAAATAATTTTGCAGCACTTGAAAGTTCCTCTTCTATTATCTCTAGGATGACAACTCCGATTCATCGCAGCTGGAACTGTCTCTCTCCCTCTCTCCCTCTCTTCTGTGTTGACCTCAGGGCTGGGCCTACTCCCTCCTGGGCTAAGACCGGAGGCTGGGGGTTACCCGGGCCCTATGGAGTCCTCCATGGACTGCAAGGGGACACTTGCCTTACCATGATCTTCCCACAGTTACAGGGGATAATGGCTTTTGAGTCTACCCCTGTTTCTTATGGGGTCCCTCCTCACTAGAGACAGTCCTTGATGGACCTGTCTAGCGTGAGTCCACCTTTGGGCAACAGTTCTTCCATTCTCTACTGTCCCTTAGGGTCACAAATTCAGCTGCACCAGCATGGATCCTGCACTGGGATCACAAGTCCTACCCTGGACGACTTGCTCCAGCGTAGGTCTCTCTCTCTCTCCATGGGCCACAGGTCTCCAGCAGGACTCTGTGTCATCTTAGGCCTCCACCAGGCTCACAGCTTTCTTGTGCACTCCTCTGCTTTGGTGTGGGCTCCTTCATGAGCTGCAGAGGGGGGTCTCCACTCACCAACAGTCTTCCACAGGTGGCAGGGGTTTTTAGTTTTTGGTCTCTTCCCTGCTGAAGGGAGAGAGAGAGGAGGCAGAGAAGGAGCTCCCCTCCCCACCCTTCGGGCTTCTCTTCTCTCTCCTCTGGCTGCCAGCTTTGACCTCGGAGGCTGCGCTATGTCTCTGCCTGGAATTCCTTCTGCAGTATTTCTCATCCAGGCAGTTTTCTTCTAGAGTTTTTTCTCCACTCTGTTACATGTCTCGGTCAGGGAGGCTTCAGTGCCACACCTGTCCTCGGCCCAGGGCCAGGGGAGGAGGGAGGCCTGGCACACACCTGGGCCCCCTATATGGCTCCTAATTTCTGCTGTGCCACAAACCTTCTCTTCCGTTTTCTTAAATATGTAATTGGCAGAGGTGTTACTAAAACTTTTGATTGGCTTTGCTCCGGAAATCCACTTGGAAAAACTATTTTCAGGCCCAGGGCGGTCTGGTCGGCAAACCCACAACATTGGGTCTCCAGAGAGCAGTGAGAGTGGGCTTCTTCACCAGGAAAGGTCAGGAGGGAGCTCCAGGTGCTAGCGAGGTAGGCAGGAGAAGCATCCTTAGTGACCAGAAGCAAGAAAAGTGGAGCAAAATGACAGTCAAAGTACAATATCAAACCTGAATAGTGAGGAAAGTTTATAAACAGACACAGGTAAGGCATGGAGACATGTATATGCTCTTTAAACTTGATCAAATTAGAAGAAACATTCTCTCTCCTGCTATTCAGATGATCCATAACTTCACGTCATATATTTGTTTCTACTCACTAACACTATAACTAAAAGTTTGACAAACTAACAGTCAAGATACTAGCAATACCTGGCAACGTGCAACAGGAATTGAGAATAACTGGGAAGTCCTTAGGGTACTGGGCACTGCACTCACATTCATGTATTGCTTTTTGAAGGCAGAAAAAGCCGTATAATAATCCTAGCATATGGGTGTCATCTCTTGTTAAACGATGCTTTAAACTAGAATTAAAGCTCCTAAAATATTCTTTTGAAAAGACTTTTTTAACTCTTCCCCCATCTTTAGTTTATTTCCTAACTTCTCCTGATCCACTAATAGGAAGAACAATTTTCCCTAGCAAAAAAAAAAGGCTTTTTTGCACACCTCAGAGATTACCCATGTCTACTGTCTGAAATATTCTTCACTAATGTGCCCTGCCTCATTTCTTAAAAGAACCAAGTAATGATGACTAGTCTGCAGTCCATGAAGAACAAAGTACGCAGCAGAAGTTCTTTCCTCTACAGAGTTCCTCCGTTTGTGTAATTAGGGAAATTTGCAAATTGAAGGAATATTTTTCATCTTACTTCTCATAGCACACCTGAGACTAATTCTCCAAATCATACCCTCTCAAACATAAGAAAATTAGGAGGGAATAGTAAGGAGGAGGAAGAAAAAGAGCTGTCAATATTTATTTTTGCAGCCTGATCTCCAGTGCTATAGATTAATATTCTAAGGAAGGTGGGGGTTTAGCAGGGTAGGCAAGGAAGAGACCGCTATTCTCTTCATTTGTTCACTACTGGAGAGAGAAGATAGTAATAAGACTGCATCTTTTAATCACACTTGAAATATAAAATATAGAATCAAATTTACTGAGCCTATATCTAGACAGACTAGTAATGCATTATAAAAGAAGTAGATCTGCAGAGTAAAAGTGCATTTGTCAGGAATGCAAAATTTCTACCATGGGCATTTTGGAGAGGTTTTAGTTTGTACTTTTTATAGCATGATCCTATGGACTGACCCCTCATTAGTGGCTGCAATTAATCAAGTGCCTCTATGAAACATCTTTCAGTTTAGTTCCATCTGAAAGACATTCAGCCTGGATGCTTCTGTATCAGCATTTTAGTTAGCACTAGAAACAGATTTTTGAAGTAAATCTCCCCCAGTCATTCCCACTTATCATGCTCTGGTCTCCATCATATCACGGTCTCAGAGCACATGAGCTGGGGGTGCTTCAAGGGCAAACTTAGACAGACCAAGTACCAACAGGCATTCAGTCCACAGGGTGAGGCTAGAGCTAATCTGAAATCAAACTGAGATGTGAATTTTCAGTCCCTCTGCCTTATTCCACAAATCTACTTGTATTCAGATGTGCTACTTGCCAACACAGGATATAACTTTGATGCTCTCCAAACCACTTTACAACACAGACTATATGGCAATAAATATGGATGATAATGAGATTTATCCGAAAATCACGCTCCTAATCCAAAGTAAAATATTAATGCACATGTCCTAGGATGAAATAAAGACTGTTCAGAATGGATTATTTTCCATCATCATTTTATGCTTCATTCTGCAAGCCATAGTCTAAATACTTGTTTGAAAAAAGTCCTTTACTCAGCTCACTGGTGGTAAAATCCCCTGAATAAAAGGGTCAATGAGTCTCAAACACATCTGAGCACATCAGGTTAATACAATGACAAACAGGACAGCTACAGCAAAGACGACAAGTCTAAGCAGTGGCATCTCTACAAGCAAATAAAGCAGCTGAGGGCCTGAAGGTCAGGCAGCACAACTTGTATCAGTGAATCTAAATGCTTTTGCCCTCCCTGAAGACATAAACCACAATTGTGCCACCCACAGGAATGCATGGTCCCAGGCCATAGTCTGGATATGATCTGGGTGACTGTTAATTAGCCTAGGACAAAATTATGCAAAGGAAAATGTTAACATTTTGACAGTACAATCAAATGCATTTTAGTGCTTGGAGCTATGCCATGTCCACCTTAATGAGTGTAGTCAGTAGGCAGTAACTCCCATCCACAGAATGGAAAGGATACCAAAACCAATCTTCAGAAGGTTGAATGGAGTATTATTCTGCTTATACAGCAGTTGCTTGACATCCAACAAAACTTCCAGATCTCGAGATAGGGCTGTACCTCTAAATCACAGGTTTTCCTGTACCACCAGTGGAGAGACTGGAAGTCTATTAGGTCTTGAAAAACTAAGACAAGTTATTGTGTTTTCTGTTAACTGAAACGGTCATAAAAAGTATCTGTAGAACTCATTAGTGAAAGCACCTTAATTTCACATAAGAACATGTAATTAGGTCTACAAGATATTTGATCTGTAAATATCAAGCACACTGATGAAAGAGTGTGAGACTGCAATTTACAATCAGCACATCTAAATTTTTATTCTGTGCAATAATGTTCAAGATGACAATTTTCCATTATATTTAAGAAAGAAAATACTTTTTACTATTTCTTGCAGATGATATATAGAGAACACAGAATACTGCTTTGATTGTTCTTTTAAGTCACATCCAATTAAATGTAAGATAGAGAATTAGTTATCAGTGAGCAGAAGCCCTCCTAAAGAAACATCAAAACCACAAATAAAAGCAGAGATTATAGTCAGACAAGTCAATTACAGAGAAATGCTATTCTTAGACCTAAAAAATGTTCTCTCATCTTTCATTCTGGAGAATGGTTTGATTACTTAATTTAGATGGAAAAGATCCTTTCTTCCTAGGACTAGAGTTTTTCAATTTATATTGATAATACTATCAATAAAGACTGCGCTGTTTAGCTCTCTTGGCTGGCCTCTATTTGCTAAAGTTTCACAGAAATACTTCAAAAATAATGATGCTCTGCAAAATAATTTACTTTTTAGCACTTATAAATTCTATCTGAAAGAATTTATGGGATGGCATTATGTTAATCTCACACCTCAGTGCCATAAACCATGGTTATAAGTTGGTGGGTTTTAGTTTTATTTCTTACTTCTGCTAGATATGCTGGGCAGAATAGTCTGCCTTACAAAAAAATATTTTTACAGTTCTCCAAGAGCATTCAGCCTTAACACTAATTGCCTAAAATTATACATGAAGCACTCTGTGCACTTTTTTATGGCACTTGGCAATGAATCACATAGTGGACTAACACAGGGGAAATTTCATAAATTTGAAAAGATGAAGTCTTCATTTTATGCTATAAATTGATGAAGCAAGATGTTTTTATGAAATTGAATTAGATTGACCCTGGTCAGATTAAAATGACACTGGAATTATGAGAACTATAGATTCAACCCAAGCAGGTTTACTAGATTTAATTATTCTTAGCTATGAAAACTATAGCAAATAGACACTAAGTTAACCTTGTCACATGCATAAAAATCTCTCTAACTGCTAAAAAATGAAAAGAAGAAACAGAGGTAGCAGAAACTTAAGTATGGATTTTCCCTGCTGCGTGGATATACAAGTAACCCAGAAAAAACAACCCATTCCTCCCTGAGGTCTAGGTAACACCTCTCTGCTTACTCACTCCTTGCACATCCATGCCTTTGTATAACTACCCTATAATGTTTCTGTTCCTTAGGAAGAAAAAGATCCTCTCTTCATTTTTGTTAACTTCATGTCAGCTGGTGTGATAAACTGTGAAATAGAGAACCTACAACAAGGTATACATTCAACTAATGAGAAAGCCTAACATTTATTTTTTTTAGGTATAAAGCAAAGGTTATGACAAAGAAGCACAAGCTAGTGAAGCACAGAAGTAGAGGAGTAAATAAGCACAACAGTACATAAGCACTGTTAGTCACACAATAAAATAAAAGTTGAAGAGATCACAAAAAATCCCTAAATCAACTCAGCTTGTCAATTGTGGTTGGTTTAGGTTTTTTCCGGACTGGGAGACAGTAAAGTATTACCCATTCTTTCCTCTTTCCTCACATATGAAAGAAATGTTCTTGAGGGTTTAGTCAGAGATGGTTCCAACTGCTACAAGATTGCCTTTGGTAAGAATTACAAATCAAAGTTTTGTACCTATACAGGTTCAATTACAAGTAGTAAAACTTCGGAGAAGAAAGTATTCGTCCAAGCTACAATTTATGTTATCTGATTCTCTGTCATAAATAACAGAGAGCTCTTTGGGGTTATGTATGCAAATCAGATCTAAATAATTTCTCACCAGTAGGTTGCTGTGGTGGCATGATGACAGCTCAGACTTGCTTCCTGGACCATCTACCTTTAGGAGTATCCACATATTTCTAAGCTAATTGTGCTTAAAGCAGACAGCTTTATATTCAGTACATTTTCTGAAAAGGCCATGCTGCTTTTGGGAGTCCTTTGAGACCAACACATCCTGCTACTACTCTGCTACTTCTCCAACTTCAGTTGTTTAAACAGTTATTTAAACAGAGATGGTGCCATGCTTTTGTTAATGTCCCATCTGACAAAAAAGCAACAGCTGTTAAAACTTCTGCAAGTCTGATTTCAATGAAGAAATTTATTTTTTTAAATGGAAGGTACATTGAATAGATTTAATACTCATCTTCTGAAACTTCATATGTAAAAAGTGTTATACATATTGAATTTCACTTGATTGGGAGCAAAGATGTATAACTCTAAAGAGTGAATAAAGCGGCCCATATCCAATTTCTGCCATCTTTCCCTTGCAGATGGCACTATGGAACGAATTTTTAATTCAAGCTTAAACTGATGTCAGTAGTAATTTTGTCTACAGTAAATTTCAGTAATTTTCTAATGTAAAATGAGTGTCATCTTTGTCTTAAATATACCAAGAAAATTGGAGGTTTGTATAGAATTAGATACAGTGGACTGAAGTGCATCTCTTACCTACAGGTTATCAAAAGAGTGAGAAGGTCTTCATTTAATGTTTGATAATCTTGGAGGATATTTAATTTCCACAGACTGTAAGAATTTCTTCCCTTATGAATTGTAAATAGTACTACCATAACATATTCTTTGATTATCAGTCACAGAAGAGGTATCATATAGCTAGCCCATGTATAATGAAGTTTTTGTCAGAAAACAATGTCCTTTCACACATTAGGAGTACAGATACATGCAGGTATGCACACATGTTCCACTAGAAAGAACCGAAGATTCCTTTAATGATCACAAAATCCTGGGGATCACAAAATAATGGGCTTGGAGACTTTAGAACAGGAAAGTTACTCTTCAAAGCACACTACAAAGTCTAATCTTTTTACATAACATAATTTTTCTCTTAATATTCAAAAAAGACTATTCTGTTTAGCACATCCAGCATATGCACCATATGACGCACCAGATGCCTTAGTAAATAATTCATCTCTTAATGAAAAGTACCATAAATAGTTGCATAAAACAGTGTGAGGATGCCACTCATAACTACCCTGACAATTAAAAGCTAGAAAAGGAGAGGATTTTACAAAAAGCAATAGCTACATCACAAAACAATACTGTCTGACTCAACTGACAACATATGCTTACTGATGCTTCAACTGTATTCTGGAAATGCTCACACAGCGCAGATTACTGCACATCATTATATTGCCATTCTATCACGGCTTGTGAAGGGTGGTAGAAGAATGTCTAAATGCTGCATTTACAAAAATGCCGAAGACAGCAGGATGTGTTGAGAAAAAGAGAGGAAAAGACATCACATAAAATTAGATTGCTATGCCTGCTTGAAGAGAGTATTTTACTAGTATAGAAGAAACTGGCATTTTATTAACACAAAACATCTATGAGTAATTCCTAAAGCCTTTCTAAAAATGTGACTTAATGCTGTTAAGACAGGATTTGTATGGAAAGATGCGTCCATGAATTTCCTTGAAGTATGTACTTCTTAGCTGCAGTCAGTGAAAAAGAAACATAAATCTCTATGCTTGTTGACTGAGCAGGTTTGCTGGAGAGGAACATGGCAACATGCTTGTGACAAACAGCTTTCAAATTTGCATGTGTCCTTGTGATATCCAATATGAGATCAATTATTCTGATACTTTCCTCCAATAAATTTAATATTTTTACATACACCTAGAGGAAAAACACAGCTTCTGTAGAGGAAACAAAATAATATTCCTTACTATCTCCCATATCATTTAGCACTGTTTTGAATGTGTATGCTTGTTCTTCTGTATTTTTCACGTTACATATTAGCACTATACAAGCTACATAACATATCCATGTTCATAGTGATGCAATACATACTAGTCTTTAGTTGGATAAATAAGAGAAGCCAGTGTTTGTGCGCATAAGTTAAATGAACAGGTATTCTCCAAAGAAGTCCACATCCATTTAATAGGACAAGATAGTTCATGATTTACTGAGAGGGGAAAAAAATAATCTAATTGAGATACAGAAGAAAACTTTTAAAACATTCCCTCAATCCAAATTTACAAAGAAAACCCCTAAAAAACCCTCAGTTCAAAAACCTTAACTAAAATCGCTTTCCTTTAGCTTCTCCGCTTGTGAAAGCAGGAACAATAATGCTCACCCACTTTACAGTGTACTCTGAAACTTATTATACTACTATTTACATTATCTATCTGGTGTACAGATAGATGTTAACAATTGTTAGGAAGAACCACAGTAATCTCACTGTGGAAGCTCTATTCGCCAGCTTGTATAGTGCAGCAAACACACTGTTTTTCCACTGGCTATGTGAAAACTGCCCATCACAAAACAGCAGCTGAGCTACCTTGAGCCCCACTTGAACTCATTCCATTTGTTGTTAGGCCTCCTGCAAAACTGGGCATAAAAGGTAATTCCCATCAAAAGGTACAACCACCAAACTGCCATTTTGTGGGAAGGAAGAATCACCAAGAGCTGCCAACAAAGATGTGATACCAAAAGGTTTTGACTCCATCACCAGATAACATTGCTTCTGTGGCCCTCAACAAATCAATTAACCCTCTCTACTGTAAATATAGTGTGGAATTCAGTATTGCTTTCAGTCGAGGATGGGCTATGGAATTCAGCCACTTATACTCTGGGAAGTGTGTTTACAGTAAAGATGTTAAGTGGTCATGAAAAAAAGCTACTCCAGATGCACTTTGCACAGCAGATGGCATTACACAGAACTTGCCTGTTTAAGGAAAAAGCTTCTCCTCAGTTTTTAATCATCTGGTGACTTAAAATTCTCAGATAAACTGTGAAAAGGTAAAAAATCCCAAAACAGGCATAAAACAGTCATGCAAATTTGGCATGGTGGAAGGAAGCATTACAAGGTTAATGATTTTACAGTATCATGGAGCATGAGCATGTACAAAGCCTCTTTAAACACAGTACAAAACAACTGATGATTTACATTCTCTAAATACCAGAAATGGATTTTGTCCCTATAAAAATCTGAACTTCACAAGGAGATGATAAATGAGATAATATTGATTGTATTGTTCTAAAGGGTTCTAGCTTTTCAAGGTTATATCCTTTAGAGAGTTTGTAAATCTCATTACAGAAATTTGCCTGCTGATATATATAAATAAAGAGTGGCAGAAGAGATCCAGCATGACAGGTCTCACTGAAGTCACACTGTTCTTTTAGACAGAAGATTCAGACAAGCAGGTACAGAGGAGTTCAAAACAGTAGAATCTGCCTGCCTTTTTCAAAGACAACAGACCAAATAAATTTAGATTATATCTGCAGTAAATGAATGTTACTGACAAAGGGTTACGGTAGTGAAAAACAATCTTGGGCCTCAGTCGGCTTTAACTGTCAGCTTCGTCAGTAATATGAAGGATAAGTAAAACCAGATTGTTCCTACTACTTTACTTTAACATGCAATTTTATAGTAAATGTATAGCGAATTAATGTCAGATGAAAGTCAGCATCAGCCTTTTCCTGCTTCTGGTGGGGAAATAAAAAAACACCCAAAAAACATCAAGTAGCACACAAAAAAGCAAGTGCAATAATGTGCTAAATTTCCCTGAAGTTATGCATTCACTCTTAACTAATGGAGGAAAAGAAGAGGCACATATACTAGCCATCCGCTTTTTAAAATCTTGGGACTTCTCTCTGAGGCATTGGGAAGGGATGTGTGTGTGTGGTGTGGGGAAGAGTAATACTGTATAGGACTAGGGATCCTTCTGTCCTGATGGGCAGCAGTCACCAGTGCATGCTGCCAGCCACAAAGGCTAACGGCATCAGCAACAAGAGACATGATCCATGTAATCACTTCCCTTCACTTGGCATTCACTAGACTGCACCCAGTTTTGGGCCCTGCAATACAAGAAGCACACTGACAAATAGGAGCAAGTCCAATCAATGCCCAAGACAGCTGGAGCACGTCCCCTATGACAAGAGGCTGAGTAAGCTGGGCTTGCTTGAACCTAAAGAAGTAGTGGCTTTAAGGGAGGAGCTAACAGCACCCCTGCTTCACCATGAAGACTATCCAGCAGAAAGCAGGTTGCCCAGAGAGGCTGGGCTGCAGTCTCCATCCTTGGAGGTTTTAAAGATGCTATGGGAAAAAGACCTAAGCAACTCAATCTGAATTCCACACAATGACTGCTTTCTGGGGAAGGTTAGGCTCACAGACCTCTCAAGGTCCCTTTCACCCTGAATGAGTCTGATTTGTGTTTGCTGTCTCTATTATTGCGATGCCACTGACAAGCAATACTAGGTGTCAGTGTTTTAGGAACACAGTCATGCCCTGCTCCTTTCTGCTGAGCTCTACTACCATTTCTATTCTCAGCAGTCTCCTCACCGTGAAGTGAAAGTGATTCTATTTATATTCATCTCATAAAATGTTTAAAACATCACAAAAAAAAACCTGCTTACAATATGAAACACAGATCTGAGAAGTAAAAGGAATACCAATGCTGTTCTTTTCCTAAGCAGCAGGTGAGCACAAGTCTTATTTCCATTAAGATGTTAAAGCCATAAGCTTGAATATGTTTTTTATCACTTTGATAACTGTTTTCATGAAGATATGCAAAGGTAAAAGCAGGATTTAGTTTTGATTTACGGCAGCAAGGAAGCCAAGTGAAGAAACATGAAAAATTTCATCATTCTGGTATTTAGTAAGTGCTTGGTAAATTTCTTTCATAGGATCTTGAAACTACTAATTTCACAGATTTTTAAGGGAAGAAAAACACCTGCCAAATAAGTGGGAAGACAACAAAATTTACACTGGAACATATTTCTTAGGCTTTACACAACAGAATACCTGGACACACCCTCTTTGTCATGAAGCTCAGTCATCTATTTTTTTGTGCTTTCCATCCCCAAATCAGAAGACAAATTTTGTTCACTTCACAACAAAAGTTTCTGAAACCAGCTTTTGCCCAGCAAGGAATTTTAAAGGAAAATGAGTGTTTGAGAGAAAAAGCTTCCATTAATAAGTATATACTATTTATTTGTATTGTGGCATAGACAGATCTTGGAAATAATTTTGAAATCTATGCCACCTTAGTAATGATGATAGAACTTTTCATAAAAACCACAGGAAAGTTGACCTTCTAACAAGTCACATACAGTATGAATGAATGATTTCCAAACCTACTAAAATACTGGCATGGATATTAATGGGGTCATCTATTTTACGAAAATGGCAAGATTAAATGTTGACCCTGAAAAGATAGTTAAGGAAAAGACAAGACACTGATGTTTATGGTAACATGACACCTAGTGTTCACTTTCAGGAAGCTTCTGTACTGGAAGGTGCCAAATCCTGAATATCAGTGCCTCAGGACTTGCTTTCCAAAAAAAACCTTAGTAAAAAAATATCAGCATCTCTAACCAAGTACCTAAACCACACAGACAAAGTGAAAAAGCAGGGGAGAAAAGGAACAGAAAATCTGTCTGTGCTGCATTTGCTTTTCTTATTGAGTACACAACCTGGGTAACACCAGAAAAGAGTGTTATCCAAAGAAGCTTCACATTGCCTTTTTTTTTTCTTGGGATTTTTGCTGAAAAAAAAAGTCTACTGATAGGTTTTTTTCTGATTGTGTATGGAATTTATTAGAAAACTGGGTCTACTACATACAACATGCACAAGTTTAAGAGAAAAGTCCCTATTTAAAAAACCCCAAAACTAGTGACAAGGTTTATTTATTTATACAGAGCAACGGACTGTACATTTATTTCTTCGTTTTAAATTCTCGTATATCAACAGTACAAGTGCCAGTAAGGCTATCATTCCCTTTCAAGCTTCTAGCAATACAATGAAAACCACAGTACCTAATGCACACAAGATCAATGAGACCATAAAATCCACGTGAAATCATGGCATAGGCACTCTAACATAATGTGTAACAATTCCTAAGGGATATGACCCCTTGAATATTTCTAAGGGTAAAGAGGGAAAGGACCACATGAGAAATCAGAACAAAAAGTTCAGTACAGATTTTGAAAGCAGATTAATTAGAATCTGACACTGAACGAAACAGGTGTCAGAAATTACACTATGAAAAGACTGGTAAAACATTACAGAAAGATCTGATTGAAACTTCAGTCTACAGAACAAAACATAAACAACTGCACTTCAAAATGTTTATAGATACATTGCATGAAACATTCTCAATATAGCTTGTTAGTGTCAAAAATACACACATGCAAAATATATTAGTATAGTATTTCAAATCTAGCACACTGTCTTTAATTTAAAAGTATGCTGAGTTACTTTCCAGGGAGTAGTATTTAATTTTTTTCTCTCCTAAAGAGAAAAAACAATACAAAAATAACCCAACTATCTTTTAAGTATTAAAACTATCTAGCTACCAGAAGCTCAAACAATTAATTGGACTCAGTATGCAGTGTTTAGTAAATAGCAACTACTGTTATTACTTCTTTTTCCAAGAAAAATGTGTACACAGTCAATACACAGATATTAAAACACACATTTTTCTTTTAGCAAAGTAAACAGACTTAGATCCCAATACTGTCAGATAACTCAAACACTTATCACAGCATTAATTAAAAATCAAATTCTTATTTTTTAATACATTTTGAGGATAATTCTCTGCAGAAGTTTAGTAGGTGGCATCTCTGGGGAGCCAGGCAGTTATAAACTCAGCTAAGTAAGTATCTTCCATAAAATGTCCCTGTATGGCTTTTTTACTCAGACTATATATTCACCCCTTCTTTCAGTCATACCTCTCTACTTAGAATGGTTTGGAAAGTGAGGCTAAATTGTTCTGTGTTTGTTGGAAACAGACAGGTTGCCAAAGCCTTAGATTCATAGCACTATTTCTGATTTAGGGTCAAGATAAACCATATAGCCACAAGCCTTTAGTTCCTACACTTTTGTCCAAAAGGTGAGTTCACCATCCATTGAGCATCTAGTTTGGTGACAAGCAGAAGTCCCATGGGTAACAGCAGGAATGGCATGTCATATTGGCCTTAAACATATATACATTTAACACAATTACAAGAATACCAGTCATAAAATTTTACCTAATCATAGTGATTATCCCTCACCTTTAACGCTGAAGTATTCTGAACTGCCATACAACCTACTCAGCTGTTAACATTTTAGATAATTGCTGCACAAATTATTTTTGCAGTTTATGAACAGGTCTTACAAAATTAAGAGCTGTGAAACAGCTTTAAAATACAGAGAATTCTACAGTACGTTTGATTCCATTATTTCATTTTGAATTATAGAAATTCTAAAAACATAAAGGTTAAATTTTTGCATCTCTTCACACACAGTACAAATACACAATACAAAAGCTGTCTTGGACAAGACAACAGTTTGCTTCTGCAGATTTATGTGCAGTTTACATGCTTACAATCTCAGGTATCCTCTACCCTTTGCTTCTGAACCTACATTTCCAAATATTTACTCTCAGGATTACAGAAGCTCAAACCAGTTATGAATTCACTGTGAAGGGAGAACGTGTCTCCAAGTTAGCCTTCATGCAGCTGAGACACCTTCTCAACAACACTCTGGATAAAACCATGAGGAACATGAACGCAGTTTTCCTTTAAAAATTGCAAGGCTCTGGTCACCGAAATAGCTCAAAGGACAGGACAAAAAAAAAAAATTGAAAGGCTGTTTATTTTAGCAACGGTAAATATTATATATATATAAATATATATATGCATATATACAATGAATGTATTTTATCTGGTGATTGCAAACCACTGCGATGGCGCTTCAACAAAACAACTTTAGATGCCAAAAAGAGCGGCACATTAAACCACAGAGCCTGTAATGATTTTAAAAGGTCCGCAGGGCAGACCTACTACATTTTATATAAACCAGGAGAGCGGAGAACCGCCGTCAGAGGGCATCATTCATGAATGATTTGCCAAATACGCTGCCGTAAAGTAGCAAGTTATTTTGTAACTCCTACACGGGCTTCTCTTAAAAGTACATAAGGTGCTAAATACATCGAAGTAGCTGATCTTTTATTTTTTGTCAGCACGGGCTTGCGGTCCCCGGGAAACTCGACCCTCACGCTGCAGCCTGTCACGGGACCGGGATCAATCCGGACAAGTCCCGCACGGCAGCGCTGCCAGCGCGGTGCCGCCCCGCTCCTCGTCCCCGCGGCCGCTGCGGGGCTGCCGGAGGAGGGCGGGATGGGGGATGGCGGAAGGGTGGGATGGCGGGCATCCCGCCCGAGGGAGCCGCGCGGCAGCTGCCGCCTCGTCCCTCCCGGAGCCCCGCCGCCAGCCCGAGCCCGCACCGCCCCGCTCCGCTCCCCGCTCCCTGCACGCAGGCGCCTCCCTCCCGCCCTCCGGGCAGCGCCGCCGGCGGGACCCTCCCCACCCCCGCCCCGCCGCGGCGAGTTGGCACCGGGACGGGCTGAGGGGAGAGCGGATACTTGCCCAGGTGGGGACGAGGAGGCTGCCGGGCCGCTCGAGCGGTGCTGGAGGAGGCTGCTTCTCCGCCACGCTCATCTCCTCCCATGCAGCTGGCGTGGTCCTCTCAGACGGGCGGCTTGGCGGGACGCGGTGCCCCCGGCACCGACTCCCAAGCGCCCGCCCCTCCCGGCAGCGCCGACGTCCCGGCTCCGCGGGGCTCCGCGGGGCAGGCTGGCTCCGCGCTGGGCTCCGCCGCCCGCGCCCCAGGCGGGGCGGGATGGGACGTGGGGGCTCGCCGGAGGCTCGGAGCCAGGAGGGGAGAGGAAGGCGGCGGCGTGGCGCTGGCTATTTAACTTGGCTCTTCTCCGGGGGAAGGTGCCGCCGCTCCCGCTCCCCTCTGCGGCCGCATCCCGACAGCCGAGCTGTGGGTGCTCCTGCGAGCGCTGCCGCGCTCCTCCCCGACACCGCACGGCCCCGCTCGGCCCGCCCCGCGGGGCTCCCGCCCGGCGCCGCAGCCCGCGGGGCGAGGGCGGGCCGGAAAGTTGTCGGGCGAGGGAGCTCTGCTGGGGCAGCGTGGGCGATGTGGGGCGATGTGGAGTTGAGGGCACTGCCACTCCGAGCGCTGCCCCCCACTGTCCGCGGCCACAGCGGGCAGTCGCGCCTGGCGGCGGGGTCGTAAGACACAACCGCGCACGGCCTCCACTGCAATAAAGCACATGGCCCCTCGCTCGCTGATCTCTGAATCAAAACCAAGAGCAGTTTGGCATCCTTCGAGTATTCTGGGTAGCCTTGGCGTGGGATAACACAGGGCAGTCTATCTTTCCAAGAGAAGTTCCCAACCATGAATATTGCAATCAGATTTTGCTCTTCGGTGCATCCGAGCTGCTAACCATCCAAGTTCCTAACCATGGCCCAGGCTGTCAGTTTTGGGGGAGCTTCTTGTAGGTTAGTTGTGGCAATGTTGAGGCTGATCCTAAGAATAAGAGGTTCATCTGGTCTTTGACGTACTACCTTATTAGTAGACATATTTTTCTACTGTCGGGAGAAAGGGGAAAGCTTTTAACTTT
Source organism: Myiozetetes cayanensis (assembly GCF_022539395.1). Lineage (NCBI taxonomy): Eukaryota > Metazoa > Chordata > Aves > Passeriformes > Tyrannidae > Myiozetetes > Myiozetetes cayanensis. The sequence continues at coordinate 95,970,810 of NW_026087411.1, read as the reverse complement.
TCCCATCAGTTTACTTAAAAATGGGCAGTTTTTAGCTATATACTACTCTGTTTTCTTATCTAAGTGTAATTTGAAAAGGTATCTCTATTCCCTTTTGAAGCCTCTGCCTTGTCATGCAAAGATGAGAAGCTACCACACACAAATGGATAATTAAAAAAGGGTGACTGGAGCTGGCCAGACTTTTTCTAAAGTTACTTTTAAAGGTTTTCTTTTTTTCCCTCCCTCTAAAGCAGTGGCCACTGCTTTTAACTCTTGGTTAAGTGGGCAAGAAATGTGCATTGTCTTCTACTTGGAGGTAAATCCATATGAAACCCTGCTCCTCACTGCTGTATTTTACCCTAGTATGGACTCTTCCCTCCCTAGGTCTCCCTGTCAAAAAATACCTCATGTTATTTCTGTCTACAGTTTGATCTTCACATGTACTAGAGCCTTGCAGAAGATGGGAAGAGGACAGTTTGCGCTGTAGGATTATGGAGTTTCAGTTGTTCTCAGGGGGTACTTGGGGACCTCCACCTCTGCCTGAGTTTTACCTTTGCTGTGGCTGAGGCCCGAGATTGACATGCAGCAAGGAGTCAGTACCATTCTCCTGAAGAGGTGGAGCTCGTACTCAAGCCGATCTGCCCCAATCCATCCTGTGCATAAAAAGCCATTTATGTCACTCCATGTCTGTAGAAAATTGTGTGACAACACCCTGGCAATGTGAAATGTTCAAAGAGATGAGATTGGGCCACTGCCACTGCCTAACATGACCATACAAACTTCTGTGCATGTGGAGTGTGTTGACGCTGTGAGAGGTATAAGCCTTTCTGCTTAAGGTTAAAGACAAAGAAAGCAAAGCCACACAGATGAGCTGCAACCTGTTTGGAGATGGATTGCTCCGAGCTCCATTGACTGGGAGTTGCCAGGAATCAGCAAACACCAGCAGCAGTCCTGATGAGTATTTGTTAGTGTGGACAATGGTTTTGCTGTGACTACTAAATTATCACATTTAGTGTTGCTTCTCATGGTTTTTCTTCATGGTTTCCCTTCATAAATGTGGTGCATAAGTGGGGATTTAAAAGTGGAGATACAAGTTAATGTAAATACAAAATAAATAGCATAACAGTATGATAGTGTACAGGGAATTTATATGGGAAATGACTTCCAGAGATAAGCAGAATAGAAAGACCTTACTTTCTGGAATTTTTCTATTTACTTACAATTTGTACTTTTAAAACTTAAAAATCCTTGTCAAAGCCTTGTACAAAATATATGACTTCCTGAACAGCTTATCTAAACATTGACACCTACATGAATGATTTATGGAATTCACGAAAAACTGGATAGAATCAGACGGCTAATGAACTATTAATGCTAAGTTCTTCATGGAATTAATGAGTACACATCACTGAATTATATTTTCCTATTGTATTGCTGTACTGAACGTGGGTACATATAATTTGGGGGAGGATTAGGAAAAATATTAATTACTTTGAACATAATTTGAGCTAAGCCAGTTTGTGATAGTCTCATCTAATACTTTTCTTTATTTCAAGGGATGATCAGGTTTAATAGCTTAAGAAATGTATGAGCTTTTTAGGAGTTGATACCTTGTTCAGTTTGTTACTAGTGGAAAGCTTATATGTGTTTTTCCCTCTATTGTGTTTGTATTTTTTCAGTTTCACTGTGTCTCTGATCCTGCAAAAGGTTTTGCTTTTGCCATTTCTGAAATAAAGCAAATTGGAAGGCGGCTGTCAAGTAGCTATTTTAGTGATGACAGTTTTTATTTCTCTGGATTACATTAAATCCTATAATTTGGAATAAGGGAACTATATGAAAACTTCTAACCCATGAGATTTCAGAAAAATCAACAAAATATCAAGAAAGTAATCATTCAAAGAGATAAAGGTTCAAGAGAATGTGGAATGTTCAAGGGAATGTTTTGGGTAATCATGATTTTAAGTCAAACCTGTGATTTTAGGATGTTACTTTAGATAATGGTCAGGAAGTTTCATAAAGATCTGACTTGGCTGACAACAGGAAAATTGCAAAGGGTGCAAAAGATTTTAATAAAATCAGCATGCATGAAGACAGATGCAAACTGCTGAATCTGGAAAATATCGTATTACAGACCTGTCTTTACTTCCTTCTCTTTTCTTGCACACGGTTGCATTTGTACATACAAACACACACACACAGATGATACTTAGAGAATAGAAACAGGAGACTATTAGCACTAAAACAATAAATAATTTATTTTACTAAGCCAACTAGATGTCAAGGTTAAAGGCTTTTTCAAGAGAAGTGGATGAAAGAGTATAATTTGTTTTTCCAGGAGATGTAGGTATGCAGGCATTACAAACATGTCTCTGTCTACACAAAAACATTCGCAAAGCTAGTGAAGGAATTGGTTGTCTTTATATAAACTCCAGTTTGCAGATGCAGTTTTACTTTTCAGACATTAATATTTCCTGTATTCATCAGGAAAAAGGCCTTTTTGTAAAATTTAAGTGCTTTGTGAACTTCATTTTATTTAGTGTTTTACTACCAAAACAAATGCTCCTCCATTTAGTTTTGTATTGTGGGGTAAGATCAAAGCTATGGGGAAGGAATGCAAGTTAGAAGTTTCTGACTTGGAAGTTGTATGAAAGGCATGGTGAAAATGCCACATCCTAAGGAAATTGGTGCCTGTCTTGAGGAGGATGCTGCCATTTAGCCACTGGTATCTGCCAATTTAGGAGGAGTCAGGAAGACACTAGCATGCTGACAATCAACATTAGATCCCTATCTCAATCTGCTCTCTGTTTGCCACAAGCTTATGAGTGAGGGGCAAATTAAGGGAATAACAACTAGACAGTCTATCAGAGGACAGTAATGTTCCAGAGGCTGCTTAAAATATGCACTGATAAATCACTAAAATTTCACAAGTATGTTCTTTTGCTTCAAAAGACCAACACTTCCTTGCTTTTATGAATCTACAATATACATGAAATACCCTGTAACTCGCTGTCCCAGAAATTTACTCAATTCATTGCATGGAGTAAGAAACTGCAACTATACATACAGCAATAGCAAACTGGAAAGAGACAGTAAAATTGTCTGTAACATCAAATGAAAGCAAGAGACTGCTGTATTTCAAACAAACAAACAAAAACTTTCCTTGAACAATTGTTCATTGAGAAAGGGTGATTGAAATAAGCATCTCATGCTTTCAGGACAGACAGTTTGAGCAACGCGTGGGAGAGACGGTTTAAAAGTTTGCTGAACTGTCACCACTCCTGACCCCTTTGTTGAGGCTTAGGTACACCTTAGCAAGGCACCTTGCTACCAAAGTAAAGGATTGGTTAGGGCAAACCAGTGCTATTTTGCCTGTCACTGGAATGAGTACTGACTGCATCAATCAGGAGTTCAGCATCCCAAGCTGTTCATGAGAGCAAGTCCTCTTTGCTACCCTGAGCAAGTTATTATGAAAGACGATCAAAAATGGGTAACTGAGTGACTGGACATCTGAATGATGTATTCCCAGTGGGTGTTTACAGAGGGATAGTGAACTGATCAGTATGTATTCTTCAAAATCAGACAGTTTTGATAACACTGAAAACATCAATGTGGACTTCCAGTGCTTATCACCAGCTGAGGAAAAGAAGCAAGTAGCAAGTGGCAAGCAATTGGCGAAATGGCACTGTGGAACCACGTAGGATTTTAGTACTGCTTCTTGCAGCTGCTGATAAAATACTCATTCTTAAGTGCTGCCTTTTTTCACTTGCTTGTTCTTGAAATCTGCCTTGTATTACCAAACGGAGGAGCTGATGTTCTGCAAACTGGAGTATTTTGTGTGAGCCGGTTCTCTACTAGACAGCAGCATGCCAAGGTGTTCTGTGGAAGCTGCCAGTATGCAAGAGAGAATATGGAATTTTATGACCAAAGAAAGCACAAACAAGTACTCCGCTTGTGAGAGGGGGAAGAGATGAGTTCTGGGAACCTGTCACTACTCAGTTTTATCCAGAAATTGCTTAGCATCAAAGTAGTTGCTGGTTCTGGAAACAGACACTAGAATGTAGAAATTCCTCCTTCTTGGAAAGTGCCCGTCACGCTGCGAAAGCATGTGGTGCTGTTTTCAGCTTTCCCTTTTGCACTGGTTTCCGTTCTTTACCTTTGGTAACCAATGTATAAGCTGAATTGTGAGCTATTTGTCATATCACAGTTTGTTTGATTCATTACTTATGTTTCAACAGTACTTGACCAAAATCTCTTCTATCGTATAAATATTTGCAAGTAACCAAGACTCATTTAATTAAGAAAGAAAATGTGTTTCACAAAGAAAGTAAAACACTGGTAGGTTATAATCAATGAACTAGGGTAATGTTATGTGGTCTGTGTCACAAAGAAATAAATCAGATAGGTACTTATGAGTACATAATTCATGGCCCGCTTCTGCCAAAAGTTCCATGGCTTTGTATATTGAATAATTTCAGTACAGATGCACAAAATTTTTATGGTTTCATTGCTTCATTTTTGGGTAATTCATGAACAGAATCAAGGGTGCAATAAATTTCTTGAACTGTTCAAGTAGTTGCATTCCTATGCTATGCTATGCTATGCTATGCTATGCTATCCTATTCCTATACCTTTTTGAATCAATTCACACCTCATTTTCAAAGGGAAATGTCTGCAGCTTTGAGACAGACATTCTTTGTTAAGAAAAAAGAAGAAGTGGACAATTAAAAGAAAGTAAAAATTTTATTGCTGGTTTTATTGCCTGGAGAATGCTAGGAGACTCTATACTTAACAGTCCCCATGCAAAATAGAGTAGGAAATAAAGGAAAATGTTCGTTGCAGTGATAATATCTCTTTTGTTCTCATCTTTCTATAGCAGTCCAAAAGTTTGCTATGTGTGCCAGCACCACAAAATTTTGATTTTTTTTAACCAGTTTTTCTCTGGCTTTTAAGCTCTAAGTTTTACAGTCATGCTCGTATTATAAGATAGAGGGGGGAAAAAAAAGCCAAAATATTCATACCAAATAGCTTTTCCAAAGACATTTAACTGCCTTTACCAAGTTGTTTTTAATCTTATTTTATTTCTACAGTCGTAGAATGGACAAATGCAGTGCTGATTAAGCTTATTTTCTCTCTCTACAGAGCAATTAAATGCAAATATTAAGTGAACCTAAATAAAAGCAACCAGTATTTTTTATACACCCTTGTGGTGTGAGAAGCTGACTACAGGCCTTCTAATAAACTTAATGACTGACTTCAGGAATTTTCAGTGGTGACTTGGGCAATTGTGGGTGTGTAACAGCAAAATGTCATAGGAGTTAGGAGGCTATTACCCAACTGGGGTTTTCTTTAAACACTGACTGCAGTTATGTGTATGGTCTAATGAAGTGTAGCAATGAAAAAGTGAGTGGTCATTGTGTAACTAACCTGAGAGAAAAAAGCAGGATGATCAAGCAGACCTGCATAAAAATAACCCCAAGACCCAAGAGCAGAGAGAACAGCGTGAGCAGCTTCCCAGCAAAGAACTCAGGTCACAGGTGACTCAGTGCAAAGCCTTCCTCTTCTGACATGACACTGGTAGTGTCAATTTTAGGATCCTGAAAGTCATAGGAAGGGTAAGTGTGACACTAGAAGAAGGGTTAGATTGCAGAAAGCATACAAGTGAAATAATAAAATTAATGGAGATTAGCAATAATTGGATAATTTCAAATACATGTGTGAGTAGCATTGTAACTGGATTAATATAGCTCTTTGTTGTATTAGACTGCCAAGACACTAATTAGACTACTAATAAATTCATGGCTCTGCATATGATGAGTGTTCTGTTAAGCCAAAACAAATTGCTCGTGGTTTAATGCAACAAAGCAGTGGTGCAAACCTTGCTGAAAGGACTTGCTGAAAATTTGAGAGGGAAAGAGAGCCGAGAGTTGTCTGTGGTATGTCTGTTTTGTTGATGAGGAGGAGTAATCAGAAGAACCCCTTGTAAATGTCCTTGGCCATGGAGCAGTCTTCTGCTTCTTCCCTAGAGGAAAGGAGTTCTGAATTTATAGAGTAAATATCAAAGCTCAAAGAGATAAGAAATGAAACCCTATGGCTCTATAGAGGCGATAAAATATACAAGGGGAATAAAGCTTAGGGGTATAACTGCTCTTTCTACCATAGAGAAGAGGAAATAAAACCCTGCTGGATCAGGATTTCTGAAGAAGCTTCTAGAAGATTTACTCCATCTCGCACACACACTCACACAGGCACTAATGGATGACCTGATTCGGTTCTGGTTGGCAGGTAAGCGGAGGCTTTTGTTCTGGAGAACAGGCTTTTTCTCTCAAGTGAGGTAAAGACCAAAAAGCTGTGCACCAATTGACACTAAAATGTCATGTACTAATAGTAATTGGAGATGCATGTGTGGAGCTACCAAAATACATTGCATGCAAACAAGATGGCATCTGGTTTAGATGCATTAAAAATACTGTATGGCCTAGTATGTCCCAAATGACCTTAGTACCTCAGTGAAGGTAGTTATTCAACCAAAACTATATTAAATATAAATAACTTTGATATACTATCAGGAAGAAGGGATCCTCTCAAATTTCAAGTATTTTAAATGAGTTTAAGTTCTCAGACTTTTACCTGTTCAAGTGCAAGACCTGTATCTAATGTGCTACAGATACCCCCTATGAGGAATGTAAAATCATGTGAGTTTTCTAAATCCAGGTAGGATTTATATAGTAGGGGTAGGGCTTAGATACAATTTTGAGGGCACATCAGAGCAGAAATTCTAAATTTAATCAATTTAAAGAAGCTTTTCTGTAATCCTGATACTTGCTTTCCTTCCCACCTTTTTGTGATTTCCTTTATGAAACGGTTGTATGCAGTAAGAGACTTGTTTCATTAATTTCCTTCAGATTTTCTTAATATATTTGGTATAACATACCAAAAGACAGTACATAAAATTAGCCACTGATTCAAGTGCTACTCTTTCTGTCAGAAGTGAGCTGTTCATTCTAAATTTTTATTAACATCATATCCAAGGGAGTTTGCAATGGGCTTCAGTGAGACGAAGATCCGGCTGTAAATGTCATGCTTTGTGTCAAAATGCTGTGTCAAAACCCTATTCTGATCAGGTCAACAGACTCTTCTCCATACACTCAGGTCTAGTTTTTATTAAGCAAGGACAATCACTTAGTTAAAATAATCTGCATATAATTATTCTCTGATGTTTTATATATATTTTAACTGATCACTCATGACCTTGAATTCTTCTGATTATCTTGCAATCATCATTGACTTCTGTGGGCTCTTACCAAATGCTAGCCTCCTTCTGCTTTTGATACCAATTGGAATTTACAGTTTTAGGTGGTTCTGAAATTCAGTGCAGTTTGATATATATGGATAGGCTATACACTGTAAACAAATCAGATAGCAGAAGGACTTTGCAGTCACCAAGGATATATTACAAAAGTAATTTTTTATGCACCAGGATCATTTGGGCAAAAGATCGTTAGTATAAATAGGGTTATTTTTTACATAGAATTTATCTACTGAAGGATGAAAAAAGGATTGTAGGCATTGCTATTTGTGTAGTAGGTAGAAAAAGTACTTCTGCACAAGTCTTGACAGGACTTATGTTTGTTTGTTTACTTGCTTCTAGCATATTTCATTCTATTTAACTTTCTTCTCCTTTGAAAGAGAACTATTTTAGGTTCTATAAATTGAGGAACTGCTTCACTCTTCTATTGCAATATTTAAAAATAATGCAGTGATATGTTTACTTACATTATCATTGTGATGGAAATAGTGTTTTTCAAAAGCTCAAATGTGTTTTTGGCCCTGAAGATACTACTGTTAATTATGCCCAGAGAAAAGCAGCATCAAGAAAAAGGAATCTGAATTTAAAAATGAGGCATTTTAATATGATTTTTAAGAAGCTATAGAACTCTAAAAACAATCTGGGTTACTGAATAGTTCAAGATCTACCCAGAGACTCCAAGTACATTTCAAAGTGCCAAACAACGTGAAGTTCAGATCTATGCTCTCTACAAAATGCAGGTATTAATACATAGTAATGAAAGAGTATCAGATTTGAGTAGGAACTTTTGTCTGTTATGGTTAAGGGAGAGTTGAGAAAATAACATTGCAATGCAAAGAGAGCTAAAGAAGAATAACAAAGAAATCTTCTCACTTAGAAAATGTCATTGGCTTCTTAAGTGTGAGTGGGCAAACAACTATTATCTCTATTTTTTCTATTTTCCCTTATATAATTAGGCTTATTTTTGATTAGAGGAGTGTTTTGGGACAAACAAGGCAGGAATTTTGAGATTTAAAACTAACTTCAGGACATAGTTAAGAGAATTGGGTCAAGACACTTATTCCATTTAGTAGTACAGAAATTAGTCTTCTCTGAGGCAGTGCCTGAGATCTTATATTTGTGGAAGAATAAGAAAAAAATCAATAATAGATTAAGTAAAGAGAAAAGGCATTGCTTAGGCTGCTTAAAATTTAGGAGTAACAAATAAATGTTAAATAGGATGAATTTCTGGTAAAGAAAGTCCTATGACTCATTCAAAAGTAAGAGATGAACCTATTTATGTGGATGTATATCATATATGTACCTAGTCTGAAAAGGAAAGTTTTGTAAGGTGAGAAAACGTTTTTGCTTTTAATAGCCATGTTATATGAATCCATAGTTTCACAATGAGAGCAATTTGGTGATAGCAGTTGATGAAGAAACTTTCACATACATCCTCTGTGTGCTACCCCTTGACTTGTGCCAAAGCAATTTTGTTTCTACTGCTGTAGTTCACATCCCTGAACAAATAAATGTTAAAAATTACCTAGTAAAGAGGAATGGGCTGCTAAGGGAGCAGATAGAACAGAGAATCTATACAGACTATATTGCTAGTAAATCCCTCATAAATTGAAATTGAGACAAACTATTTGAGAATGCCCCCGGAAATGGAAGACTTGAAATGCTATAAAGAAAAACCAAGCAACCAACCCAAAATACCCCCTAGTATTCCATCACTCCTCAAATTTACCAGCTTTGACTACCCAAGCAGTAATGTGATTAGTATTGTCCAAAAATATGGTGCAGAAATAGAGAACAGGTGTGAGTACCTTATGCCTACACAATACATATTTTTTTGGTGTCCTGAGATGAATGTTCCAGCAGTTGGAGAGAGCGCCTTTCAATTTATTTCCAGACAACACATCATCATTCTGTAAGAATATCTAAAGGCAGTTTAAGCACTGAGACTCCACTCCGCAGTGCCAGCTCAAGCATTGTAAGTCAAAAGATGCACTTCAAAAGTGAATTCAAACTAAAACTCTAATGTAGGTGTATCTTCCAACTCTCCTGAGAAAGTATGAAAAGATTCCTAAGCAATTTGCTTAGGGCATTCCTCTAGTGTAGGAAGGAACAACTCTGTATGGGGAGCAGCACACAGGTGAGGACTAACAGTTCATGCTCAATATCATTGCAAAGGCCTTTGATTACTAAACCTCTACGCTTTTCTGAAACTGAATGATGACCTAAAAGCCAAATTTGTGCCCTCCCCTTGACTAGGAAGAAAATTCCAGAGCAAAGGAGGCTGTTTTCTGACCATTATAGTATATGACGATAAGCTATCTCCAGTGTTTCATAGGAAGAGTAAGATGGATTGATTCTGTTACTTGAGGGTTATAAATATAAGGTAATTTAGTAAAAATCCTTGAGGCTAAGTCAAGGTGTTTCGCTAACCTCTACAACAGAAAACGATGTCGAACGATCTTGCTACTCTGCTCTGTATTATCTGCAACTTGTGCTTTGTTTTATATGAGTTTAAAAATATGATGCCACACTACTGAGTGAAACAGAAATTGCTACTTCAAAGAAATAGTAAGTCATCTCCTAAAAAACTGTGTTTGTAAAACTAATTCCCTGTACATCTGTGCAGTAGCTATAGGGTACTGATTAAGCAACATACCTGTTCAGCTTAATTAAATAAGAATTTATGTGAACCATACATTTATAGGGAGTCAGTCATTTGCACTTTTAGGAATCTTATTCATGCAATACGATCATTCATCAACACTTTTCCTGTCACTGGGATTTTCCTAATTTATTTGTGTAACTGCCACCATCAAAGATTACTCAAGAAATAGTATATCATCCCATTTCATAGCAGAAAGTTTGCTAGTGGTTCAGTGAATTTGTATGTTAATTTTTAGTGCCTGACAGAAATGCCTCACTAGGTCAGAATGATAAAGCCTTCCCAGACAGAAACAGTTTGCCTTACAGAAATATAGAATAATTAGTGCTTTCATAATTAATCTATTAGGTAAGTATTCCACCTGAAAGAACTGATACCAACCTATGCCAAGTGGTTTGCTATGCTCAAAAAAAATTTGCTTAGTTTTAAACTAAGAAAAACCTGATCTCAAAATTGTATTATTTATAACATAACAGGGGCCTCTGTATATCCATATAGTTCAAGACACAACATAAAGACTGTCTTCTTATGGAAAGCTCAGGTGCTTTTGTTGAAACAAAACAGAACAACGTCCCCCTGCCGACTCTTCCTTTAATGTAAAGATGTCTAGCATACTGAAGCGTATTTTTCCATTGCATCATAGAATGGAAGATCAACCCTGGTTCCAAAGTTCCAACACATTTAGTATGGTAACGTGGTTCATGAGTTCTTGCCCTGCTTGTAGTTCAGGATTGTTTAAATCTAAGAACTTGCAATAAAATTACAGATAAAATTGTCAAGTTTTGTTTCCCTAACACACCTCTTTGTATTTGAAGATGTTCTCATTTGTTAAAGGATCTATCTTTTTCTTCATTGAGATCACTAAGAAGTAAAAACTAAAATCTGAAGCCATTAATCAGCTGCTACTCTCTATTTTTAAAAGTTTTGGAGGAATCTAGTATTTTCCTTCAGTGTTAGAGACCAATAATATTAGACCATTCTACTAAAATTCATCATGCTAGTCTACGATTAGGTTTTGAAATGGGCCAAATTTTCAAAAGTTGTCTCTAGTTTGCAAGCCCAGTTTTGTGTGTACCATTGATAGTATGCCTGTTTGAATGTGCTTTGAATTGTAAAGGCTTGTGTCTAATTTGTGCTATTACTATTTTCATAGAATCATAGAATATCAGGTTGGAAGAAACCTCAAGGACCATCTGTTTCAACCTTTCTTGACAAAATCATAGTCTAGACAAGACGGTCCAGCACCGTGTCCAGCTGAATCTTAAAAGTGTCCATTGTTGGGGAATCCACCACTTCCTGGGAAGATAATTCCAATGGCTAATTGTTCTCATTGCGAAAAATTTTCTTCTTGTGTCCAACCAGAATCTCCCCAGGAGTAACTTGTACCCTTTACTCCTTGTCTTTCCATGTTACTCCTTGTAAAAAGGAGGTCTCAATCTTCTTTGTAGCCACCCTTTAAATACTGAAACATGGTGATAAGGTCTCCACTAAGCCTTCTCTTCTCAAGGCTGAACAAACCCAGCTCTCTCGGCCTTGCCTCATATGCCAGGCTTCCCAGTCCTTGGATCATCTTTGTGGCCCTTCTTTGGACCCTCTCCAGCCTGTCCAAATCTTTTTGCATAGCGCGAACCTAAACTGAACACAGTGTTCCAGATGTGGCCTGACAAGCACTGAGTGGGACAATGACTTCTGTGTCTCTGCTGGTGATGCCCTTGTTGTTGCAACCCGCATCCCATTGGTGTTCCTTGCCACAGCAGCAGCACACCGCTCACTCAGATTGAGATTGTTGCCAGGTACCTTTCCACAGAGCTGCTCCGCACCTGGGCATCTTGCAGCCTGTGCTGCACTCCTGGATTATGTTTTTTCAGGTGCAAGACTTTACACTTTTGAGTAAGTGCTAATATTGGTCATAAAAATCCTTCCAGGAGCAGTGTTTGGAAACCCAGTGTAGATATAATGTTACCAGGTAATGAATTTTACAATAATACTAACACTTCAATTACAAATCTGAATTACAATTCAGATTTAAAATGTAATGACTGATCATCGTTATTTCATTCTCCATATTCTGCCTTACATGAAATAGTGTATTAATTTGAACAAACTGAAATAATGTGTCTTACAGAAATTTAAAAAGAGTTCACTAAATTATGTAGGATTAATGCAATCTGGATATTATAAAAAACTCACCATGATTTGTTACCATATTGGCTAGCATAGCAAGATTGCTTCTATGATTTAGGCAGGTATTTTCTATGGAGATACTATCCCATCTAGCTCCCATTGCCTGGCCAGGGTAGTTGACAAAGAGAAATTCACCCCCTCCAAGGGCTTTGTCCTTTTCATCCTTGGGGAATGCATGGCACATTGGTATATGCAGGTGGAATTATAACTATAATTTTAATTATGAGTAAAACTGGGACAAAAAAAAAGACTGCGCATGCAATCTCTGAGCCTTACAGTCTTTTGCTGTGGTAGAATACCTTTTAAAAAACACTGTCTTTTTTGTAGGAGACAATGCAAGGGGGGTTGTGTTTTCTTTTTTCCTTTTTATATGGGATGTTACCTCTGCTTCTGCTGCTGCTGATAATACTTCATCTTTTTGGCAGCATAATAACATTTTTCTCAGTGTTATTACAAGTAGAGATGTTTAATGATAAACACAGCATCAGTCAGTGACAAAAATTTTGGGCCTCTGTATCTGTGGACTGCTAGTAATTTTAAATCTGTCGCATTTGATGGATTTAGAATTAGTTAAAATCTTGTAAAAGTAGTCACCTAACTAAAAAACATTTCTGTTTTTCTCTACTTTCAGCCTGCTCTCCAGTATAGCAAAAATATATATTTTTATGTGTGAAAAGATTTGCAGGGAGTTTGTTTTTCCCCTTTGGTACTCAGAGACTCAAGTACAGAGCATCTGTAATATCTGACCTTCTGTGCACAGATTCCCCATTGTGTTCTGAAGAAACAAAAAAATCCAAACCCTCAAAGTGCACAGTTATGGTGTAAGTCAATTAAAATTATTTAAATAAATTCTGAGGATTTGAAAATGAAATAAAAGAAGTAAAATCCATGGATTTTCTTGCATTTTCAAAATTTTAATGTGTTGTAGAAAACACATTAAAAACCACATGTGCTGAAAATCGATTTTTCATTGCAGAAAGCAATAACTGCAGTGTGGTTTCAAAGCACATATTTCACTTGCCCATCACTTTTCTAAACTTTGAACTTTGTGGAACAGTGTCCTAGACCTAATTTCATCCTGCAAGCTTGTTATATCTCTTTAAACCTAAATTAACTGATTTTTAGAACACTGTGGAAAAAAAGAGTGAAGTATGTTTCTCTAACACTAAAAAACCAAAAGAAACCAAACAAATCGAGGTGTTGTTTTTTTTAACAGAACCACTCTCACTGCAGCTGGTATCAAGTGCTGAAACTTGGAAAAGACCTGTTGCTGTGGAAAAGTGCCCTCTGCATGCTCTAGTAAACATTTGCTTGGAATTAACCAAGTTGTGGGAGTTCACAAATCACATACTGTCTGTGTACAATAGGTTTACTTTTTACATTTTTGCTAGGTTATATTAGGGCTTACTACATTTTACAAATGTTTCATTTTAATTTTGAAAATCCTATTGGGGTAGGTAGTGCTTAGAGTAAGGGAATGAATACATCTGTCACTAAAAATGTTGGAGGAGTTTTATTTTAACTTTTGTAATGGATTTACAGTTGTTCAGCCCTAAGAACAGAGACTTTCCACAAAATAACTAACTAATCTGGATATTAAGTATTTTAATTTAATTATTTGTAATAAGTTAGGGTATAGAAACTCCCAATCCTGTACATAGATGTGTTTTAAAGAAATATCATATGGCAAAAGTACTCCACTTGAAACTTAAAGAAAAGGCAGACAGACTTGGGAGGAAAAGTCTTGGCAGAAGTTTCAGTAAGCTCTTAATTGACTTAGGATAAGAAGTCCATTAATAGTGAAAGGCTTATGCATTTTTGGAAATTACACACGTGGCAATTTCCCTAAGGTTAAACAGAAGGATAAAAAAGTTGTGAAGTGTACCCAAGCCTTTTAACAGACATTAAAATGGTAATTTGACTGGAAAAATATTCATATAGTTCTCATCCAAAAAAATCACTGTCAGGAAGCCAGCTGTCCCTAATACATAATAGGCCTGACATTAGCTAAAATTAAATCAGTGCTACTCTTATCTCCTTACTTTCTTGTTCGCATGACCCATAAAAGTGGAAAAGATGTTGTGCAGAAGCTACTACAAGACTATTCCCATATAATCCTTCAGCATAATCTCAACTGGGTTTATGGCCACTTTGTACAGCTGGAGTGGGAACAGAAAAAGCAGCCTCTGTATTCCTGACCTGTAATCCAACCCTGCAGCAAACAAAAATGACTGCCCACCAGTTAGTAACATATTTGGGGCTCTTAGCAGTCCTTTTCTCCTGATGGAGAACAAACCCACAATCCAAGGGTTCTGTGTTTTCTTTGAAAATGTGCTTCTATTGCAACATATATAGCGTACATTTTATATGAATCAGTTATCAAACTGAAGTGATTGCAGGCACTAACCTTTTCAGGCACCTGTGCTGATATACTGGAGGCTGGATCTCAGAGGAAACTATCTACAAAACTATCTCTAGCATGTTTAAGGCAAAAGTTAAACTCTTAATCTTGAAGGCATTACTTCCCCTCCCCCATGTAAAATACATCAGAAAGCTAATTAAATAATTTCTTACCAGATTAAGAAGTGTCTGTCACTTGTAAAACAATAAAGCCTACTGTAACAGAATATTTGAATACATAAGGAGAATATTATGATCTGAAAATAATATAAAATGTTATTTAACAAAATGTTTTAAATACAGCATTAGTTTTGACACAGTTTTGGTGTCAGGAGGGGAGCCTACCAGCTCGGGGTTCGCAGCTCTGCTGTGTTTGCTAATAGTGGCAAGAGTCTGCAGGCTAGCTGAGACCTACACGCACCTGCGCAACCCAAAATAAGAGGAGGTGGGACACAGGTGCAGGTCAAGCGTCAGCCAAGGCTGATCTAATTTTATTGAGGGAAAGTAGGGGTTTATATAGTAGGCAGAGAGAAGGGTCTGGAAGAAAGGGAGGAGGATGCAAATCCTCGTACAGGGATTGGACAACTGGGGATGAATATACATAAGAGGGTGTAACTGGGGAATGGCTAACAGCCAAAGCCCGCCAAACGGTTTGATTGGTAGGTACCTCACAGTATCCCTACCAATGGGGAGTTGTTGCTGTGCCTCAGGAGGCAAAGTCTCTGAGGGAGAGAAGAAACATAAAAATGGAGGTTCAACCTACATATAGGTTTAATACTCCAAAATGTTTTAAGCATAAAGTCCCAGGTGGTTGTTCACTCTTCAGGGATGTCCTCCAGGCTACACCCATCCACAAATCGGCTTTACACTCGGTAAATGATGTCTCCTCTGGTTCCTCTGGTGCAGGTTGTTTTTTTAAAAGACAAGTTTAAATATTTTGATGTTTTATGTAAAGAAACATTTTCATGTAAAGGTAATCATCTTAAAAAGCAGAAATAGAGAAGCAGAAACAATAACTGAATCTCCCAAACTACCTAAAAAGAATAATCGTAAAGCACCATTAATCTGAATTAATTTTAACCTCAGTGTCTCAGCAATAGGATGCCTTTACTCATGCTGGCAGGCTGGGGTAGGTGCCATCAAGAGATTATTGCTCACACTTGGAACTGGGGAGACTAGTAATGTTCTGAATATTACAAGATTTAAGATAAGGGGAAAAAAAGGCAAAAAAACCCAAAACCAAAATGAGGAAAGTGAGATTAGTACTGTGAAAAGCCTGCATTTTTTGCTGTTATAGTGTTGGAGCACCATGAGGAAGCATGAACTCCCCGGAGAATATACCAAGAGGAAAACAGAACGAATTAGGAAAGAAAGATGAGATGCAGTTACTGTAAGTCTGTGACTAGACTGTATTTGTATTCCCATGAAAGCAAACAGACTCATAAGTGACCTTTGGGGGGAAAAAGGTAATGGAAATCACAAACCACGGACTGAGAAGTATAAAGACTTTAAGAATATTGAGCCTATAAATTAATTCTTTTGTTGATACTTGGAAAACAATTGGGAAATGATAAATTTGTTTAAATATTTGGAACTTAAGAACTCTTAAATACATTGAAAACCCCACATCCATCTGGGAGTACTTCTACATTTTTTTGTCTGTTTATTTTTAAAGCTGAATGCTTTCTGTGACTGTTCTTACGACTGCAACAGACCTATCCATCATTGAATTTAATGCCTCTCTGCCATAGTTGATACAGTAAATAGAATGACATAGGCAGTTTAGAACAGTAAGGCTAAACATGACAGCAAGCTTCGTAGGATTGAAAGAGAAAGAAAAGCACTATCTCCTCGTTCCTCGTTTCAAAATGTTTAGCTGTTCTCTACCTTCTCTGTCCACCGGCTTGCTCTAATCTCTTACTGCTTGTTATCCTGAAAAAGAAAAAAACAGCACAAAGTATCAGTTTAAAACCACTGAATAGTAAAATGCAAGTGCTTCTTAGTTCAAAAGCATATCATAAGACCAAAAAGAGAAGAAACAGAGTTAAGGTTTGTAGTTCATGATTTACAGGTTGTCAAGCTATCCAATTTCATGGTACCTTTTAAAGTTATGTTCTACTGGAACTACTAAGAGATGCAAATTTTCGCATCAGTGTAAAAAAATTGAAGGTTCAAAGCATATTCAATATGCAAAGGTGAGTGAGTATAAGCTAACGTGAATGTTTCACTTAATGTTTTTGACTATGCTCATAGTTGTGTGATATCTGTTATTAGTCAAAAGAATTTTAAAATCCAGGGATGCAGTCATTCTTTTTTTTAAATGTAATTGAAATGTTATTCTCTAAATTGATTATTTTGCTGAGGATTATGTACAAGAAGTTTGTACTAAGTTTAGGGTGCTCAGGGATTTCTATTTTTAGAGCATTAACTGTTTCAGAATAGGACTTGCTTTAGCAAAACTCTCCTTTATTCTTTATCACTCTGAGAGGAAATGCCAAATCTTCTAAGATAAATAACTCCCTAAGAAGTAATTTTTGGATATAATTCTTATATGTGTGATATATACACATCTCCACTGTGGAATATGCAATGTCACTGGAAGGGTTTTACTTACTGTTTTGATATCATTGTGGCAAGGATTCATCCTGCTTCAAACGTCTAAAAGCTTGATATTTATTCCAGGACTATACAAGCCTTTTTGATAGTCAAAGGAGAAAAACAAGTGCCAAAGGTATGAAACTCCATAGAAGTTGATGCATTTGTTTGGTGGTTGCAGAGACTCCAGACAGTCGCCTGGAGCTAGCTAAAGGTGTGCTGCACGGACCACCCTTCTCTGACCGCTGATTGAGCTGGGGGAAAACACAGATCACAACCAGAATTTCCTAGCCCCCCTTTAGTCATTAGGTTGCTATTAACAAAATCAAGCTGCTCTTGTTAGTAGCAGGCAGCTGCTCTCACAGTACATGCACTTCGTTGCTTACGGACTTCACTGACACACTTGCTGGGTTACCTGCTGGTGCACAGCAAGGGGAACAACTCCAGCTGTTTGCTTACAAGATCAGAGCTAAGTTATTCTGTAGCAGGTAGCAGAAAATAGCCTTAGTGATGCAAAATCACCTTTCAGTAGTAAAGAAACCTCTCACGAATGAAAGATGGAAGCCTATACTTTTCTATTCATACTTGCAGTTTATGTGTGTTCTACCATCTATTTATTATCAAGACAAATGCCTGATCACAGTTAGATATATGACAGTACCTTTCACAGTCAATATAGATAATATGCAAGATTAATGATACAGGAAACATACCCTATAGCAGCTGGCCCAAGCTTATTTTTTTCTTCCAAATTTATGTAGTATCAGGAATATAGGGCAAATAAAGGGTTCTGGGCATCAAGATTTTCCAAGTGAATCTACTTCTCATGTGCTTATGTGGACGCAACCAATGTACTTAAAACTATTCTCTTTTGAAACATATTTAAATTCTTAATAATTACTTGTAATTTCTTTCCTGTCATCATCAAAGTTGGAATCCATGTCTAGTAGATATCAATACTGCAGACTGCCTTTCTTTTTCAGGTTCCTAAAACAAAGTAATGTGAAAAAGAGAACAAGAATCCAGAAGCAGGGTGTAATTATTTCTTCAACATAAATAAACCTTTACAAAACTTGCAGTATAGATTGGAAAATTCTTGAATGCATTTTCACACAGTTTAAGATTCAGATATTTCTTCTTTGTCATGGGCTTTAGCATGATCTCACTAACCTACCTGCTATGGGATTGTATTCCCCTCCTCCTATTTTTCAGCTTTAAATTTCTGTCATTTAATTTACTTTCATTTAGTTTGTTCTTTTAAACTTTTTTTTCTTTGTGTATGTATTTTGTTTCTGTCTTCATAAGTGCTTGTGATGTCTGAGTTAGAATACATTTAACTAATGTTATACAACTAGCCTAAACTACATCTGAGTGATACATACAGACTTTTGCAGTGGAGGCAAAGATGTAAAGAAAGTAATACCAAAGGTAGAACTTCACAGCTTCATAGAACAGTCATTTAGCAGGAGTCAAATGAATTATGTTTTTAAGATTAGTTATTTTTCCAACACTGGCTGCCTGAGTAACTTCTCAGAAGTCTAAAAAGTATAAGCCTAAAATCAGATGAGATAAATCCAACTCTGAGAGTTTCCCAAACAAATTCTGTGAAAAAGTGTTGTTGATATTGATGCATGTAAAATCCTTCCTGGTGATCAGAATCCTTGATTGCAGGTGGTGCCATCTTTATGCAGCCTGTGGCTGGTTTTGGCTGTTTTGGCTGCTTCCTCTTTGCAGAAAACGTGCTTTGCTTCTTTGTGTGCCATGCTACTCTGAACATTTTAACAACCTTCCCTACAGCAGTTCTCTTTAAAGGCAGGACACTGAAATGGTGTTTTAGTCCACATCTACTCTAGTAATTGTCTCTTGCCGAAAAGGCTAAGCTGTTAGTATTTTGTGCAATTACTGGAGTAAATGGCTTTGTGGGAGCCTGATTTTCTGTTCTGCAGTACAATCCTCCCTTTTGCCTTGCCAGAACGTGCAATCCGAGCTGAGTGAACTGCTTTGGCTTCTAATTCACTACAGTTTAGAGAACCTACTTCTAATACAACTCTCTTAGCCTTGGGCTACTGAGGTCCATTAATATCTGATCCCAAGCAGGGTTTAAAGATAATCAAACTGGATGTTTAGCTTATGATCAAAAAAATAGAATTTAAATAATTTTGCTTCTTATTTTTTCCTGCTTTATAAAATTAAAGGAAGATTTTTCAAAAGCTTTTTTCCTGTTAGGAATACAATGACATGCAAACTTCTATGGCACTGTCTAATAACTTGTTTGTCTGGACTTAATTGAAGGTAGTTAAATGTCTCCAAGACAGTAATTTCTTTTTAAAAATATATTTATGCAATTGTTTTTTGTGATTCCACTCACCTTCATTGAGAGATTAATGGTTGGGTTAATTTCAGGTCTTTATTTCACCTGCATTCCCAGTTCTGTATTTGAATTCTAAACTGCTTCCACCTTGTAATTACTTTTTCTTCTGTGCCAACATTTCAAGATTCTCTCTTCTGGTTCCTCCCTTTCTACTTTTACTCCGACATCACAGTTAGTGAGTTTTTTGAGGTGCTTGTGAATGAAAAAGGACTGTAATGTACAAACAGTTAAGCTACCAACATAGATAGCAAGCTTTTAAAATGGAGAGAGAAGATCAATGGACCATGTCTTTGCATATTACATCTTGTGTAAACGAGGAAACTAATTTTAAGCAGCCGTTCAAACACTTTGGCTACATATAACCTTCTCAGGTCCCTGAAGCTGCTGAAGCTTACTTTTCAAAAATCCATTATCCTTATTTTCTATGCACTATTAAACAAAATTACCAATTGTTGTATATCTGTGCATTATAAATACTTGAGGGATTATTTCTTCAGCACAATGAAATGAAAATACTTTAATTTGGGGAAAATAAAGTAGCTCTATGCTTTAAGCAGCTCCAAAAATATTAAGCCAGTTTATTTTACTCTAGAGAGACAATGTTCTGAGCTCACTAATAGCCTTATATTCCTTTACTGGAAAATTAAAGTTGTAAGTATTAATAAGCATATTGCTGTTTTTGTTATTGCTTTATGTTCATGTGGAAATTAGTAATTGGCTAAAGTACAATTAAAATATTATCTCTAAGAATCTGAGCCTGATATATGGACACAAACTTACTATGCTATAAATTCTCTGCAGAATTACTGTGCTTTACTCTTTTATTTTAGAGTTGTGTTTCTCTGGTTTCTAATAAAAATATATAGATTTTGAAATAAATCAGTAAAATGCTTTCAAGCCATATTTCATGTTTTCTTACATATAATTATTGGAAGTCTGTATTACAATCTCTGTGAGCTTCAAGAATCACAGTAGTTCAGATGATGTCTCAAATCTGCTATGC
The DNA here is from genome assembly GCF_022539395.1 of Myiozetetes cayanensis. NCBI lineage: Eukaryota > Metazoa > Chordata > Aves > Passeriformes > Tyrannidae > Myiozetetes > Myiozetetes cayanensis. Next base: position 95,950,310 of record NW_026087411.1, on the reverse strand, counting down.
TTCTGGCAAGGCTCTCCATAGACCCTCTGGCTATACCTATACTAGCAAACTAAATGTGCCAAGTACCATTCTCTGGTACTGAAGCTGTTAGCAAGCAACAATTAAAAGTTTAACCTTGAAATTTGGAGGGAGGATGGCAGAGGCACACTTCTTTCAAATAATCATTAATTCTTTGGGAGATCTGTTACCTGACCTGGACCAAAAGTCTGCTAGGGTCTGGTAGTTGTTTGTCTACTGGCTATATAGAGATACAGTGACCTGGAATATTTTCTGATGTGTTGTAGATTAGACTTCTGAATCAAAAGTCAGGGATTAGTTCTGCTGCAAATATGTTGGGCCCTTTCCAGACATTGAGGAAGCCAGGAAATAATTCTACTGTAAATATGTTTGTTTCTTTTCTGGCTTTGAGGAAGTATTCACATCCATCTGCTGCTGTTTAAGCTCCTGTTCAGGAGAAGTGCCTCATTGCTGTGCAACATGGAAAGGATTTTGCTGGGCCTGAATCTGGTATTTTCAGAGATTTTTACATAGAATTCCTCTGATACTTCCTTTGGCAGGTATAGGTTTTCTGGGGAAGCCATAGATGGCAGGATAGAATCTCTTTTCAGAAATCACTGCTATATGCAACAGTTGTACATCCTGGTGTAGCAGAAGAAAGTGTGAGCTCAGGTGTTTCAACACTTCATATAGTCGTATGCTAAGAAAGGCAGAATCAAGTATTAAAATTTCTAAAAATTAGGGATTTCAGTTGAAAGAGGGACATAATTCTAATCACAATGAGGCACATATCACTGAAACTGTAGCTCCAGCCATTTTTAGCTGGTGGGGATTCCCATGAAGCAGTTCAATCTTCTTCTGTGAGTGTGAATGTCTTGGAGTGCTATGGTGCTGGGCTCAGTGCTGACATGGCCCAGTCATGCTTAACAAGGGAGGAAAACCAAAAGTTAGTAAGATTTTATTGAGAGTTAGGAAGTTCCTGTGGGACTGGACCCTACTGCTCCTCAGAGAAGAATTACCCCTGCATTTGAGTGAATTTCTGAAAAACAGTCATGGAGATTCCAGTGAAATATAAACATTTTCTGGTGACATAGACAGCTAACCTTTACTTAGGAAACAAAACAAATGGTGCTCTTAGACTACCTCTTTTATTCCTGATGTCACCTCACTATTAATGATAATGAGTTCTTCAAGTAGGGGAAAGTACTGAGGAAATCCTGTGGCTAATATGAGGGAATCACTCATATAACCTACATTACAGCTTACTTTACAACTTCAATCACAGTCAGCGGATATGTCTGTCTAACAACTGAGGTCAACCTTCTTCCTAAAATGTCAGTGCACTACCTGGGGCATAAAAATATTTGTATTTTTAGATTCATCCATTGCAGCTAATGTTAAGTAGCAGTTTCTCTTGGAAGACCAGCTGTAAAGCAAGCAATTAGTCTGAAACTACCCGAACTTCAAGAAGACCCAGAAGAATGATTCTGAATAGACCCTCGAGGACTGCTTCTCTCTAAGAAGTCCCAAGTCCCATTAGAAGTTAAAAGCTCTGCTGTGGTAATGTCAGTTCAATCCTTTAAACACCAAATTTGAAATATATATATATATATTTAATATGTTGTACATATGTATACACACATATTTTAAATATATTTTATATATATTCTTAAAATATATATGTATTTCAAAATCATTGAATTTAAGTGAAAAATTTCAGTGAATCTATTGAATAAATTCCAAAAACATATATATAAAGCTATAAATACTATAAATACTTTCATTTTAATGTATATCACATTTGTTTATTTAGCTTTTTGTCTAATAGGTGTGTATTTCTTACACACAACATCTGGTCTCTGGAGAAAAGAAACACTATGCTATTTATAGAAAAATATTAAACAGCAACTCCTTTCAGTTAATGCCCTTAGCTAATTTTTGCAAGCATCTTTGTTTTTAATAATGGGATTTTCTTTAAAAGAGCAGTGTGAAAGCAGCAAATTTTCAAAAAACTGAACTCACAGCTGAACACTTAAACCTGAAACAGCAACTTAGAAACAAGGGAGTAAGGAAGGTTCTATCTACTGCTAGTTCTCTAAAAATAAAGCATACAAGAAATAGCTAACACTATTAACACTTACTTTAAGCCACAGAAATACACAAAAGTGGTAAATATGTAGAAAGAAATAGGAAAACTGAAAACCCTAACCCTAGAAGAGAAGCTGAAGAGAATACTTTATTCCTAATGAGTTATTTGTAATCTTTTTGCCTCCAAATCTGAGACCAGATGTTTCTGCTGTTATTCCAGGTACTGCTTCCTCACTTCTTCCATAGTAGTCCATGGGCTTTGCTCCTTCCTTTCCTTGCCTGCCAACCACAGTCCTTGCCATCCCACTCTCTGCCTACCTTACATTTCCGTTTACATCACTTTTGCATGTCAAGCTTCCACATTAAATTCACATTGGTAGCATAAATTTTGTATCAAATGGTTTTATGGTTTAGCTATAAGTTTTCCTGGAAGTTTTTTTATTTATTTTAGTTTTCTAAATT